>NW_020954580.1:27634514-27684607 GCF_900497805.2 Vombatus ursinus | reverse complement strand
TTCTGACCTTGTAGCATGTAAGGCCTTCTGACCTTGTAGCATGTAAGACTTTCTGACCTTATCGCATATAGGGCCTTCTGACCTCATAACATATAAAGCATTAACCTTCAGTAAGACTTGTATTCAAGTCCTCTCTTATACATACTATCTGTGTGACCCTCACCAAGATACTCATGAAACTGTCTACAACTATCTAAATAGCAAAGCAGGTACCCACCTATATAGGTAGAGAGAGATCCCTATAGCAATTAAATCACAGGCTTTACCAAAGCAAAACAAATCATTAGAAAGGATCCTGGTTAATTTTTGTGACCTCAGTTACTTAATGGTTAAAATATAATTGAAAATAAAAAATTTTATCCTTTCAACTTGCATATTGCTCCCAAACCTCTGGAAAGTCATTGTGAGTTCAAACCATACTTTAAAATCATGATGCTCATTTAAAAGGATATGTAACTTAGGAATGGGTTTATTGACAAAGTATTTTGGTGCCTTGGTAATTCTGATTTCTTCTAACTGGGTTATTATATCTAATGAATAATCAACATTAGCGTCTCTTCCTTCCTCTCTCTTTCTCACAAGCTTCAAAGCCACACTAGGATAAGTAGGAAGTTCAAGGATTCAATCAATCCATCCATCAACAATCATTTAGTAAGAGTCTTATCATATGCCAGACACTATGTGAGGCACTGGAGATGCAAGTACAAAGAATGAAGCAAGCCCTACTTGCAATGAGCTTCCATTCTAATGGGGGAGATAATCAGTACATATAGTAAGTATATGGCATACACTTAAAGGGAATAAATATGCACGAATACAAAGTAGTTAAATGCAAGGTAGCTTGGAGGGGAGACCACTAGGAAAGAATGGCTCCATGCAGAATATGGTGCTTGAACTGCATCCTATAAGAAGGACAGGAGCTCTGCTGAGCAGAGGTAAGGAAGGATGAAATGGACAATGGACATGAGAGATGGAAGGTTGTGAGAGAAGAACAGAGAGAAAGTCAGTTGGGCCAGATTGAAGAATGTGAGATAGGACTGGAATGATGGGTTGGAGCCAGGTTGTAAAGGCTTTGAACATTAAACAGAAGAGGTTATATTTTATCTTAGAGGTAATGGGAAGTCACCAATGGTTGAGTCGGAGAGTCACATGGTTAACTCTACCTTTAAGGAAAATTATTTTGGATTGAAAAATAAATGTGTCTTAAAAAAAAAACAAGCAGAAAAAGAAGACTTATTTTGTCTTGACTGTTTGGGGAAACCTATAACGTGTAGGATAAGACCTTGATGAGATGATGACAACCCAGGTTTTGTTACAGACCAATAATATCAGTGAAAAGCACACCAGGTTCATTCACAGATCATAGATAAAGAGCTGGAAGGGGCCAAAGAGGAGATCTAATCTACCTCTCTCATTTTACAGATGAGGACCTGAAGCCAAGAGAAGTTAAATAATGTGTCTGGAGTCACACAGTTAATGAATGTCAGAGGCAGAACTTGAACACAGGTCTCTTGACTCCAAGTCCAGCACTCTATCCATTAAACCAATGCTTCTCAAAATTTTTGGTGTCAGGACCCCTTCATACTCATAAAAATTACCAAGGACCCTACCACCACCAAGATTTTTATGTAGGTTATAATATTTATCAAATTTGTTGTTTTAGAACTTGAGAAATCTCAGTATTATTATTAATATTGACTTCACGGACCCCCTGAAAGGGTCTCAGAGATCCTCAGGCATCCCTGGAATACACTTGGAGAAACAATGCACGCTGCTTCTGAACATTAGGTGACAAATATGGTGTTGTGTCATCTGGAACAATAACTACTTACAGGTTCCTCATTTCTACCTTACCCTTAAGTTGGTAGCTTTCAGATAAGATAATGCAATGTTTCCAGCATTTTACATATACCCCCGATTAATCCTCCAAAAAATCCCTGCATGTTGGGTGGCAATAGCATCGTCTCCATTTTTCAGAAAAGGAAAATGTGTAGCATCCCATCACCTGCTGCTATGCGTGATCCTCTGAGTCAGTCTTCTAGCAGAATAGACAACGTGAGGGCCTCACATGCTGAATCAAGAGCTGTCTCCATCTGTGTGTACCAGACAGTGCCCCGTTGAAGGATGCCCAGCATGGTGAAATGGAGGCAGTGGGTGGAAATACAGCCTTGAGGTGGGAGGAGTTACTAAGAATACCTTGGATTTACATCGTTCTTTGCCTGCAAAGTGCTCCTGGTACTCTTTTCAGAATAGCTTGCCCCATGTCTGTCTGGGAATCATCATGCCAACACGAAGAGAAACAGCAGTGAGACCCGCGTCCTTGCCACGTGCCTGGATGGGGTGACTGAAAGTTCTTGCGGCTCTTGACATGGAATGCTTTTATGTTTCTGTTCTGTGCTAGAAAAATGGGTTAAAAAAAGCTTATTGCCAGAATCAGACAACAGGCATCAGGAATTAATTATCACTTTCTATCCACCCATGACACAGAGCATCTCTGCTAAGCTACTCATGAGTCTGCCAGACCAGGCTGTAACTCTGTGCTTTCTTTGGTGCCATGGGCAGAGGCTCATAACGGAGTGGACAGCAGAACATGGGAGCCCTAAATAGCTGTAAGCTATCTGGAACCTGCCAGTCTTTTCCCAAAGATGTTGATTCTGGTCCACTTCTATTGGCAGCCCAAAGTATCTCACTCCTGGTTGGTGACTAGTGACTTTGATTCTCAGATCTCATTATTGTTGACAGACAAGGATTGATCTTATATCGATTTGGTGCCTTTTCTTTAATCAGAGCCCAGTGAGGCTTTCCACGGAAGGAATGGATGTGTTGACTTATAAATTCACTTGGACAGTTGGGTGGAGTAAGGTGGGCTGTTGTATATTTATAGCAACATAAAATGTTAGACCTGGAAGGCACTGCAGAGACCTAGTTCAAGGGTCAGCGTGTGATGGCCCATGGGCCAGATCCAACCTGTTTTTATACGGTCCGTGAGCTAAAAACAGTTTTCGTGTTTTTAAATAAAGATTTATTTGGGTCAGATTTGGTCTGTGGGCCGTGGTTGCCAATCCTTGAAATCTAGTCCGGTACCTTCATTTTACAGATTAGGGTTAGAACTGAGGACCCCAGAGATGAATGACTTGCCCAAGGTCATAGTGATGTTAAGAATATTGACTCTCAGGCCAGTGTTCTATCCTTTATGCCTGAAAATTCTGGCCATTGTTTTTATAATATTGCTCCCAAGGACCATCCCCAGTGCCTTAGGGTTAGGGTTAGGGTTAGGGTTAGGGTTAAGACTTCATTATCGCATTGATTTTGTTACCCATTCTCTCCCAAGTGAAAGGTATAAAGGTATAAAAACTGAATTTGTAGCTTTCTCTTTATTCCTGACCTAGGTGATCTTATTTGTCAATCCTAAATTATTTCTCTTTCAGGACCTTCCTGAGCATTATCAGTCTATCTCTTTGGTCAATAACCATTTTCTAATTTCTTCATTCATTCATTCAATGATTCTTTGTTGAGCAGGAGTTAGGAGAACCGGGCAAGGTCTCCACTCTAGCACTGCCTTGGAACATGGGCTTGGGCAAATGACTCCCCTCTTCTGGGCCTCTGCGGCCTCGTGTAAAATGAAGAGGGTTGAATTCGATAATCTCTCAGGTCCCCTCAGGCTCTAACATTTCAGGGTTGCTATGACTACAATGTGAGGGCACTAGGCTAGGTGCTAAGAGGGATGCTGAGGATGTTGGTTATTTTTTCTCATCTAATCTTTATTTGACACTCCTGTCTCGTCACTGTCCACGTCCGTGTCCTTTCCTCCTACTTGTACCCAGTTTTTTTCTGACCCTTTTCTGGAACCCTATGCATCTGGAATCTTCTATGCCCAGCTAGAATCTACCAGTTTCCTAGTTTACTGATGTCTCCCTTCCTGTGACTCCAGTGGTGAGATATCAATTCCTACCTTATTATGACACCTCACCTCTCCCTATGAAACACCTGAGCTGCCTTGAGGTGTAGGCAACTATGTGGTGCAGTGGATAGAGCACCTGGTGTGGAATCAGGAAGACCTGAGTTAAATCAGGCCTCAGATATTTACCAGCTGAATGACCCTGGACAAGTCACTTAATCTCTTTATCTCAGTTTCTCTATCTCTATTTTTTTTTATTTTTAGGTTTTTGTTTTGTTTTGTTTTTTGGTGAGGCGATTGGGGTTAAGTGACTTGCCCAGGGCCACACAGCTAGGAAGTGTCAAATGTCTGAGGCTGGATTTGAACTCAGGTCCTCCTGACTCCAGGTCCAGTGTTCTATCCACTGCGCCACCTAACTGTCCCTCAGTTTCCCTGTCTCTAAAATGGAGATAATAATAGTACCTATCTCCCAAGGTTGTTGTGAAGACCAAATGAGATAATAATTGTAAAGTGCTTAGCATAGGGCCTAGCACATAGTAAGAGCTATATAAATGTTAGTTATCATTATCGAGTTCAAATCCTACTTTTGACACTTACTAGCTGGGTGACACTGGATAAATCACTTAACCTCTGTTTTCCTCAGTTTCCTCGTCTCTAGAATGGGGGTAATAATAGCACCTATCTCCCAGAGTTATTATGAAGACCACATGAGATAATAATTGTAAAATGCTTAGCAAAGTGCCTGGTTCATATTAAGCGCTATATAAATGTTAGCTATTTTTATTGTTAGCTATTATCTTTGAGCTGCCATGACCCAATGAGCTTACCTGAAGCATGGACCCAGATTAGTACTCTCTGTCAAATTCTGGGAGCAGCCCCTGGCTAAGCCAGAGTGGATATTTTTTCCCTTTCTGTGGCCTGAAGAGTATTGAGCATGAAGGTCTTCCTGGTTTTATACTTTGCCTGACTTTCCAATTCCCACTTTGGAGTTTCCAAGCTTAGCCCCAATGCAAGGGGTTTGGTGCGCTACTTAGTATGGAATTGTCTGTTATTACCCCCAGTGTGGGGGTAACATTAGGCCCTTCCCTTATTGACCCTATCTCTTCAGTCCTTAGTTATCTCCACTTAAACCACATAACTTTCTACCTTGGACTTTTGCTTTAAAATTCCATGTAAAAAGGCCTGCTCTTCTCCGCATGAACTAGATGGTCTAATTTGTCACAAGCCTTTCTAGTTCCAGCACCAGATCTGGCTAACTAGCAAAGCTAATACTTGTTCCTGATGCACAAGCATTTAAGATCTGGTGTGTGTGTGTTTGGGGGGGGGGGAATAATATAAAGAACAGGAAATGATGAAGTAACAATAAACAGCAGTATCTTATTCAGGGCTAACTTATGCGATCCAGACATTAAGCATTATATGAATTCTGCATAAATGAAGGTCACTAGGCTAGACTGAGCTGGTGATAGTGATTTCACCTTTGCATCATCTCCAGATACACCTCCTTCTCTCCTTGGATACTGCCACCAATCTGGTGCAGGCCCTTACCACCTCACTCCTGGACTACTGCAATAGCTGCTGGTGGGTCTGCCTGCCTCAAACCTCTCCTCACTTCAATCCATTCTGCATTCAGCCACTAAAATAATTTTCCTAAGTATAGGTCGGATCATGTCACCACCCCACTAAACTTCAGTGGTTCCCTATCACTTTCAGGATTAAATGCAAAATCTTCTGGCCTTTACAGCCCTTCACAACCTAGCTCCCTCCTACTTTTCTAGTCTTCTTACACCACCTTACTCTCAAACACACACTCTTCAATCCAGTGACACTGGCCTCCTGGCTGTTCCACCAATAAGACCCTCCATCTCTTGGCTCTGGGCATTCTCTCTGGCTGTCCCCCATGCCTTAGGATGCTCTCCATCCTCAGCTCTGCCTCCTGACTTCCCTGGCTTCCTTCAAGTCCCAACTAAAATTCCACCTTCTGCAGGAAACCTTCCCCAACCCCTCTTAATTCTAATGCCTTCTTTGTTAATAATTTCCTATTTATCTTGTATATAGCTTGCTTTATACACACACATACACACAAACACACATATATACATACACATACATATGTGTGCATATACCCACACATACACATTTATGTTATATATATTTGTTATATATGTATATTTATATTATATATATATATACATATATATACATATATATTTGTTTGCATGTTGTCTCCCCCATTAAATTGTAAGTTCCTTGAGGGCAGGGACTTTTTTTGCCTCTTTTTGTATCCTCTGGATTTAGCACAATACGTGGCACATAGTAGGTGCTTAATAAATGTTGATCGATTGATTGATTGATTGATGCTCTCATATCGGGATGTATTTGTAAACAGGCAGGGTGCTATGATAGGTCTAATAGAATGGACTTGGAGTCAGAAAATCTGGGTTTGAATCTTGGCTGTGCTACTTAGTAGGATCATAGGTTAAGCACTGGAAGGGCTCTTAGACTGGTCCCCTACAAAAGAGAAAACTGAGGCACAGGGAGATTAAATGGTTTTCCCAAGGTTGTGTAGGCCGTAAAAAAGGAGACCTAAGAGATGAATCTGAGGCCTTACCATGCTACTCACCTTACCTTTCTGTGACTTAGTATAAGACATCGGTATCTATAAGACAAGAGGGTGACATTTTTCTTTTTGAACTCTAAATACTTTAAATCTCTTAGTCCCTCATTTTGCTCATCTGTTTAAAAACAACATGACTGCAGATCTACATTATTGGAGGAAACTAGTAATTTCCCCACACCAGGGAAATCACAGATTCTTCTTATTATTAAATAATAACAATAACTAGTATTAATATAGTGCCTACTATATGCCAGGCATTATGCTAAGTGTTTTATAAATATCATCTCATTTTATCTTTATAACAATCCCAGAAGGTAGGTATCATTACCATCTCAACTTTACAGTTGATGAAACTGAGGCAAACTTGGCTAGGGTCATACTGCTAGTAAGTATTTGAGGCAGGATTTGAATTCAGGTCGTCCTGACTCCAGGCCCAGCACTCCAGATTCCCACCAATCCTTCCCTAGACCTTCAACCCTCAACCCTGAGAGATAATCTCTAAACTACCGGAAAATCTATGAATTTCACAGGGTTGTCATGACGAAAGCACTGTTGTCCTATAGGATATAGATCTGAGCTGTTATTTCTTAGAGTATTTCATTCTTTCTAGTTTACAAAGCCAGAACTTTGTAATCCTGTCTCCAACCTTAATTTTCTATGCATTACGGAGGCTTCCCTGCCAAGATATTTTTGTGGGTGGTATCCTTTCTTCTGTCCCTAGGAAGCGGTGGTCAGATGTGTACAACAACACCAACTTTCCCCCTGGTTTGCATGGCCTCCTTTGGCTCAGGGTTCCCTGATATCATCTTTTATCTCCAAAGAGTGGACTGCAGCCCAGATGTCAGTGGAGGCTAAATGTGACGGTGAATGTTCTTACCCACTCAGCCCAGTGTGGTCCCTAGCCCTGCACAACAGTAAGGCTTGCCTGGCAGATGGCCAAAGGATTACATCGTCTAAGCAGTTGCCCCAGAGGAGGACGCCTGACTGCCAAGAGCTAAGGGAAGGGGACTTGGGCCAGGAGCTCAGATCTGGAAAGGTCTGCCACAAGAGGAGGATCAAAGCCATGGATCAAACTGGGGGCCAGCTGTTGGGTTTGGAACTGTGGGCACCTGAATGGGCTAGAATCACTTCCTAGATCTGAAGGAAGATCTTTAATGAGGAACAGATGGAAGGAAATTCCCCTTCTTCTCCTCGACTCCCAGGCCATAGAATCACAGCACCCTAGCTTTAAAGGTGGAGGAGACTTTAGAGATAATCTAGTTCAACACTTTCTTTTTACAGATGAGGAAACTGAGGCTTGGATAAATTTAATATTTTGTTCATGGTGGAAGAGCCAGGATTAAAAATCTAGGTCCTGTGACTCCAGATGTTTTCCTCTTCTTAAAACAGGAACAAATAATAGCCTACAAACCGTTTCCTTCAGTTATGTAGGTCGTTTAGACCAAAGCAGATTTGGGGTTTGAATTATCCGTATCGCTGTAAGTAAGGTCTTGGCTTAGGCTGAGTGTGAAAAACGTGGAGAAGGAAGAGAGGAAAGGCATGACGTCCATACTGGAATGATTGAAGTAATTGGTGCTTTTTGGCTGCTCTCGGAGGCAGCAGAATACTTATTATAAAGGGAAAGATAAAGAGAGAGCTCTTACATCATTTGTTCAGACATTGGTGTAGGTGGACATTGAGTTGGACCAAGAGAGGAGTGGGTCATGTTGCTTTTAGGAAGTTTTGAAGTTTGTTGTTGTCATTTTTTAGTTGTGTCTGCTTTCCATGACTCCATTTGGGGATTTCTTGGTAGAGATACTGGAGTGGGTTTGCCATTTCCTTCTCCAGATCATTTTACAGATGAAGAAATTGAACTCTTCATGACTCCATTTGGGGTTTTCTTGGCAAAGATATTGGAGTGGTTTGCCATTTCCTTCTCCAGTTCATTTTACAGATGAGGAAACTGAGGCAAACAGGGTTAAGTGACTTGCCCAGGGTCACACAGCTATTAAGTGTCCTAGGCCAGATTTGAACTCAAGAAAACGAGTCTTCCTGACTCCAGGCCCAGCACTCTATCCACTGCACCACCTAACTGCCCATTAAGTTTTAAAGTACCCTTCCTCCAAGTTTCCCATGAAAACAAAAGCGTATCTTTATAATAATTCTAATATTCTATTGTTATTGCTACCTGACAGCAAGACATGGGATACACTGCTTCTAATTTAAAACATATATCATGCCAAAGGCAATGTAAAGGGACATGGTGGTTGTGAGCAGGCTACAGTGTAGGACTAATGAGGACCTTAGAAGAACAGGAGTAGATGGAATTGTATAAAGGGAAGAGAATCTGGGTTGATAGCAAGAATGTGAGAGGAGTGGGGGACAGCCAGAGCGCTCCTCTGCTAAGCGCCCTTGTAACATCAGAAGACAACATGTTTGTGGTTCCCCCTATGAAGAATTTATGGAAGGATATAGAGAAAAGTCACATCCAAGAGAAGTGGGCAAGGATGGGCTGTGACCTGAATCACTGGAGGGAATTCCTGAGTCAGTGAGATCAGACACCCATTTGAGTTATTTTGCCGGTGGCGACTCATGGAGCCGTCTATTAAACATGGAGGGGTTCCAATCTATGTGACTGGGAGGAATATTCATGGCGGTGAAATGACATATTTCTTTTTGAACTATTAAAAAGACCTACTTTCTTCTATTTTGGTAAAGTCCCATTTCTCTGTCTCTGTCCCTATGTCTCTGCCACTTTATCTCTGACTTTGCTTCTTTCTCACTCACATATACTTTTCTCTCTGTGTCTGTCTCTCTGTCTCTCTCTTTCTCACTCTCTCTCTCCCTCCCTCCCTCCCCTCTCGCTCCCCTTCTCACCCTCCCTCTCTCTTCTCTCTTTCACACACACTTCTCTCTCCCTCTCTCTCTTTCTTTCTCTCTCTCTCTCTCTCTCTCTCTCTCTCTCTCTCTCTCTTTCACTCTCTGTCTCTCATACACACACACACCCCAACTCTTTATGATTGAGTGACAGTCTGAACTCCAGTTTAGCAAGCATCTGGGTGGGCTTATCACTGTGAAGACTTCGCACATGCATACACACACACACACACACACACACACACACACATTTCATTCCAGGCAACAACTCATCCCCCTTAACAGAGCAAACTGTACAAGCCACTATGATTTAGTCACAGAAGAGCTGAGCTCACATAACTAAGAGATTCATCTTCTTTGACCAGCCTAAACTATCCATTGTAAATCACACCATGGAAAATAGACCTATTGAAGCTCAGTTCCTTGTAAGCATAAGATTTTCATATGCATGAAGCAAGCAGCTCTAAATGGAGTTCATTTCTCATGAGATGATGACCAGCGGACAGGTCACATAGGGATTAGAAGAAGGGGGTGCTATGTCCCAGGGCCACGAGAAACACAAAAGGGTGGTGACAGAGGCAACAGAGACAGTAGCTGTCCGGTGAGTGCTAAAGAATCCCTCAACCAGTTCAGAAGCTGTTTAGAAGCCAGAATGACTGTGAAATTGTATTGAGAAGTGGTGATGGTGGCTATGAGCTAAGATAAAGGCTCAGAACAAAAGAGCCCAGACCCTGCAGCTGATACTACACTGGCCCTATAAATCACACCAGCAGGGCATAAAGGAGAGACTTGACTAGTTGATGCTATCAGTTCTGAAAGGACTTTATCTGAACCCCTGGTGAAGGGAGAGGGGGAAGAACATGACACAAGAAAGTGGGTTTTAAATGCTCCATTATTCATATGATTTAAATGAGATTGCCTTTTCTGTTCTTCATGCGCCTTTGAATAAACCTGTTCTGTAGGTTGGTAGGCAGATGAATGCTTACAGGGGAAATGAAAAATAAAAATAAGCATTAATATTTATATAGCACCTTAAGATTTGAAAAGCACTTTACACGTCGCTTTGTCTGATCCCCACATCAGTGGTATGACATTATTGTATGACATTATGGGGATAACCATTCTACATATGATGAAACAGATTGAGAGAAGTTAAGTGGAGGTGGGAGGCAGGCTTTCAAATTAAGCAAAGCATTTGACCCTGTTTGCCTCGCTTGCCTCATTTATAAAATGAGCTGGAGAAGGAAATGGCAAACCACTCCAGTATCTCTGTCAAGAAAACCCTAAATGGGGTCACGAAGAGTTGGACACAACTATTCAATTAAACAATAACAACAGAACTTCTACTCACTTGCCCACCTAGTTGACCGATGAAATTGAAATGATCCAGATCCAGATGTGTCCAGGGTTTCCACCGGTGGGAGCAAAATGAGTCATGCAGAGATTTTTTTTTATTATAAAAGACTTCTTCAAGATTAAACTTGGTCCCTGTGGTTCCAGAGCTAGGGTTCTGAGGAATAGGTTACATATAGTTTTAGGGAGTAATTGTGGGGGAAACAAAAAATGTCTTCTGCTTATCCTGGTATAGAGGTGACCCTGAGCTCTGGAAGATAACACCAACCCAGCATGAACTCTGAAACTGCCCACCAAGAGAAAGGGGTCCCTAGATGGGCCCAGTGATAAGTCAACACATTCTATTGTCTGAGGACCAGCTTAGCTTTAAATATGGAGAGGTTCATCACTAATAGATTGCCCTAAGGGTAAATTTTTCACTATAGTAACTCATGAGGACTATGGTACTAAGGTCTAGACCAATGAAGTCATGGATCCTTTCAACCATGTTCCTGACTTCATTCCTCAAAACTATCCCTTTTCTCATCCTGGAACTTCCATAAGCACCTAGGCCTCCTCATGCTGGAACAGACTACCACCCCTACTGAATGCTCATCCTAAAATATTGAACAGCCCTTCCCCCCCAAGGCCTACCTTCCTCCTCTCATTGGTGAATTCTTCCTGAGCTAACATTCTGGGGAAAGGTCCAGACTATCTTTATTCTCCTCCCGGCCTTCTTCCTGATTCCCTGAACTTCTAAACCATCATACTGCATGAAGTACCCTTATTCCCAGGTTGTGCAGTGAATAGAGGGCCAGACTGGGAGTCAGGAAGACTTATCTTTCTGGTCGCAAACACTTAGTAGCGGTGTGACCCTGGTCAAGTCATTTCACCCTGTTCGCCTCAGTTTCCTCATCTGTAAAATAATATGGAGAAGGAAATGGCAAATCACTCCAGTATTTTTGCCAAGAAAATCCCAAATGGAGTCATGAAGAGTTCAATTTCCTCGTCTGTAAAATGATCTAGAGAAGGAAATGGCAAACCACTCTAGTGTCTTTGCCAAGAAAACCCCAAATGGAGTCATGAGAAGTTAGACACAACTGAACAGCAACAACCTCCATCCCTAACCTTCTTTTCATATCCTTTTGTCTGTTGTCTTCCCACATCAACATGTGTTAAATGCTTTGCAAATCTTAAAACACTATATAAATTCTAGCTATTATTATTATTATGTCTAGCTTTGCTTTGGAAAACCATAAACAGTGAACAAGCTAATGGTTAAAAATGATCTAAACATAGTCCTGGTGATATTTTGCATTTTTTGGCTCCTATTATGCCCACTTCAAATCCAGAAGGAGTGGGAAAAGAGATCTCATACAGTGTCCTATGGAGATGTCCCCTCCCCTTTCCTCACCAAACACCTTCATAGTTGTCATCAACTATTCAGACTATATGGCACACATTCAGCATAACTCTAACCACTAAACACTAGGAATGCTGTTGGTTTCAAAGGAAGACTCACATAACGCATCTACCTGGGATCCCCATTGCTGGACCTGGCTGCGTCTGACTTTGGCATCTATGTAAATGGGGACCAGACAAAGGAGGAGAGGAATCAGACGATGAGAGCCTGGATGAACAAAAGGTCTCTTCTCACCTCATTCTGTCATTGGCATAAAAGTGGGATTCAGCAAATTCTTCCCAATATTAGATCACAAGCTTCAGGCCTCTGGGAACTGAGCAGGAGATGGAGAATTCAAGAGCTGTATTTTCAAATGTCTGCCACTAACCTTCTGTGTGGCCTTGAGTAATACGCATAATCTTGTTCTGTCCTGTTTCCTTTAGAATGGGAATGTGCCCAGAGGATGGGAATAATATAAAATCCTAGCCCAGAAAACAGCTGCAGATAGTTGTTCAGTTTAAACCTCAACTTCCAAATAAGATTAAAACTAAACTAGGACTGATAGATGGTCATAGTAGTATATATAGTACATGTGTAGTATATATTATATATATATATATATGTATATATAGTTGTTATAGTAGTATACATAGTATAAATAGGATATATTATATATCGTTATTACAGTAGTAAATATAGTATATATGTAGTCTTAATGACTCAGATGACTCCATTAAGATAGAGTCATAGAATGTTTAGAGCTGGGATGAACTTTAAAGACCATATACTTTAACGCCTTTATTTTACAGAGAAGTGATATTCCCAGAGTCACATAGCAATTTATTGGCAGAACCAGGACTAAAACTCGTGGGTTTCCTATGTTTGCTCCATAATTTATCAGTCAATCAATATTTATTAAGCATTATATTCAAGGTACTGCACTAAACACTGGGGATAAAAAAAAAGAAGTAAAAAACAGTCCCTGCCCTCAAGGAGCTTACAATCTAGTGGGGGAGTCAATATGCAAACAAATGTGTACAAAGTAAGCAATATACAGGATAAATAGGAAATCATTAGCAGAGGGAAGACATATAGAATTAGGAAAAAAATAGAAGGTGTATAGAAGGCAATTCAATAGAATTAGGAGGTGTTGGGGAATGCTTCCAGTAAAAGATGGGATTTTAGTTGGGATTTAAAGTAAACCAGGGAAGTCAGTAGATAGAGCTAAAGCAGGAGAGCATTCCAGGCACGGGGGACAGCCAGAGAAAATACTCTGAGCAGAGAAGGAACTGAAACAGCCAGGAGGCCACAGCCCCTTTGATCTAGGATCTAGAAAGTATGAATTAAAATAGCAATAAAGCATATGACAACATGGAGTCACGTCAATACTGGAAAGAGTTAGATGTATAAATCTGTTCAACATCCCTAAGGGGTGGCCACCCAGCCTCGTCTGAAGGCCTCCAGTGACATCAAACTCATTATTTATGGACGAAACCCATTTGGACAACCAAAATTATCTGAAAGTTCTCTGTCCAACCCCCATACAGAGCCAAATGTGAATATTCCCTCTTCTGCATAACACCCCTTCAAATACATGAAGACAGAGCTCACACTCCCTAATCCCACACTGTCACCTCCATGCCTTCTCTTTAGGCTAAAAATGCTCAGCTCCTTCAACTGACCCCTACATTTCAAGTTTCAAGGAGGGTTTTAAGTCCTCTCAGCATGCTGGTTACCCTCCTCTGGATGCTTAGACCCTTTGTTGTTGCTATTTTTGAGTCACTTCGGCCGTGTATGACTCTTCATGAAGCCATTTGGGGGTTTTCTTGGCAAAGATACTGCAGTGGTTTGCCCTTTGAGGCAAATAGAGTTAAACGACTTGCCCAGGGTTACACAGCTAGTACGTATCTGAGGCCAGATTTGAGCAGAGGGAGATAAATCTTCCTGACTTCAGGGCCAGAACTCTATCCTCTGAGCCATCTGATTAATCAATCCTTTGTCTTAATTGCATTTATTTTTTGTGATGTGTGTGTGTGTGTGTGTGTGCTTTAGAGACACCTGATTTGGAATCCATAGGAGAGGATAGGTAGCTTTCCATGACTGATTTATACTTGAATCTGTAGGCCAAGTTTTTTGTGCCTGTGTGCTCAGGCAAGGGTTGATGCAACCACTACAAACATAGAGACAACCAGGCCTTAGTCTCTGCTACAATAACGTGATAACTCACAAATGACTCCTGTTTAGAAGGAAGCGTTGTTAACCCATAATTGGTGTTGGACTGTGTGTGTATGTGTTGGGGGGTAAGGGGGGGGAGGAGTGGTATCTTTGTCTAGTTTAATAACACGTCCACTTTCAGAAACAAAGAGGCCAAACTCATCTGCATTTCCACAATGCTATTTACCATCCCTCTACACTTAGGAGACATCAGCAGAAAAAATATAGCCTTTTGAGTCCAGAGAGGATCTAGCTGGACTGAAAGCACTCCTGAAACTTCATCAAGAAATTCTCTGATTTATCACAAGGCCTTTTGAAGCCACTGGCATCATGCTCAGGGTTTTAGGGAGAGTACTTCATGTTGCATTTCAGTTGTTGGTAATTTAACAAAACTGATGAAGCAGAATTGCAAAAAGTGTTTTGGTCTTATGGGTGATTATGTAAGAGAAGTTAGATAAGGCAGCCACTAACAAATTGTAAATGTTCCTGTCAGAGGAATTAGTCAGAAAAGAGGGCTGGAGTCTCAGCACAGCCAACATCCTTACAGTGGTTGCTAGGTTGACCTCACAACCGGTAGCCTACCCATCTCCCTCCCCACACATTTTCTGTCATCTATTTCTCCCTCCCCACACCCAGTTATGGTGTAAGGAGAGGCTGAAGCCTGATTGGTCATGTAATCCCAGCTCCACAAATAGTAGATGGTGAATGGCTCCTGTTACAGGTGCATTTGCATATTAACCGACTCTCAGCTAGCTTTTTAACAAAGTCTGAATTCAGCTATAAGGATTCCAATGTTTTGAAGCATCAAATTCTGCTCTAACTGGTCACTCTGTGGGGCTATTTTGTTGTTTGCAAGTATTCCTGACCAGCTTTATGCATAAACACAGCTATCTTTAGAGCGAAGAGAAATAACTAAGCTCATTTTGAAAGTGTCCAGCTGCCATATTGACATAGCTAGGACACTAATGATCTGAAAACTTGAATAGCAATCAACCAAAAAGCATTTATTTGGAACCAACTGGGTTCCAAGCACTGTGTTAGGTTCTAGGAATAAAAAAACAAGCAAGCAAGAAGACAGTTCCTGGTCTCAGAAAGATTAGAGGGCAGTGATAAATGATGGCTACGAATACCAAAGACTGTCCATTTTTAAAAATTAAGAAAAAACAACAATAATAGCTACCATTTTTATAGTTTTGCAAAGCATTGTCCATATGACAAATCCCATTTGACACCAAGGAGAACTGCAAGAGTATACACAATAGGCATCTTCAGAATTCTCTCTACATTCACTTCTATATCTCTGCTTCTCCTAATTGGTCTCCCCGCTTCCTTTCTCTTCTCTCTCCAATCCACTCCCCCATAGAGTTGCCAAAGAAATCTTCCAAAAAACCAGATCCAACCATGTAATTCTCCTACTCAAAAACTTCAATGACTGCAATCCAACCTAACAAATATTTATTATTAATTTTAAATAATCCATAATAATAATAACTATTTTAAATAAATGACTACTTTTTTCTTCTAGGATAAAATACAAATGCCTTTGTTTGGCACATAAGTCCCTGCATAGTCTAGATCACATCTACCTTTCTAGCCTCTTTTCTGGTTACTCCCCTCTTCACCATCCCAACCCCTTTAGCAGTAGGCTAGAGCCAGCTCCTTTGGGCTCACAAGAGCCAATTGTTAAATCTTCAACATGAGCAGTTACACTTTGGAAATCGGCAAATGCTACAGATCAGAGCTTGATCTAGTATTTTGTTGCTTGTCTAGACTTAAGAAAATAATAAAGAAAATGTTAATAATGCAAATCAAGCTTGAAAATGTCAGACACAGCTGGAACAATTGAACAACAAAAGGTATGACACCAATCCAGATACCTATAATGCACGATATTATTCAATAAGTATATTTAAGTTACAATACAAAGTGTTATGTGTAGTTTGGAATAGACTTCCTGAAGAAAATGGCATTTGAGTTGTTTTTCAAATCACAGGAATGGTTGAAATGGAAGCACACCCCTGGGACCCTACCTCAAAAGAATAGTAAGACTTGCACAGAGAAGAGAAGATATTTTTAGAGTAGGAGACAATAGGGGTAAAGACACACTCTGTGAGGTGTACAGGGCAAGTTTGTGAGGCAGAAAGAAGTCTGGGTTGGCCTGACTACCAGTGAAAGAAGACCAAGTGGGATTAAGGGAAGCCAAAAAGGTGACACCTACCTAAGCATCCATCATATACGGACAAAATAGAGTTTACTTAGGGGTCTTTAATTGAAGGTGGAGCCAATTGTAGATCTTTTAGGAACTAAGCTCTTTTGAAATCCTTCTATCAAACCACCACCTTCTTGTTTTCACTGTCCTACTATTGAATATAATAATTGCTGAGGAAACTGAGGGGTGATTTTAAGCCTTGATATGACAAAACATCATAGGTTTGAGACTTGAAGGGACCATAAAGGCCATATCACACAATCCCTTCATGTACCAAGGAAGAATTGAGGCCAAGAGAGGTTAATTGACTTGCCCCAGGTGAGACAAAATTATTGTTCAAACCAATGTGTTCTGACACCAATTAGAGCCCTCTTTCTGCTACCACTCTGTACTTTTTTTTTGCCCTTGATAAAGAGCAGCGGTCATGTATCAGAGTGTTGTATGCTGGTTACATATGGTCTAGAGAAAGGGATTGCAGCCTAGTCATAGGATGTACCCTAGCATAGAATTGTTAAGTGTGACTGATTCCTTGGACAGTACTTCTTACCTATGACCAGCCTACAATTTTGCTTTTATAAGTGGGAAGCTTACAGCTTAACAGCTCTGCCTTTAATCTGATTTCTAGTTTTGTTTGCTCATCTGAGCCTCCCTAGAGATCATCTTTCTCTTCCTTCTGTCTGGTCTTATATAATCACACAGAAAGAAAACCATAGGGCAAAAGGAGAGTAAGACACACACTCATATATGGGGTTAAGACGGCAGTGGGGTGGAGGTGGGGAACTCAAAACACATGCATCCATCCTGTTCCCTTTAGCATAGTTGTAAACACAAATCAAGTGCCGTCTCACCCTTTGGCTATCCTGACCGGTTTTGCAAATCTTTTACTTTCTCCAATCCAAAGTAATCCAATGAGCATTTATTAAATAGCTTCTACGTGCAAGGCACTATGCTATGTTTTAGAGACACAAAAACAAAATGAAAAACAGGTTTCACTCTCAAGGAAGTTTACATTTGGGGAGGGAAGGGCTGAAGAATACAACATACATATGCTCAGTTGAAAGTCACTTCACCCCCTTGTTTAGTTTCACTTTGGGTTTTTTTAGGCATCTTCACTAAGAAACAGCCCTCAGACCTGGGTTCATCTCTTCACCTTGGACTAAAAACTGTGTCCTGTGATGTTACTACTACTACTGCTGCTGCTGTTGCTGTTACTACTACTAGCTAGGTAGCATTTATATATCACTTTAAGGTTTGCAAAATGTTTTACTTCATATTATTTCATTTGTTCCTCATACTAATCCTGTGAGATAGGTGATATTATTGTCTTGTGGGGAAAATACTTTTTTCTTTATTAGTTATTATTTATTATATCTATTATTATTATCATTTATTATCTATAATATTATTTGAACCTAGTTTTATGTGACTAGAAATTATCTAACCCAAAACTTACTATGTCGGTCATGCTGACCTTAGAAACCCTCCATGGAAGCCAAAGACTGCTGTAAGGAGTGCTTCAATCCCACTTAATTCTTGTTTTGGGGTCCACCCACCCAAGTTTTAGATCCACTCAAAGTTTGTGTTTTGGGCTCCTCAATAGCTTGTGTTTTGGCTTTGTCCCAGTTTTGTTGAATGTTTATACTTACCTGTTGACACATCTCAAGCAAACTGCCTACATTGAGCAGTTTGTGTACTGCCACTCTTGTTTGAATACTCTATAATCTAAACTCCACAGAGGCTTAAAGAGAGAGTCACACATTTTTCTGGCTCACTCTTTTGCCAAACTGACTTAGTAAAATTCTTTCTAAAAACCTTTTTTAAGGTTTGAGGTTTGTTCTCAACCAATAATCTCCATCTTACAGATAAGGAAGTTGAAGCTAAAAAGTTAAGTGATTCACCTAGCAAGTAAATATATGAGCCAGGATTTGAACTCAGGTCTTCATAACTCCAGGTCCAGCACTCTATCTGCTGTACAGCCTAGCTGTGTTTGTTATCTTTGATTCATGTACCATAGGATGCTGGTGCCAGATAGGGCACTGTAATGGCAAAAGAGTCAGGAGACATGAAGTATGGTCCTGGCTCTGTTTCTAAAAGGCAGCATGACCTGGGACAAATGACACCTGTCTAGGCCATCTGTTAAATGAAGGGGTTGGACAAGATCTTCACAAAGGTCCTCTCCAGCTCTCAAATTCAGCGGCCCCATGATAGATCTTCTTTTGGGTTTATATTTGAAATCAAAGAGAGAAGAGATGCAAAGGAATTGGGGTGGGGGAGGAGGGAGAGATTCACCGCAGGTGCATCCTAGACCGCAGGTGTCCTAGCTTCCAAAGGAGTTGCCAGCTCATTTTCCTACACAGTATCTCCCTGGTTTATTACTGAGTGCCTCAGGCTTCTCGTTGTCACCCCAGGCATGCAGGAGGTTCTATTTTATCATGTTAATGAAGCTAATAATTATAGGAAAAGAATTCCCCAGCATTCAGTTCCAGGAGTGATAGCAATAGGTAATGTTCTTTCAGTTACAATTCCTACCAGGGCAAGGGGTCCCTGCAGTTCTTTTAGTGATTGGCCATTGACTTTCCTGAAAACCATATCTGTTTTCAGTCGGAAAATTGGTCCCTGATGCTCTTCCTGCCTCCCTTTCCCCCTCCCTGCTCTCTTAGTCATCCCTACCTCCCCCACTTGCTGATTGAATTCAGGGAGAAACACCAAGGCCTTGCCCCGAGGGTATCCCTCAGGTCTCAAATCATTGCCATCCTTAACCATGATACATTTGAAACCCTTCCAAATGAACAGCTCCATGCAGAGGCTATATCGCAATGACTAATTGTCCCCCTGACAGCTCTGATTCTAAGAGCCCAAGTTGCCGCACAGAGTCAGATGGGGGAAAAGAATCCATTTGCACACGGATCGTACATTTTGTAATAGCCTGCTGTTCACTCTAATGAGATTTCACCAAACTCATTAGAATAATTCCATGCCTCTCAATACCCACTGTGAATGTTTTATTATTTGATAAAGTCCAACAGTTGGCATGGGTAAGTGCCCTCTCTGGGGGGGGGGAGGCTGTGGATTGTGGAAGTAATGCTGCAGAGGTTTGCAGCCACATGATCTTCCCGCAAGGAGCCCGCCCACCTCCCCTTAAGCCTGGATGCATCTCTCATTGACTCAACGACCTGCCATTCCCAGAATCCCACGGGGTAGCCTTCACCAGGGCTTGGAGGTACTCTTGGGCTGTATAAACATGAGTGCCCTAGGGCACAGGCCCTCATTACCTTGGGTCAACAAGTTGTGAGGATGATGAAGAAAAGGCTGCCTGGCTACTTACCATGGATCCCCTGCTTAGTGACAGGAATTCTTCCTGGTGATTGAAATAATTGTTCTCATTTGAAGGTTGTCTATTTATTATTATTAATATTATTATTAAGCTTCCACAGAATGGTAAAAAGACAACGTGAAAGGGAGGAATAACCCAACTCTGCATGTTGACCAGTGGATAGATCGTTGGCACTGGGATTCTACTCAACATTCAGAGTCCTTTTCCCAGTTTAGGAAGATTAAGTAGCCCAGAATAGTCTCCTATCACAGAACAACAGGACTTGAATGGAACTTGGAGATCATCCTATCTTAACTGGGACAGGAAAACATCTACCTCTCCATCCTCACTGTTACAACCCTCCGAGGAGGCGATAATGTTATCCAGGTACCTCACAGACACAAGAGGAGGCCCGATGATTAAGGTTCTTGTGCATTGTGGACAATAGGTGCTTTATTTATCACTGAAGAAAGACCAGGATGGGAAAAGAGGCGGGTGGTGGTGGAGATAAAAGGATGGGAAAGAGCCTACGATGCTGAGTAAAAAAAGGCAGAAAAGGGCAAGGATTTTGTACAACCTGAGACTGAAAAAGAAAAGGAAAAAAAAGAAGATCTAATCTCAAAGAAATGAGCCGTATACAGCCAGGGTTATAGAGAGGAATTCTGGCACCTGGAGTAAATTTAGTTGTCATTGCAAGGGGAAGGGGTGCTAAAGTAAGAATGGTCTTGACATAGACAACAGACAGAGGCTTTGAGGAGTTGGAGGGTGGTAAGGGGAACTTAAGAGGGATTTGGTGGTGAAGACTGTACAAAAGGGGAGAGGAGCTGGGATAGAGAAGATGCAATCAAGGGCCTGAACTTGGAAGGGAAGAAGGAGAGTGACCATTCATAGCTGACAACAATCACGATCTGAACAGGGAGTAGGAACACAGATGTCAAGCCAGAAGGCCATCCATTCCATCTGAATAGAGTGAACTGAAAGATGGTGGCAGAACAAAAGTGACAGTGAGCAGCTAGGTGGTACAGTGGATAGAGCACTAGGCCTTGGGATCAGGAAGACTCATCTTCCAGTGTTCAAATCTAGCCTCAGACACTTCTTAGCTGTGTGACCCTGGGCAAGTCGCTTAACCCTGTTTGCCTCAGTTTCCTCATCTGTAAAATGAACTGGAGAAGGAAATGGCAAGCCACTCCAGTATCTCTGCTGAGAAAATCCTAAATGGGGTCACAGAGTCAAACATGGCTGAAAAACACTTGATACAAATTTGACTAGAAGCAGAGAAGGAAGGCCCGGTTTTAGACAGCATTATCTCTGATGCCATTTCATTTCCCTCCTGGGTTTCCCCCTTTCCTCCTGGCACCCCTGGGTATGTAGAGCTTTCATGTTACCCTATGGTTTTGCATTCCTGGACTCTCCTAAAGTACCCCCATGTTCCTAGATTACCTCTCTCCCTAGATCCCCTCAAAACTTTCATTCCCTCAAAAAATCTCAATCAGATGTTAGAAAAACAAACTAATTAAATACATTTATTATGTGGTATGACTGGCTGGCAATCCTCCTTAATTCTCCCAGGAGTGTTTTCTTGTTAATCTAATTAATCTCTAATACCCAATAGATTTTCAGGCAAGGAGGAAGGTAGTTTGGGGAAGAAGACCTTGCCTTAAGCCATGCTACTCAACCTACTCCCTTGTCTAAGACTTGCCTCGGGAACTGGGAAGTGAAAGAATTCAGGGTATCCAACCCCTCATCCTGTTTTACAAGCCAATGACTCTTCTTTCTGTTCCAAAGCTCAGTCCATCCCTCACCCCAGTTCTACACTTGTTGGAGGATAGGGGTCACTGCTTCATTTCCTTCTTTCCCACTAGCTTCCTAAAATTTAAGCTCCTGATTTTTCTTAGATCTGTAGCCTTCAAATAAGAGGATAATGGCTCTTCCCTAAAGGGTGCCACCCTCCCTTCCTGGCTCCCCCAACTTGAGGACCTGTGTGGTTAGGTCCCACGAACCCTGGGCAATGGGCTTACCCTTCTGAATACTCATGAGCACACACGGAGGGGAAAGACCAATGGTAATGCTTACCGTAGGACAAAGTGGCACACTTAGCCCATCCATGCTCTGTGGCTGACAATGATGAGCCCGTGTCTCCATGGGCCTCCCTGGGAAACAGTTGATGAAGCAGAAAGAGCTCTAGATCTTGGTGCAGAGGGTCTGGGTTCACATATAGGTCTACTACTTATTACCCGGGAGACCTTAGCCAACGTACCCTCAGTTTCTTCATTTATAAAGTGAAGAGTCTGGATTAAATAGTTTCTAAAGTCCCTTTCAGGAAGCAAGGTAGTACAATGGGGAGCATACCGGGCCTGTAGTCAGGAAGAGTCCTCTTCGTGAGTTCAAATCCTGACCTCGGACACTTACTAGCTGTGTGACCCTGGACAAGTCACTTAGTCTTATTTGCCTGTTTTCTCATTTGTAAAATGAGCTGGAGAAGGAAATGGCAAACTACCCTAGCATCTTTGCCGAGAAAGCCCCAGATATGGTCATGAAGCATCAGAAACAACTGAACTGAAAGGTCACGTCTAGCTCTAAATTTATGATATGATTTGGGTTATTCTGAGTTATTAATCCACAGGCCTCAGAGAAGCTTCCTGTAGAGCCAATTCTCCCTTTCCCTATCTCCAGCTGAGCTATTTAGAGTGTGTGAGAACAGCACTCTTCACAGTTGTTCACGTGAAGTGTTTATCATTTGTTCCTAATTACCACACAGCACAAGGATGATTATGCATCCCGTTAAACATGTCAGGTTGTCTTTATTGTAGGCTTCATTTGATTACCATGATAGACTCCATGCACCAGTGCTCAGCCTGCAGGGTTCTTGGTCACTTGGTTCAATCCTCTGCTCACAGCTTTTCAGAAGGAGACAGAACATTGGCCAGGATCTTCCTAGCCCATTAGGAGTCTAATGGAATCTGTTTAAAGCCAACATTTTCTAAGGAGTTATATCAAAGAGAATAAAGAATATTAAAAGACGAGTCTGGCTAATAAGATACAGTAAATACTTTATAAGCCTGTAATAGCAGTGAGCTGAGTATCTAACACACACACACAGCATGCATGTGTTCCTTTATTTCAGAAATCAGTTTTTGTGGCCAGTTTGAACATTGGCTTTCTAATATATAGTGTTGAATATAGAGCTCTTTTCTGCAATTGGGATTAAGTGACTTGCCCAGGGTCACACAGCTAGTGTCAAGTGTTTGGTCTGAGGCCAGATTTGAACTCAGGTCCTCCTAATCTCAGGGCAGGTGTTCTATCCACTGTGCCATCTAGCTGCCCCCTGAATATTGAGATCTTGAGCAGGCCAGAAACCTGCAACTCTGCCTGAGGGAAACAATTCAGTTGATAAAGGGAATTAGATTTTTTCCACAGGGGTTCTGATCCTTATTTTTTCAACTTAATGGTCTATAAAGGTCTAAATTAGTTAAGTTGCAGAAGGATGAGCTCTATCCATCATCACAGCAACAGAGAACCACAGATTTGAAAAGAACCTTATAGGTCAAGTAGCCCAACACCCTCCCACATACACGAATCCCTCCTACATTCCAACAAGTGATTGTCCAGCCTATGCCTTAACATCTCCCGGGAACAGAGAACTCACTGCTACAGGAAGCAGTCTGTACCATTTTGGGATTGCTCGAATGTTCTTCCTTAAATGGAGGAAAATGTAACCCTCATGTAATTATCACCCAGTGGTACTAGTCTTGCCCTGCAGATTTACATGCCCTAGGGCTCTCCTCTCCTCGTTGGTGACTCCCTCCCTGAGGAGACCACCATTTTGGGAAGCATTTTAGCCATGCTTCACCTCAATGACCCAGTCATCGCTAGTAGCAGGCTGATAAGGGTGGAGGGCTCCTCTTCGAAGCTGAGTTAATAAAACTTCAAACATCTCTATCCCATTTATTTGAAACTGGTGGCATTTGGAGCTGAACAGTAAGGCAATTTACCTTCATATCATTAGTGTGGTAAGCAGGAGTTAGTAGAAATATTGACTGCTTTAATGCTCTGATGGATTTATGAGCTCATCAGGCATATTGCAATTCTGAGATGCCATCTTTTCCTGTATAATTCTCACCCATATTTTCACATTAATCCTCTTTTCCATCTCTTGTTCTTTTAGTATCTTGGGGCACCATATAATTAGAGCTAGAGGGGAACTAAGAACCCATAAAATCCAACTCAATTATCTGACCGATGGGTGAGGCCCAGAAATGTTAAGTGACTTGATCCTGGTAAGTAAGTGAGGTAGTATTAAATTGAGGGTCTTCCTGACTCCAGATACAGCATTCCATCCTTTATAACACACTGCCTCCATACAGAGTGGAACTCAGGCTTTCCATCTGACTATATTCCTGCCTCACCTCCTTTTCTGGTTATATATTTCACAACTACTTTTTAATGCTTTTCCTTGAATGTAAGTCCTAACTGGTAACATGTGGCAGCCCACTGTGCCCTTCATGGATCTTTCTCTTTCACCTGAAGCTATTTGTAATTTTAATCTTAGATTGAGGCATTTCACGATTTCCAACTATAAAGCATCTCCAGGAGAATACTAGCATTCATGTGGTGGTCTTTCGCTACTTTGGATCATTATAAATACTATATAATTTCCCAAATGTAATTCAGCCTGATCCTCTCCTGTCTTGTAGGTCTAAGCTTGCTTCACTGTCCATCTAGAGCAACTGTTCAAAATATTCGTTGATTGACTAATTTGTTGAGCATGGTCTGAGAAATGTGCATTTTTTATCCGCTTTTTTTTCCCTATACAGATGATCTTCTTAATTATTGTTGATTTCACTTTATGAGGCTTATTAAGGTCTGGGTTTCAATACAACCAGCATGAAGCAGGGGACAACCAGGAGAAGCTCTGATCAGTTTTGTTGGTCCCCCAGTCAACTCAATGAGTTTGTAGGGCAACAAAACTCACCAAATTGACTAAAACTTCCCCGGATTACTCCTTGCTACAAATATAATATCTTAAAACATGCTTAATTGAAAAATCTATTCAGAATTAACATGTTAACTGTCTGTCCAAATCCTTCTAATTATCAGGGATTCTCATCTGTTGATTAAAGAAAGCCAAACGAGACTTCGACTTAGCAACACTAGTTTAAATTATATTTTCTTGACTACTTTTCTGAAAAAATATTTCACAGTTCAAATTTCTACCGGTTTAGCCTGGTCTTCTTCACCCTACACTCTAACCATGAATTAGTAAAATTTTCAATATAGCTTGAATTATTCTGAAGCCTCAACATACCCAATCAAAGCATGCTCCAAAGAGGGATCAATTCTATAAGTTAAGTTGGAACTGTGTGCATGAGCAGGTGCCAAAGTGTATGCCTTCTCAATGGGAACATCTCTCCTAAACAGAAGTAGACATGTATGAGTGCTGTATATAGAATAATATAGGACACCCTAGGTGACCTCAGTAAGCTATAAGATGCTCTCTTGCCACCTTTGCCTAGGAGCTCCTAATAGGGTCTACCCTTGTCCTAACTTCTCATCAATAAAGAGTTGCATAGGGCTATGATCTTGAGTCTTGAAACCAAAACCAGCAGTCTTGGCACCAAGGGCAACCAGCACAAAAGCTGCCCTCAAAGAGACTCTTAAAAATGAATTGAGGTCAGGGATAACCAATCATTTGAACCTTTGCACAAAAGGTCCTATGAGAGGCAAACAGGAGACCTATATTCTCTAAGGTCACTTCTATGGGGGTAGTACCTAGAAGAAGAGCTCATCTTAGGGGCATAGTTTCCTAATAATTTCCTGGTGTCTGGTACCTTCCTGTTCTAACTAATTATTATTTTCAAAATGTGTTTTAATTTATTTCATTAAATATTTCCCAATTACATGTAAAAAAAATTTAATTCATTTTTTTAAATTTTGAGTTCCAAATTCTCAACCTTTATCCTGCCCTTCCCCTATCCCTTGAGAAGGCAAATAATACCTCAATTATACATGTGAAGTCATGCAAAACATATTTCCATATTAGCCATGTTGCAAAAGAAAACACACACATACACACAAGGAAAATAAAGAAAGAAAAAAGTATGCTTCAGTCTGCACTCAGAGTTCATTAGTTATTCCTCTAGAAGTGGCATTTTTCATCATGAGTCCTTTGGAATGTAAGTAACTATTTTTATGAACTAAGTGGCATGTGCAGTGATTTCTATACTCTGAAGGAACACAAGCACTCTTAATGCCCTCTGAATTTTTGTTCCCTGGTTTAAAGCCCCAGTTGCCCCACCTTACTTACAGTTCTGCCTGAATCCTAAAATCCATCTAGGGAGAAGGCATATTGATATTTTCAGCCTCTTTATTGTTATAGCTGATTAAATGTTCTTTGAAAAAGATCACAAAGAAAGCAATGTTTCCAAACTCAGCCCCTCCCCAACATCTCCCACTGCCCACCATTCCCTTCCCCCTTTGTATTTCTAAGGCAATAAAAGCCCTCCTGCATTATGTCACTACGTCAATAGCCCGTATAACTCCATATCCACCAGAGGGCAATGAAAAGGGCCATAAAAACACAGGGTAGTAATTATTTTCACATTAACACCAGCTACAATAATATCAACATAGGGCAATTAACATTCCTAACCTCATATTAATTCTATAACTTCCTTGAGTCTTTCAGGACTAAGACTGACTAATCGCACTGGGCAAATTGGCAACGTTGATGCATTGATTCATGGGGAATAGCTGAACACTGGTATTGTGCCTCCCAACCTTTGCAGTGGGGAAATGGAGGATCATTAGCTATGCCACTGGGTGGATGTGAAATCAGCAAGAAGACCAGGCAAGACAGACCGACAAAAGGCTTGCACCCCCTTGGACAGAGGCTTTCATTTTGATCTCAGCTAACCTGGCTTTTTCCCCCTGAGTGCTGGTAGCAATAAGCCCCCGTAGTTCGAATAAGTGATCTTGTTTTAGCAGGTCCCCAGGAAGTCATTCTATGAGTAGGAGAAAGCTGCAGAGGAAGCTTGCAGCCTCAGAGTTATTTGTAAGAGCCCCACCCTCCCCTTATCCTTCCTATCTCTAGGCAACAGTTCTGGCTTCAACCTGCATCTCATTGTTCCTGAGAACATTTTATCTTTAGGAACAATGGCTCAGATTTCCAACTTTAGCAAGGAGCTGTTTTATTTAATTGTCTTTAGGTCAACAGCCCTGTAGACAAAAGTGATAGTGTGGTTATAATGGTTCCTGGTTGAATGTCAAAAGGCTTGGATTCAATTTCTGGGATGGCCATGTATTCACTGTTTGAGTCTTAGTGTCAAGGCTAGGGTATGGGCTTGAAGCCAGAAAGACCAGGGTTTGAATTCTGCTTTTGAAACTGTGTGACCCCTGGGCAGTTCCATATCCCCTTTCTCAGTTTCTATTTCCTTATCTGTAAAGTGGGAATACCTTTTAGTAAGGTGGTTATTGTAAAGCCCTAATGAGCAATGCATATAAAACCTTCCTCAAAGTACTTTATAAGTGACAGTTATCACAAAGTCAAAAATCTCTCTAAGCCACATTTTCCTTATGGTTAAAATGGAAACTTTAGTGCATGTAGGTACCTATCTCAGAGGATTGTGTTTGGCAAGTCTTAATTTGCTTTGTAAATGTCAACTATCCTTTTATGGCTATCCAATCCTCGACATTAGCCTTCTCCTCATCCATCCAGTACCCATCTAGCTTGTCATGGTTATCATCCAGAAGCATATGATATGATAGAAAGAGGGCTACTCCTGCAGTCTGAGTTCAAGTTCCATCTTTGTTATTTACTACCTGTGTGATCTTGGAAAAAATCACTGCATTTCCCTGGGACTTTGCATCTTTATCTATAAAATTAAGAGGCTGAAGCCCAGCTCCAAATCTATTATCCTCTGACTATACTCCGTTGCCTAACTCATTTCCTTATTCTAGCTGTCATCAGTGCTGATGAGATCATCAAATCACAATGATAACGGAAATGGGATAATAATTCATTCCCATGCAGTTTGGGAGAATTCAACTGCCTTCGTCACCTTCCTTTGTTGGTTGTCGGTTTTGCCTGAATTTTCCTACTTTCCAGCCCCTGTGAAAACATCATCATCACACTTTGGATAATGGGCTTGTAATATTTAGAGCTGGAAGGAGCCTTATAAATCTAGACCTATACCCTTCATTTTATAGATGAGGAAACTTAGCCCCCACCATCTGGCCCCATTGGTTTGCAAGCTTCTTGAGCCCCAGGACTGTGTTTTATGTATGTTTTGTATTTCCCTGAGTACCTAGCATAGTATTACCCACATAGAGAGTGTAGATAAATTCTTTTTTTTGTTTAATATTTTATTTTCCCCCTAATTACATGTAAAAACAATTTTAACTTTTTTTTTTTCAAATTTTGAGTTCCAAATTCTTTCCTTTCCAACATCCCCTCCCCTGCCCCCACCGAGAAGGCAAGCAGTTTGACATAGGTTATACTTGTGTGGTCACGCAAAACACATTTCCATGTAAATCACGCTGTGAAAGAAAACACTGACAAAAAAACTAACCCCAAAATAAAGAAAGTAAAGAAAAATCTGCATTCAGGCTCCCCCAGTTCTTTCTCTGGAGATGGACAGCACCTTTCAGCATATAGATAGATTCTTGACAGAATGAATGGAAGTTGATCTGCCCAGGGCTACACAGTGGCACAGAGATAGGGCAGAGATGGGACAGAGCTCACATCTCTTGATTCCCAGCCCTGGCTATTGACTGGAAGCCAGTCTAGAGAAATGTGACTTTTTCTACAGTAAGCAGTGTCCTCTTGGGAAAGGCTGCTTCCCTAGTCTTGCCAGAGATTTGTGGGCTAGAAAACTGCTTGGGGTGGGGCCTTATCCTTGCTTGTTTATGCACTGCTGAGTAGTTGGGTGCCAACATGGCTGGAGAGTGGTTTAAGGGAGCTTGGTTTGCACAACACAACTCGGCATGCTTTAACAGCTGGCAGAGGGTTGCTTTGAAGGGATTAGAGGAGCCTCTCACTGAGTCTCCAAGTCTGGACTCATTCTTGGACAGGGCCTAGGAGCAGGTGCACAAGAAGTACGTGTGGACAGGCTGGCTGGCTCCTGACCCCTGGGCTGTAGCCCCAGTGATGAAGGCCACTGAAGAAGAAGGACCCAGTGTCCTCGACTGGGAACCATTTCTGCTCTGGGCTTCACTCCACGAGCTGACTCTTTTGTCTCCTTTCAAGGCACTGTTTGGAGAGAATAAAAGCAGCAACACATTGCCAGCAATCTGAGGAGGGATGCCCTATGGGTTGGAGATCAAAAGTGACTGAGCCGACAGGTGGGTTCTGTGACAATGCGCTCAGCAAAAACCATTTCAAATGCAACAAACATTTACTAAGTGCCTACTGTGCTAAAGAAACCATGCTAGGTCCCGGAATAGAGATACAAATTTAAAATATGTGTGTGTGTATAATATACATAAATATATATATACACACATAAACATACATATACGCATATATGTATACATTATACATACATGTATGTATAACATTATATATAACATATATGTGATATATAATACATATATATCTAGTATATATGTGTGACTTTAGATATATATGTGTGTATATACTTATATGTTGTATATATATAAAATATATGCACATATATATATGTACACAAGTATATGTGTATATGTATGTATACATATACATAAGTTAGCTATTATTATTAGAGAGAGAAAAATTGACAGAGTCCCTACCCTCTAGGAGTTTATATTCTAGATTTCTGCAATTCCTCCATGGGCCAATATAGAAATAACTTAGGCAAAGTCTGTCTTTTGATGGACACTCACAGGCCTGGATCCCAGGATGTTCCGACTCAAGATAGAGTGTGCTAGAAACAATATTGGATCTGGGGATAGAAAATACAGCTGCCAGCTCTACCTCTGCCATTTAGTTGCTATGCCCAGGCCCAGAGTCAGGAAGACCTGAGTTCAAATTCAGTCTCAGACACTTACTAGCTTTGTGACCCTTCGCAAGTCACTTAACCCTGTTTGCCTCAATTTCCTCATCTGTAAAATGAGCTGGAGAAGGAAATGGTAAATCACTCCAGTGTCTTTGCCAAGAAAATGGGATCATGAAGAGTCAGACACAACTAAACAACAACAACAACAACAATGGATAAGTCACTAACCTGTCTGCATCTCAGTTTGCTCATCTTTAAAATAATGAATAAGAAATCCCTTTGTGTCAGCCTTACAGGTTTATCAATGAGCTGCTCCAATGAGATGACGTCTAAATGATTTGTTAACTATGAAGTGCTATAGGAATTAGAAACATTATTATTATGACATTCTCTGCCTTTGCTTAGTCAATGAACTCAGTCTTAAGCATAGGTTTACCCCTTGAGGAAAAGATATGTCCAGGAACTGCCTGAGATGGAGAGAAGGCCCTATCAGCCAAGCATAAGCAGGGTAGCTAAATTCTGTATCCCCTGTGGTACCAAGGAGTAAATCTCAGCTAGTCAAGAAGACACTGTTGCTGGCCTTAAATAGCTTTTAATCTGGTTGGTGATATAAGGCTAAATACATATGAAAATGCAACTTGCAATACGGAGCTGGACATGACGAATGGCACCATGTGGCCCAGACCAAAAGTAAGAGTTCAGAGGAGGAGATATTGTGTCCATGTGGTGCAACCAAGGAAGGCTTCAGGGAAGAAGAGATGGAATTTGAGCTGGACTAGAGGGCTGGGTTGGATTCAGCTAGTTGGAGGGAAATGAGGAGGGACCTCCAGGTAGGGAACATGGCAGCTTCTCTGCATGAGCGTATGCTAGGATCATACGTCTAGAGCTGAAAAGGATCTCAGAGGTTGGCCATCTAATTCAATCCCCTCATTTGATGGATGAGGAAACTGAGGCCCAGGGTAACATGCTCAAGGTTGCACAGAGAGTGTGCAACATGGGATTAGAACCCAGGCCCTCTGACTCTAGAACCGGTGCTTTTCCCGTTGTACTAGGCTGTCAAAAGTACATAGAATCACAAAATTTCGGAGTTGGAAGGGACCTCAGAGGACATTTAAGACACTATATAAATGCAAGCTATTATTATTAATTTATTATTATTATTAATTCCATGGGATCAAAAATCTGATACAGTGCAAAGAGCACTGGCCCTAGATTCTGAAGACCTGGGTTCAAAACCCTCACCTGATGGAGGCTATCCCTGTGACCATGGGTGAGCTTGGGCTGCCATTTCCTCATCTGTAAAATGAGAAAGATTGAGGAGGTGGTCTCTGAGACCCCTTCCAGCTTTAGACTGGGAGCCTCTGATGACCTCTACTACCATCCTTACAGAGGATATTTAGCCTCCCTTTGAAAACTTCCACATTTTCTCACTTTCCAGCCTTGGTGGTGTTTAGTCATTTTCAGTCATGTGCAACTCTTCATGATCCCTTTGGGGATTTTATTGGCAAGGATACTGGAGTGCTTCGCCTTTCCTTCTCCAGCTCATTTTACAGATGAGAAAGCTGAGGCAAACAGGGTTAAATGACTTGCCCAGGGTCACCCAACTAGGAAGTGTCTCAGGCCAGATTTGAACTTAGGAGAGTGAGTCTTCCTGACTCCAGACTCGGTGCTCTATCCACTGCATGAACTAGCTGTCCACATTTTCTCACTCTCCAGTCTACCCATCCTCAAATCTCAAAATCTCAATACATGTAGCATATATTGAAGTACTTGGCTCTTAATGACAATCATCTCTTCTGTTGTGTGGTTGTCCCATTCTCAAATCCAAAAAACCTATAACATCAAGTTATATATTGTCTAGTACTTGGCTTTTAATGACCATCATCTTTTTGACTGTGTGAATGTGTCTCTATGTCCCTCAACACCATTTTCTACATTTATGTCATAGAGAGTAAACTGCTGGAAGGCAGGGGTCAGAATCCCACCCAGGTTCATGTGAGTATCTAAGTTTGATACATGCTTGGTGGTTATTATCACCATCAGATTCTTCTGCGATTCCTCATCAGCATAATCAACTTTAGCACCATCATTCATATTCACACAGCGATGTTTAGTCATCTAAAGATTTAGGATGGTTTAGTCAAAGCATTTTCCTCACAACCATCCTACAAGAGATTGGTTATTCATTCACTCTATACAGAGAGTGTTGATTTATGCCCTGGTCCAAGTGTACTATAAATCTGTTTGTTATGATAATAATTCACAAGTTTATATCACTTAACAGTGAGAAAGTAATCTGTACATATTACCCCAGTTGATGGAGCTCAAAAGCTGTCCATCAGTTACCCTACAATTTTCCTACATGACTGACCCACTTTCTTTCCCCATCATACTCTTAAGGTATGATGTGGACACCAGAAGACACAGGGGGAAATATTTTGCTTGATTGCTAACATTTCACATCTGTAGCTTTCTTTTAAATTTTATTAAGCACTTTCCTCACCACTCTGTGAAGCAGGCTCTGAAAGTATTATTGTCCCCACTTTGCAGATGAAGAAATCAAGGCCTGAAGAGTTTAAGTGACTTTCTGATGGTCGTAGAACTTGTATCTGACCTGATACACAGTGGTGTGTTGGAGCTAGCTCTTACTGGATCATGAGAGCTGATTATTAAACTTTTGTCATGAGCATTTTTACACCTCAGCAATACGCAAATACACAAATCAAGGCTTTATTTGCCAATCTAGACTTAAGAAAAGTATGGGGAAAATGTTAATTATGCAGATTAAACTTTAAAAATGCGTCATTCATACATCCCTGATCCTGCCCCCTCCCCCCAGTCTGTTGTTAAACATTTATCAGAGCACTCCTGAGTGAGAGCAAACCCAAGTCTCCTGATTCTGGGTCCAACGTTTTTTAAAAATTATTTTATGCTGCATAGGAGAGTTGTCCAGGATAAAGGTGCCATAGGTGGAACAAAGCTAAAACATAATTAAAATAGGTTGGATTTTGGTCCAAGGAAAGGACCATGTTTGTTCAAGGTGAGTCAGGTCTAGAGTCCATCTGTCTGGACCTTTAGTGCCAAACACACTTTGAAGAAGAGTAGCCTTAAGCAAAGTAGGGGACTAACCACCACAGTAGCCACTGATGAAGTCCCCACTATGTGAAATACACTGTGGGAATTGTAGTGATTAAAAAAAAAAATTCAAGTCAAAAAACTTGAGATAAAAAAGCAACTGAGTAGAGGAATGGTACATTGGACAGTGTCATTTCTCCCTGGCATCAGGGTTAGCATTACACTATTGATTTTTCACTTGGAAATTGGGGCAGGGTAGATTAGTAGACCTGATCCAGAATTTCTCAATACCAACCTCTTATTCTTGTTTTTAAGCATTCAATGCTTGTTTTCTACACATTCTGTTTATTTTTCTCCCTCTTTCACCTGTGTCTCTTCACTTTTTCTGCAATAAAATTGGATCTGTGAGGAGACAAAAAAAATAATTCCTGGGTTTGATGCAGGAACTGTTGTTAAGGTATCCTTCCCATATGTATGGGATTATTTTGGTCAAAAATCTATCTAGGGACCTTTGTATACACTTATTTCCTATAACAAAGTTTATTAATTAGCCTTCCCACAATAATCAGTGTTAAACCTAATGTACCTCTGGGGAAAAGCATTGTTGGAAATCCTGTATTAGTCGCTAAGTTACTGATACTATGTATTTGGGACTGATCATAATTAAGGGGTGTGGGTGTGTGTGTATGTGTGTGTGTGTGTGTGTATGGTTTTTTTTTTTAACAAACCATTGTAAAAATACTCATGTGCAAATCCTCAGGGCTTTTTGTGCAGCCTATGACGCAAATGCAAAGAAAAAAAATTGCCATTACTAATTGTAATGCCACTGTGATTAACAATAATAATATGCTCTTTGAAAGACATGATGTTACAATGCAGAGACACGTAAAGATGTGCTTACCAACAAGGAAGAGAAAAGAATGTTTTCATAACAATGAGTTTTGAAAGAGAAACAAAATGTTCTTTGGCATTGGGAAATTCTAGCTCCTAATCTTGGTCACACTGGAGGCTCTCGCATTGGACTTTTTCTGCTTTTTGGCTTTCTTACTTCTCATAGTGATACCCTGTCAACCATCCTCCCACTCCCTGTGACCCTTTCCTCGCTCAGGTCCTTCTCTATTTTGAGGTGACAGCCAGTGGTCATGGGTAATTAGATTTAATGAGCCATGCCAAAGAATTGTCAGAATCCTATACTGACTTAACCTAGTCAAAATGGTGGCAATTTCAGTTACCATGGTCGACTGTTAAGGGAGATGGTTTTAAGTAAACTGACTTTGGCAGGGGTGGGAGGTGGGGGTCTTAAATCACACCATCCAGGAATTTCCCTACTGTACCTCTGTGCAAAATTGACTTTATTTTAAGGACCAATGGAATGTCTGTGGAAAGATATTGTTTAGCACCATAGTGGGATCAGAGCCATAACTAAAATTGTGCTGGAGTGGGGCAGCAGAGGACAGTTGTGCTAAGAAGGGATATACCCTGTGCCCAAGAGTGTCCTGAGTCCTGTCCCACAGGCATTTGGAGGAAAGACAGGCCCCCAGTAAGGTCATCTGAGGACCATAACCGACAAGGAAGAGAAAAGAATGTTTCCATAGCAATGAGTTTTGAAAGAGAACTAGAGGACCATGAAGCAATGCGTGGATTCAGTGATCACTTCAAGGAGGAAGGACTGAAACATATCCTCCTCCCAGGGAGGAAGTGTGCCCACCTTTTCCTCTCCTGCTATTTAGATCTTCTGAATCTCACTGAGACCTCTCTCCCTACCCTCCATAACACAGTTTCCCTGGCTGCCTCTTCCAGCACTGGCCAAACTTTCATTCATTCCCCTGATTCATGGATTAGAGGGGGTGGTGGTAGTGGAATATTCCTTGCTCTCTATTGCTCCATCCAATTCAAGTCAATTCAATAAACATTTATTAAATGCCTACTATGTACCAGGCACTGTCCTAAGCACTGGAGATACAAAAAGAGACAAAAGATAGTCCCTGCCTTCAAGGAGCTTACAATCTAAAGGGGCGACAACATGCAAACAAATGTAAACAAAGCAAGCTATAAACAGGACAAATAGGAAATAATTAAAAGAGGGAAAGCACAGGAATTAAAAGGGATTGGGGAAGGCTTCCTGTAGAAGGTGGGTTTGTAGTTGGGAATTTCAGGTTCTTCCCTACCACAATCACTTAGAAACCTCTCCCTTTTTGAGGTTCACTTAATCCAGATCTACCACCCAAACTAAATTCTGGTAGTTGTTGTCTGTAGACCTCCAGGACACACCTCTGACTCACAATCTTTCTTTCCTCCCCGACTCCTGCCTTCATACTAGGAGACTTCAACATATACAGTGATACTCCCTCAAACATCCTAAACTCCAGTTCCTCAACTTTCTCACGTTCCATGACTTACCTCCACTCCACATCAGCTACATAAAAAGATGGTCATACCTTTGATCTTGCTACCACCCACAAATGTATCACCTCCATGTTCAAGAACTCTGAAATCTTATTTGATCACCATCTCTTGGCATCCTACCTTTCTCTTCCTGCCTTCCAGTAAGAAACTCTGTTCTTTATGTACATTGTGACCCCCAATCACTTGACTCCTCAGGTCTTTCTCAAGCCATGACCCCTGTACTAGCTACATTCTCCTCCTTTCCCCAGCTACATCCCTTAGTGAACCATTTTAACTTTATATTGTCCTCTTTAGTCCATTTTCCTCTTATCATATCACTGATCATGCCCTGCCAAGCCTTGGATCATTTCCATATAGCAACCTTTGCTCCTATGCAGGTACTCCTGAACAAAGGTGGTGAAAATCACGCAACCATGCTGAGTCCACTACAATTAATTTTCCATAGCCTCGATTTGACCTTCACTGCTGCAGGGCAATCCTTGTACGCTTTCTTCATTATCCCATTCACCTGAACCTTTTTATCCCTCCTTAAATCACCCATGGTTCCCCTTCTCCCTACCCTCTCAACTGAGAAATTTTCCAAAAGTAGAAGGACATATGGCAAGAAATGATTGGGGTGGATGACTGGTTGGGATATAAAGCATGGTTAGGACCATGTGAAGTTGCCTCACATATTGTTCAATCAGGACAGTTGGGGCCCAAGGACAGGAGCTCCAAAGCTGAGGGATTATATCAACTAGGTCACGGTCTCCAGAGCTCCTGTGGTCTATAGATCTGTAGGGTAGATGGCAAGAAAATAGCCCAGGTTGGATGACTAGCTGGGTTTGATGATATTTGTCATTTAAATAAATGTCTCTTGCTTAAAAAGCCTAAAAGACCATCTCACTTTCAAGGAAATACTCTCTAGTGAGAGACAAGGTTTGGGGGAACATAAATATCTTTTATCTGCCTTTAATTATCTCTTAGCATGACAGACACAATTGTGACAGATGCATTTATAAAATTCCCAGCAAAGTACCCCCTGTCTATACGTGGCTCTAAAGCCCTGTTTGATGAGTTCTTCTCCCTGTCTTCCAGTGACACCACCTTGGAAAGAACCCCCATGTCTTCCCATTTCACCCAGTGCTAAGACAAAAACGATGTTCCTGGGGGTGACAGGTCTCACTTTTCCATGTGGGAAGAGTGTCTTGTCAATACGTACTGTCTAGGATCTTTTCTTTTCCATTCTAAACTTGAATTTTAGTGCACTTCTCTCATATATCCATTTGGAGCTATTTTTGGTATATGGTGTGAAATATTAATCCATATCTAATTTCTGATGGACTTCTTTCCAGTTTCCCCAACAATTTTTTCCTCTGATTATGACTCCCCAGGAGTCAGAAAGTCTTTGTATTTATCACCATGTTACTATGTTTGCTTCTGTATGTTATATACGTAATCTGTTCCATTGATCAACCTTTCTGTTTTTAAACTGGAAACAAATAATTGTGTTAATTATTGTTTTGTAATATATTTTGAGATTTGGTACAGGTAGGCTCCCTTCCTTCCCACTTTTTTAAAAAAATATATATTTCTCTTGAGATTTTTGACCTTTTGACCCTCTGGATGAATGTCGTTATTTTTCTAGCTCTATTAAGTAATTCTTTGATAGTTTAGTAAATAAAGCATTGAATAAGCTAATTAATTTAGACAGCATAATATTTACATTATATTGACTTGTCTACCCATAAGCAATTAATATTTCTCCAATTAATTAGATCTTGATTTCTGTAAAGTGTTTTGTAATTGTATTTATATATTTCTGGTATGTGTCTTGGAAGATAGGCTTCCAAATACTTTATGTATTTTGCAATTATTTTTAATGGAATTTCTTTTCCTATCTCTCTCTGCTGGATTTTGATGGCAGTATACAACTGTATGGATTTATTTTTTATTTTAGCAAAACTTTGCTGAAATTATTGTTTCCACTACTTTTAGTTGACTTTTAGGGGGTTCTCTAGATACCCTGATACCCATATTTATAGCAGGTGACCCAGCTTCCTCCTTCTTTGAAAAGCAAAGCCATCCTATATGAATACACTCATTTCTCCTTAAATCATTCTTTAAAGCTTTTCAGCATCGTCATTCCTTTCTCTTATTCTCCAGTCATAGAAGAGATATCCTTATTACTCATTAAGGTTAAGCTCTGACCTGTGCAATTCGTTCTGTTCCCTCCTGCCTCACCTTACTCCAAAAGTCATCCCATCTCCCTTCAATTCCATGGCTTTGCCTACAATCCATGCAGATGATCCCTAATCTATATCACTTCGCTGCTGGGCTCTAACTTCCCAGCTTTGATTATAAAATTTCTCCACATGGATGTCTCACCAGTGCTCTAAAAATCTACATATTTAAAACTGAGCTCATTATTATTTCCCCTCAACCTACTCATCCTTCTGATTCAACTAATCTTGTCAAGTATATAAAGCACTTTTCTCCTTTCTCCCTTCTTTTTCTGTTCAAATTTTAATTAGAGCGACAAGATTCCAGGAAAATGTTTTACTGACCCTAGTTAAATGATCTGCCTTTCTAACCACAAGCCCATGACTCCTACAGCATAAGCCATGATTCAAAAATACAAATTCCATTCTCAGATACCATCTCCTTAGTTCACTTCCTAAATCTCTAAATTTTTTACTGAATTTCTTACCTTCAACAATCAATAAAAATAAAAACACCATCCATACCCCCAAGGGCTTCAATTTTTTGTTTTGTTTGGTTGGGTTTTTGGCTTATAACTTCACAATCCACTTACTTTACTCAGCTCATTTAATACACAAACTATACTTGTACTCATGTAACTTTTCTCAGCCTGTTTACTATGCCTGTTTTATTCTCCTTACCTTTCTTTTGCCTATTGAATTTCTACCCATCCTTTAAAGCTCAACTCAGTTGTTATTTCCTCTTGAAAGTACCTCAACTTCCCCATGTGGAAATGAACACTCTTCATACCTAATACAACTCACTATTGTTTACCAGATGATGCTATGTATTACAATTCTCTGTGTTGGTGTCATTCCCCTATTAGATTATAAATTCATAGAGGACAAAGATTACATCTTAAATAAGATTGAACAAACTTCTTAAATCTCTTTCTGAGCACCTAACACAGTGTTCTGCAAATAGTAGGGACTTAAGAAATACTTGAGAAGGAGAGAATACCAAGGAGGAGGTGGTCAACAGTATAACATATTATAGTAAAGAATGAGGAAAAAACAAAGACCATGGGACTTGGCCACTAAGCTGTCACTGGTAACACTGGAGAGAATAATTTTAGTAGAGAGCTCCTGATGAAATTCAGATAGAAGGGACATAAGGAAAAAGTGAATGGTTAAGAAGTAGTCAAGTACCAGTGAGTATAGACTATTTCTAGAAATTTAGCAGTGACAGATGTGATCTAGACATCTAGACTAAAACTAGGCCATATCATTTGGAATTATTAATTCTTAGGCACCTTGCCAAGTCAACAAGTCAAAAGAGAATTAAGTCTTTATTACGTGCCAGGCACTATACATTTCTGGTTATCCTTTGGGGCAAAGCACTGAAAGTAGGAAGTTGGGAAGAATTGGGAGCAGGGCCTTGTGGAAAGGATAATAATTTTTCCATAGCAAAACATACTTCAGTGATTCTCGAGACAGATCAACTTTGAAGGCAGGTCGATTCAAGACCAGCAATTTTTAGTTCTACTATGGGGTAGGGCTAGATCGTTGCCCCACCCCACCCCCCAAACCAAAGTTCTGACACCACGATCATATCAACTCTGCTGTTATTCCTGGAAAGATTATGTCAACACTCTCATTCATAGCCCATTCACTATTCCTATACCTTTCAGGATCAAAGTGCACCTTCCAAACCACCACTGCCTTGTGGAGATTGTCTCCCCTTTTAGAATGTGAGCTTCTTTGGGGCAAAAACTGTCTTTGCTTTCGTAGTTCTATCCTGGCACTTAGTACAGTGATTGGCACATATTAGCACAAAAATGCTCAATAAATGCTTTTTTCATTTGTTCATTCATAAAACTAACTAGTCCTTTCCCTTCTACTTTTTCTTTTATACTTTCTTCCTCTCTCTTCCTTTCCCCCTGTTGTCTTTCCTACCCATTAATCTTGCTAAGCATAAATATGGCCATCACTCCTCTACAAAATTAGGGCTAGGCTCTGTCATTTGCCCAAGAATAAATCCGACTCCAGGATCAGCCAAAGAACCACCATTTTTGATTCTTGATTTCTTGGTTTCTCAAGTCTGGGGATGATTCAGAACATGAGCCTGAACACCTTGATGCTTTATGATGAACCAAACCAGGACCCTTGGGCCAAAAGTCATGAGAGACCCAGCTAAGGGCCCATCCTTTGTGCCGGTTTAAAAGGAGATCTTAGCAAGAAGGCATGCTATGTCCTGTGCAGCTCAGATCAGACAAGATGGCAAAAATGGCATCCAGATTTCAAGCTCAACATGATGCTATGCTAAAAAGCCTAAAAAGGAAAAGGAGAAGGAGAAGGAGAAGGAGAATGTTTGTGTGTGTGTGTTTAACCAATTGCAGAGAAAAAAAACCACATTTATCCAAACTGCCTTCCCCCAAACACCACCTACTGCGTAGACAATAATGAGCAGCAGTGATTCGTTAGAGCAGAGGAGGCAGACAACAAGACCATAAATGTCAGAACAACGAGCACCCGAAGCTTTTCCAGAAAGAAATAGAATTGAGAGCGCCCTCTGTTAAAGAGCCCGTGGCTGGGATGCTAATCCATGCAGGGACCAGGAGCCAGGGCAAGTAGGCGGCCTAAGAGATGCAAAGTCTGACGTACACTTGCCGTATTAAAAATGTCAAGAATGAGGGAGCAAGGAACACAAGAAGAAAGAAGCGTACCGCGTGTTTTGTAGGAGGCAGGTTATAAAATGTTAGGAACCTACGCCTGCTTTCACGTGACTGGAAGGTTTGAAGTCCAATCTGTTGTCACTTGGATGCCACCCTCCACGGGAACAAAGAGGTGGGAACTGTCAGGGGAGCCCAGGAACCCAATTTCTGCCTTCCCCTAGAGATCTTTGGCTCTCTTCTCTGCAGTGGCCAGGGGCTTGAAGGTCACTCAAAGGATGGCCTCTAACTGAGGAGCTTAAAACCAGAGATATTCCCTGAAGGGAGAGAAGGAAAAGCATGAGAAAGCCAGAAATTTCATCTTATCCACATGGCACTGGAGCAAGTACTTGCCAGGTGGGGCCTGCTTTACTCGAGAGTGTATATTAACCACAGCCAGCCTCCATGCATCTGTGATACTAAAAAAACAACAAAACAACAACAAACTCACAGTTTAAACATTTTAAGAGGCTAGAAGCATAGATTTAGAGCTGGAAGGGACTTTAGAAACCATGAAGTCTAATCCCTTCATTTTAGAGATGAAGAAACTGAGGCACAGAGAGGTTAAGTGATTTGTCCAGGGTCACAAAGCTAAGAAGTAAGTGACTGAGCTAAGACTGAACCTAATATTCTCTTGAAAGACACTGAAGTCAGTCTCCTTTTTCTTATCCATCGAAGAGTGAGCCAAATGCCTTCTTGAGCATCAAAGGAAAAGCCTATCAACTTTTACATCCTAGATTCATTTCCCACATGAGATGCCATACCACTTTCTGCCTCTAGAAAGGGTTCTATAATTCTATACCAGAGAAATCCTCTGCATGTTCTCTGCTCCTGGGGATGGGGGATAAAGGATGAGGATGAGGAGAGGAGCCAGGAACAATAATAACTGACATTTATGTAGAGTTTTGAGGTTTTCAAACACTTGATGCAGTAATTCATAACAATCCTGTGAGGTAGGTAGTATTAGCTCTATTTTGCAGCTGAGGAAAGTGAGTCTCAGAGGGGTCAAGTGTCTTATAGAGGGTTATATGATCCCATGCTTTTATGTCAAAGGTAGGTCTTAAACTCATCTTTTCTGAAATTATCTTTCAGGAGGTATACCAGGAGAATCTCCATAGTAACACACTCCTCAGTTACTATACACACATATATTCCTTTTCTGCTCTCTACCACCTCCCACACCCTCTGTGTCATACCTTCTTGACCCAATGTGTCCCCAAAGATACTCAGGAACCAATAGCATCAGATCATATTGTGCCAAACTGCCAATACACAGTTGGAGCAGTGAATGTTTCCTTCTACCCACTGGCTATCTCCTTGAGGCACAATCTTGAGAATTAGATTCAGTACTTTTCTCAAGTCCTTTTGGTGGGCGGAATGGTGTTTCACTGGTCTTAGAATCAGAACACTTCCTGAGATCTTATTCCCAATTCTATCATCAACTGATGCATCATAGGATCACAGATGTTGAGCCGGCAGGCACCTTATAGGTCATCTAATCGAATTCCTATTCTTGTTTTAACAGATGAAGAAACCGAGGCCAGAGAAGGCTAACTTTGGGAAATATTGTTGCTGTTATTATTGTTATTATTATTGTTATCCTGTCACATCCATTTATTACCTGGGTAAATAACAACCACTCTGGCCTCAGTATCATCATCTACAGAGTAAGGGAAGTTAAACAATCAATCAAGTCCAGCTCTATGGACTCTATGATCTTTGGAAATGTCACTTGATGATGAAAATGGAATGAGAACCTCAGTAAGTATTCTGATCCAAAGATCAGAGTTTTTTTTTTCCTCAGGAAGGAAAGGGAAGAAGCATTTTTTAAGGACCTACTATGTGGCAGACATGTGCTAAGTGCTTTACAAATAATCTCATTTGGCACCATCTTCCCACCTCTGAGGTGAACTTTGTGCTCTAAATCTATGATTTACAGTCTTGCCATTCTCAGCATTTGGGCACACCACTGAATGTGTCTAGTCTCCAGATGCTTAGAGATGTCTTCGTAGTTATTTCAGGATGCTGATCCCCAGGGCTGGGCTCCATCACCAGAATACATTTGAGTGGGCCCTGATCTGGCAGTCTAGGAGAGAGCTCCTCCCCACCCTAGGCAGGTGTTAAGCTGGGCCCTTCCTAACCCCTGGTTTGACTGAGCCTCAAACATCATGTCTTTGGATGAATGTGCAAATGAATGACTGGTGCAGCTAATGCCCTCCCACAAAATATGGAAAGACACTAGTGAGAGTTATAGCTGCTTATTCTCATCATATGTCATGATGACCAAGGAGATTTCATCAGAGGAAGGAGCATTGGAGCCCCAACCCCACCTCCCCAGCCAGGCCCAGGCATGCTTGTCAATCCCTCAGTCCTGTTCTTAGTGGTAGAAGGCATGACTCAAGGTAACCAGGGCAGAGTTTAGGAAAAAGTGACAAAATCCAAGGAGTCTTAGGTCTATTGCACAATAGAACCCAGTCTGTAGTCTCTGGAATATGTGTGTGTATACACAACTGTTTTATATATATAAAACAACAATATATTTTAAATACATATATATTTCTATCTATTTTTTTTACAAAGCATCCCCACTGGGGTTTGGGCAGAACTTTTAAGCAGGATAGGGCCATAGGAACTTTGATTCAGGGCCCTGAGATGAAGTTGTTGGGGAGTCGGGAGGAAAGAGTCTGCTAGACCCCGCCCTGAACCCATGGCCCAGGGCCATGACTCCATCCCTTCTCTGACCCACCTGGCCTCCAAATGCTTTCTCAAAAGCCATCCCTGAGTCAATTAAGGTGAAGCATATTACTCACTGGCTGAAGTGTGATTCTTAGACCTTTCTACACTGCAGGTAAGCTTCTCTTGGCCCTGCCCTGCCATGCCCTGTTCCCTTTCCAGGTGGCTTCCCCAGCCACAGTGTCCCAGGATCTCTTCTCAACAGGATAGCTTGGGACCTTGTCTCCTCTCAAAAGGGCCCTGAGTTCTATGATCAGAAGTTTCATTTCAGGTTTGCTCCCCCTTTTCATCTGAGGTGGTCCCAGGTGCCAGAATCCCTAGCTATGTGTATAGGCTTGGCTAAGTATTTGTCAAGCAGAGAGAATAATCTAAAAGTAACATATAATGGACCCAATGGAGAAAACCCAGTCGTTCTTATGGTCACAGAACTGAGGCAGCTGTCCTGCTGTTGACTCAGAAAGTCTAGAAATAACTCCCAATAAAAATTCCCGAATCAATTTCAAAAGGACTCGAGCAAAGAATACTCTAATATTTTCTCCATGTGACTCTAATAGCATTTTCCAACTGGGGATGTTTCCCTTGGTACCTTGAGGTTAATTCAAGGAGTGAAGCAAAATACCTTTGACTTCAGAAAGATTCCATGGGAGATATGAAGACAACAACTGGGTGAGAAATAGAAATCAATGCCGTTTAAGAAAAAAAAGGGGGAGGATAAGATTGGTCAGTGACCAGAACAAAGATTAAGTGTCCCAGCCTAGTTGGAGTTTTGACTCTTAAAATAGAGACAAATGAAAATTAAGACATGGACAGTATCCCCAGAACAAGCTTAGCCATAATGATGTTTTGGGATGCCTTAGACTGAATTTTCGAAAGGTCAATGACTATTTGTAAATCGTTCAGTCTGGCACTGTGAAATGCTTTCGAGTGGTTGGGATAGTGCCCATTATCCAGAGGAACACACAGTCTTCACCCAACGTGACAAAGTGGGATGTCCCAGCCTTAATTTTATGTTGTAGAAGGTTTCTAGTTGTAAGAAATAAGCAGACAAAAGCATGATAAACTGTCAACATAGAGTTCTCCTCTGTCAGATCAAACTGGGATTGCCTCAGGTGAACAGCCTGGAGCTCTGGAAAATGGGGCACATGTACAGATTATCAGAACTTTTTCACCAGAAAAAATAATTCAGATAAGTCACATAAATGAATGAATGACTGAATGGCAATAAATAGGTGATATATGAAAGATGATTGATAGACAAATAAAAAAATAAATGAAATACATTTTTTAAATGCCAACTGTGGTTCTTGGTGAAATAACATACTAGATTATGGACAAAAATGCTGGAACTCTCTACATTCCTTGCCCAACAAATGCCCCATGCTCTGGTGCAAAGCTTTGAAGTCTCTTGCATTTTGGTAAATAATCGACATCACTTTGCTAGTGTGAAAACAAATTCATCACGGACTCATTAAATTTCATCTAGAGAAATCACTGTGGCCACATTAATCATGCAGGCAGCTACTTCTGTTTTTGCTATTGCAGAAATCATTTTACTCAGAGAGTCCTCATGAATAACCATACCTAATTATTTATTTAAGTCAGTACCTTTCTCCAAGTAGCTTGAAGCATTTTTCTTAGTATTGCCTCATTCCTCATTGTATGCCTTCCAAGGCAGGAAGGAGGGAGGCATGGGGAAAGAGGGAAGGCATAAATCACATGCCTTTTAAAGATGGGGAAACTAAGGCACAAGCATTCTGGGAATTGGTATTTATTGGCATTCCTGAGGTCAGACACTCCGTCTGCAGACCAGCATAAACCAGATTCCAAGGCTCAATTTGCTTCCGCCATTCTTCAGAGACTTAGCTTGTCCGATGTAGAGCACTAGGACCACTCTTCCTTGCTGTTTCTGATGAAGGATGGTATGATGGATGAAATGTATCCAGAAGCAGATGGAAATAACCTGGCCACATGATCCCACCTCCCCACACTAGCAAGCTGGCTGGCCTTTTCCCACAAAATTTCTTTCTGTAGGTCAAAAGCTTAAAACCTTGCTGGTGCCAGACAGCCAAATGATGCCAGCAAAGAAGAAGAAAGCAAAAGCAGATTTCTAAATTAAGCACCAGGATCATGACTATAAAAAGAGATTGCAAGAGCCTAGCACCATGCCAACGGCATGCTACTCATGCTGGCTCTGTGACAAAACCTCAGAGACAGTAGTGTGTGGGTGACAAAGTCCCTGAGTACCCCTGTGTCTTGTCTCTCCCTCACTAGTAGTATATGACCGGGCTGCATTAACTTGATACATTGAAAGGATGGCCTTCCATCCAAATACCCATGAGACTAGAAGCCTAATGGACAGAGTACCCAGATCTGTAAGACTCAGTGGAGAATCAGGACTTCTCACATCTTAAGAGTCTCCAAGTAAGGATAGAGGAGAGTGCTTGGAACTCAAAAAAAAAAAAAGTAGATACCAACTTAAGCCAGATGAAGCCATTTTAGCTATTACAAATGCACATTTTATTCTGAATTCTCTAGGACTGTGTGGAGAAGGGTTAGTTATGCTGTTGCATGTGGAATATGTCACATATCTACATAGGTTGGATTTGATGTTTAAATTAGGGCCCCTGGCTGAGCTTAGGGTCTGAGACACCTGGTTTACTCTGTAGATGGGCTCTGGGAGTCAACTTGGTGAGCCAGTCAATACAGCTCTGGGCCTGGAGGAAGGAAACCTTCAGTTCAAATTCAGCCTCAGATAATAGCAAGTCATTTAACCTTTGTCTGCCTCAGTTTCCTCAAATATAAAATGGGGATAGTAATGCCACCTACCTCCTAGGGTTGTTGTAAAGATCAAATGAGATATTTGTAAAGCTCTTAGCACTGTGCCTGATGTATAGTAAGCACTTAATAAATGCTTCTTTCTTTCCTTCTTGGGGAAAGGTGTTACTCCGTACCCTAACCCCTCACCCCCTCCACCCCCCCACCCCCGCCTAGGCAGATTGAGTGAATCAATTGATCAGCATTTATCGGGTACCTACTATGTCCTAAGCACTGTGCTAGGCACTGAGGAGATGAGTACAAAGAATGAACAATACCTATTCACCAGAAATTTGTGGGGAGGATAGCATGCCTCCATTCTCAGAACTCCTGGCCTCAGTCTCATTGCTCTAGACAGATAGGGTCAGCCAGGATCTTAGAACAGAGCAAGGATGCAAAGTATGAAGCGAGGAGAGCCAAGGATGGTGTATATGAATGACCTGCCTCAGTACTTTTAGCTCCTTAAAAGCAATGTGCATATGGCAACTCAGCTAACTGATCTCTCATAATATCCAAGTCTTACCATGAACATCACCCTGTACAAGAAATGATTGGTGGGGCCATAGATCCCATAAGCCATGAAAGCTGCTGAAATTAAGGGAAGTAGGAATCCTGGGTAAATCTCAGAATACTTTGAGAATGCACCATTTTTTTAACTGAAAGGAAACTAGAGGAGAGGAGCCAAGAACTGCCCAGTTACCCCTAGACTACTGAAGAACAGAGTTGTGACTAGTCGTATCTTACACCTAGAACAAATGTTAGAAAAGTCAAAATTTTATGACAAATTCAGATGGCAGAGCAGGGCTATTGCCACATGGCAGGGAGACAGAGACCTAGGATACAATATGGACTGGGAAGAATTCATGAGCAGAGGAGGAGAAAACATGAAATATGGTAGCTTTTTTTTGCCTTATTATTTCTACAGGAATCAAGGACAAAGTTTGAGAACTACAGGCTGCTTGAGTAAAGGAGAAAGAGTATGAAACTTAAAGCTATCAGAGCTTTGGGTGAAGATATTTCAAAAGATCAGAGAAATTGATCCATCTTAGTACTGAATTGAACCAAAACCATGAAGTCAGATCCAAGTCATTGGGCAGGAGCTCTAAATAAACTTCAGATGTACAAGAATACTTGCAGGTCTGTCTTTAGTGTAATAAGCCATTTGTGTAGGAGAAAAAAAATCGACTAGCTAATATCAAGAGTAAAGCTGGGATGGCTCCAGAGATCATATTCAAAAACAGTAAAACAGAAAGGAATCTAAGTCCCCATGGATCCCAGTGCTATTCTAATCCTGCAGCCTCCCTGTTCCATCGAGTCCTTAGGAAGCCGAGACCCTTGAAATCCTCAGTGTCAACACAAATAAAAGAGGATACTACAGAAGAAGCTACTCAGTTACATGACTAAGAAAGCACAGAGGATGGATTCAAAGGGCAGCAGCCAATATAAGGGATGGGGACCAAGTATTGGCATCTATCAGGTAGCAAGAGGATAGCCTTTTTTCCCTGGAGAGCTAACCAAAGACAGTCAGCCCCCTAATTCTTCTGGTCCTTCCTACCCTAGAATAATATCCCTGAATCTCAGAGGTGCTACTCCTAAAATCTCTGCTCACCTACAGCAGGTCAGGATAATATGTACAACCTGACACAGGGAATTTGACACTATGCACCAGTGTTCTCCAGGAGCCGGCTGAGACTAGCATTCTCTGTTGTTTATTCTACAAAATGAAGTTACTTCATCCTACATACCAGCATGTACTTCACAGGTTTGTTGTGAGCATCAAATAAAATAATGTAAAGGTCATTGCAAACCTTAAAGTGACACATACATGTGAACTACCGCTATTATGCTTTATTATTTTGGGAAGAACCACAGCTAGTAGTTTTTGTACTCAGAGTAAACACTTGGAATGTGCCCTCAAATGTTGCCATGGAAACTAGAGATGATCAGGAGGGGGACATATAGAAAAAATAATCTGGAGATTGCCACCAGCACACCATCTTATAGCATCTTTTTTTTTTTTAACAAATTATTCTTTTCATTAGTTGCTGAGCTCAATTATTTCCTCGCTGTTGAGGAACTTCTATTGGCTCCTTATAAATTTTAGCCACTAAGGTTAAAGCCCCATTCGTTCCACCCTAGTCACCTAGGCTTTTGGGTCAATTCATGGGATCATGTGATCATAGTGTTAGACGTGGAAGGAAACTTAGCAGTCTAACTTTCTCATTTAACAGATGACAAACTAAGGCCATAGAAGTAAAGTAATTTACCCAAGGTCACACCAGCGATAAATGGCAATTGATTTAATGCAATGAAAATGTATTAAGTACCTACTATGTTCAAAGCTCTAGGGACCCAAAGACAAAACCAAGCAGTCCTTGCCTTCAAAAAGTTAACATTCTACTGGAGAAAAGTAAAGGATCAATGTTGGATGGTCAAAAAAGGAACGTGCAGTGGTTTGAAGGGGGGAAAAAGACACAATTAAGAAAAAGAAACAAAAGGAAGACAAGTACTTCAACTGGTGCTTCCATGGGTTGCTGCCTTCCATGTAGGCATCCTATCCTCATGAATCCACTAATTTTTTCACTCTAGCTGCTTCTGTGTCTACCCTACTTCAGTCTCATGCCAGCAAGGTCACACCTTAGACCTCATCATCACATGGAACTCATCATCACCGAGACCCTGGACTCTAAAGAAAGACTGCAAAATGACAACTTCCTATTCTTCCACATCTCCCAACCCTTTGATTTAACCCCAAGATAACCTCTCATGCCTCAATTTCTCTCAGTTGCCCTGAACTCTTCCAATCTCATTTCACTTGCCTCCATACAAATTCTTCAGCCCATTCATCTATTCATTAGTCACCATTGCAGAATCCATCTCTTCCAATCCAACCTTCTGTTGTCCCCAGTCTGTTAAATCTCAACTCTGGGACATACCTCCATCTCAGTCATATGCTCATGCTCCTGGATTGATAGTCACGGTTGAGGAAAGTCACCATATCATGCTGATTTTAGCCACCATAAATATATACATAATGTAGTCTATAACTTCAACTGGATCCACACTACAGCCTCACCGTCCTTCTTCTCATCTTTCATTGGTTCTCTTTGATGTCTCCTTTTTACACTGACCTTAAGCCTCCAACTGCATCTCTCCCAAACATACTTTACAAAGCTATTTTTATTGAGATCCTACATTCTTTACATTCTCTGTCTTAGAGATTTCATGCACTTGTTGAGTGAGCATGGGATATTTACCCGAGGAAGGGTAAACCCACAGCTCATAAACTGTCCTTATTAGGGAAAAGACTCCAATACCATATTCACTCCTACTACAATGATTTGTACTGTTATTGGTGTAGGTCCTCCCTCTACATCAAATCACAGTCCTTCCATTCACTATCTATGAGGGGACAGTCTCATGATTTACTGTGGCTAACTATTGGCCAATATCCCAGGAGTAAGTCTCTCCAAATTTAGATAGAATGGCCCCTAGATGTCAGATGTTGCTAGGCCTGTACTTGAAGCCTTTCTGGATTAGCAGGACATATCTAGATCTTGAACTCTATTCATGTAACCTTGGAGAATCCAGAGGTGCTGCTACAGTGAGGCAACAAAAGGAGAGGTTAGCAGAGGATAATGTTCATGTCCTAATTAAAATCTTTTTCAGGTGGAGTCAAGCAAGCCTTGAGGTGTGGAAACTGTGGCATCAGAATTAATTACCTCTGATTTCCATTAGTATGACATAAACATCACTAAATCAATATCATTTATTTGGCACCTACTATGTGCCAGATCCTGTACTAGGCACTGTGGATACAAAGAGAAAAAATGAAACAGCATCTGTCCTCAAGGAGCTTATAGTCTAGCAATCAATCAATTAATCAATATCAATCAATAATCCTTTATTAAGCATCTATTATGTGCCAGGCACTGTGCTAAAAAAGTTAATACAAGTTAATCCTTACTGCTTAACATACCTAGAACCTTGAACCACATAGCCATTGAACCCCTGATCATAGCAAATGGAAATTCAGAAAGCAAAGAACACTCTCTCCTTGAGAGTAGGGACCACCTTGTTTTATTTGTTATCTCCAGCATTTAGCACAGTGTCTGGCATAACATAAGCATTTAATAAATGTTCTGTCTATCTATCTATCCATCTATCTAACTATCTATCTATCTATCCATCCATCCATTCATCCGTCCATCCATCTATCCATCTATCTATCCATCCATCCATCCATCCATCCACCCACCCATCCATCCATCCATCCATACATCCATACATCCATTCACCCATCCATCCATCTATCCATCCATCCATCCATCCATCCATCCATCCATCCATCCATCCATC
>NW_020954580.1:27614854-27634504 GCF_900497805.2 Vombatus ursinus | reverse complement strand
CCATCCATCCATCCATCCATCCATCCATCCATCCATCCATCCATCCAACCATCCATCTCTCTCTCTCTCTCTCTCTGTCTGTCTGTCTGTCTGTCTGTCTGTCTATCTACCGATCTATCTCCTGACTTCCAAAATATTTCAGCACATACTCTGCTCACTGGGGCTGGAAGCAATTTGTGGCCTCATCACCCTTAGGGCCAGATCTGTCCCAGCTATGAGCAGAGTGAGGGGTTGAGTCATTCCCCTCAGAAGATCAGGCAGCACAAAGGCTGATCTATAATTCAGACCATAGGAGCTAGTCCACCTCTGGCACCCCAACTCATTGTATTCAATCTGTCCTCCTTCACTTGGTCCCAAAGGAACACATAATCTTTTTACCTGTGAACCCACAGTGAAATCTGACAGGAGTGCAAAGTTAGCTGGAGCTCCGAAGATTCTCTAAGTGTTATTTCCTGGAGTGATAACATGGTCTTGAACTTGAGCACTACTGGCACTTCTGTCACCAGAGTGAGCCAGGCAGCCCCTAACATCAAATCAACTGCCAAGACAAACATCTCCTGGCAGGCCTGTTCCACTGCCTCACAAGTCAAAACATTTGACCTGATTTGGGCTGTACCACCCTTGATGTACCTCCTCAATGCCCCTGTATTTACTCTCACCAGGATACCCAGGTCCCCGGAGGTTACACTTCTTTTCCCAATTACAGACACGAACCAAGTTTTAGGTTATTCATAATGAGAGAGAAAATTTACAAATTATACAGTATATCTCAAAGAATCTCAAAGTTAACAAAGATGTTTGCTCAGTGACTAACTTAAGAACACTAAAGCTGCCATGCTAGTAAACCTCAATGACTCAGATCAACTCAAGAACCAATGAAGTACCTTCTATGTGCCTAGCACTGTGCTAGTTGTGGAAGATACAAAGACATAAGCAAAAGAGTTCCTGTCCTCCCTGGCAGTTTGCCAAGTGACTTCGCCTGTTGCCCCCTGGCATTAGTCATGTTAGAATCAACTCCCCAGAGCTGGCTGACTCTTGACCTTCTCCCCTTTTCCCTCATCCATGGATGTCTTAATCATTCTGCTTTCTCTCTTGTCTTTCTATAGCTTGATCTCTATCTCCATCTGTCTTGGTTACTCTGTCTCTCTTTGCTTCTTTCTGTATCTCTCTCTCTCTATGTCTCTCCCTCTATATCTCTGATTCTCTGTGTCTGTCTGTCTGTCTCTGTGGCTCTGTCTTTCTCTGTCTCTGTGTCTGTCTATTTGTCTATTTCTCTCTCTCTCTATTTCTCTCTCTCTGTCTCTCTCTTTTTATCACTCTCCCTTCCCTATTCTTTTTTTCCCTAGTACTGGTTAATTGATAGTACTTTATCTCCAAGCAACAATTAATCAACAATTAATCAAAAACATTGGGCTGGCCCTAACATTTTGCCCATACACCTGGATGATAACTTACCCAAACAACGGCAACCATATCTTCTGGACCAACAATAAGCACCCATATTTGACCTATGGTTTGCTTTTTTGCAAAGGCTTATTAAAAGGACACACTTTCTTGAAATTGGGGCTGACCTAGAAAATCTGGTCACTATATCTTTAACCATTATATGTATCTCACAAAAAATAATATATGCCCCTTTCAACATCACCCCAAAATTTTGAGATATGGCTAGTCTTACTAGAAAGAATGATGAACCCAGAGACAAGAGACCCATGTTTGAGTCTCTGCTCTAAGAGTTACTACCTAGATGACTGTAGACAAATCACTTTACCCTTCAGACCTGGTTTTCCTTACCTGTAAAATTGAATTCTTACTGATATTACCCATCTCCTGGGGTTGTTATGAGGAAAGCCTGTTAAAGGCAATGTGATACTGTGGAAAGATTTAGGTTTTTGGAGCCAGATGTCCTAGATTCAAATTTTACTTTTGTCTCACCTGTGTGGCCATGGGCAAGATTGTTATTGTATGTTTCTTGACATTTATTTCTCCATCTGTAAAAGGAGGGGGTTGAATGGTCTCTAGGGTCCCTTATTGCTCCCATGATCCTATAGTACTCTGTAAACATTAAAGCACCAAATACATGTGTTATTCTGTATATACATGCCATCTCCCCAGTTACTATCATAAAAAGCACTTCACTACTTTGGACCTGCTAAGAAGAAACATGGTACCTCGGCTACCTAAAGATTTCCATTCAACTGTTAAACAATGAGATTTGCTGAAAATGTATTCTCAACCCCTTTCTCTCAGCACCCTTTCGGAAAATAAAAGAAGAAAACCTTTTTGCGTAACTCAGTTACTAAGTTGAAGACACGAATCCTTAAGAAAACAAGAGTTTGCTTAGCTCATGGAAACTTGTTTTTAATAAACCAATCAGTGCTGCTAAGCAACCCAGACCTAATGCTTCTTCTAGTACAATTGAAGTGAAATAAGAGTCATCAAGTGTCTGCAGAGGATGGTCAAATAACACTTTGGTTTTTTTGAGTCAGAGGAAGGAACCAGAGAAAGTCTGACTCCCTGAGGCTGGGGATGTGAAGTTTTGCCTCAGCATGGAAAGGATGTGACACCACATTTGGGGTTCTGCAGCTGGCGAGGTTGTTTTGTCACACTTTCAGCCTCGAATATTGATCTGGGAGCTCAGTGTAAAGGAATGGATTGTTTCTTCTTAGCCAAGTGGGTGGAGTTACCACCGGGGGATGTTCTTTCTCAAGTGTTGCAAAGACTAATAAGTAAAGTCAGAGTTCTGTCTCCTGTTGAGCTAAGGGTGGTTCTGTTCAAATGGGTGGGGGGAGTGAGATAGAGAGAGAGAGAGAGAGAGAGAGAGAGAGAGTGAAACAACTTTTAAGGTAGATTACATGTTGCAACACCCAAATCCCACTGCCAAGTCATTAATGCAAAGTGGATGAGGTGAACTGTGAGTTGACCAATCAGAGTGACTCCCAAGTGGTACCATTTCTTATTATTCACTGCCTTTGGCTGGGGCAAGGAAGAGGGAGAGACAGGGGAAAACAAACCCTGTTGCAAAGTTGGCTTTCTGGGTGGCAATACCTCTGATTTCCCAAAACGTGGAAAATCCTTCAGAGTAATTTCCTAAACTTCAAAGTCTATCCTTTCCTTAGTAACTAAAACTGGTTATCCCCCCAAAGACAATCAACTTGAAAAGACAGAATCTTGAGAGTGGAGTTGTGTGGGTTTGTGTGTGTTGTGTATGAGTACGTGCATGAATTTGTATTTATCTACCTCTCCTCCTCACTCTGATACTGAGATTCTTTTAGCTTTTTTATGACCACTTTTTTCCATAATGCTGAAAGAATACAAATTAAAAGCTTATTTTAAGTTGTTTTGAACCTGCACTGTTCCAAACCAAAAGACAACCAAAGCACATCCAGAATAGACCTACTTAGTCGGTTTTTACCGGACATGTCTGAGTCCTCTTTCCCTCACCACCCCTTACTACTGCCACTCCAATCTAACCAGTCATCAAGTATTGTGGGTTTTTCTTTTACTATATCTCTCTTGGCCCTCTCTTCCTTCTCACTCTCTCTGCTACTATCCTAGTTCAGGTCTCTCAAGGCAGAAATAATGCAATAGCTTTATAGACCAGTGAGAACTGGTCTACCTGTGTCTAGTTGTCTCCACCCTACACAGGCTACTCATCCTAAAACACTACCTTGCGCATCAATCACAGATTTGGAGCTGGAACTTCAAGGTTATTTACTCCAACCTCCTCATTTGCAGATGAGGAAACTGAGACCCAGAGAGGCTTAAATGAGTTTGTCAAGGTAGTAAGTGGCAGAGTCAGGATCTGAACCCAAGTCCTCTGACTCCAAAATCCAGCAAAATCCAAAATCACTGCAACATACTTCCTCCCAATCAATGGTGATGGCTCAGTCAAACTGAGGCCTGGGAAGGACCTTAACTTTAAAAGACCAAGACTTCCACTACATCAGGGGCTATCTCCATTTGTCCTGATCTGTATCTTGCCCGCTGGACCCAGATGGCTCTGGAGGAGAGAGTGAGGCTGGTGACATGACAGCTCTCCCTCCCTTAAATCTAATTCATTTGTGAGTCGTGGCATCACCTTACTGATGTCATGGCCCTCTTCGAGAATGAAGGACAAACAACAACTTCCTCCCAAATATTGGCCCATTTGGAAAATACTTCAAGTGGCTACCCCTCTTCTACAGGATGAATCCAATTTTTTTCTCTTTCCTCCCAAGGAAGCCTATTCCATTATTCAGATTATCTATCCACTGGACAGATCTTTCATTAGGAAAGTCCACCCCCCATATATATTGAGAAGAATATGCCTCTTTAGGACATCTATCTATGAATTTTCATCTGGACTCCAAGACTAACACAGACTATCCATTTTTCATATGAGAGCCTTTAAATTTTTTAAAGACAACTATCATGTCTCCCATTTGTTTTCTGTAGGACAAATAATCCCGATTCTTTCAAATATTCTTCAGAAGTCATTCCCATATCCTACAACCCTGAATCTCTTTGGTCTGATAGTAAGCTTTTGCTTTGTCTTGTACCAGGCCCAGACCCCCCACTCCCAGCAGTTTTCTCACCATGTAGTAGTACCCTCATCTACCTCCCCTTTCCAACATTCCTCTATTAGAATGGGAGCTTCTTGAGGGCAAGGTCTATCTTATTTGCTGGTATCTGTATCTCCATTCCTTAGCTCAGTACCTGACACATAGTGAGTGCTGATGAATGTTCTATCTATCTGAACATATGAGAATCAACCAATCAGTATTTCTTAAACATTTGCTACCATGACAATCACAGAATATCAGAGCTAGAAGGAATCTCAAAATTCATGTATCCCAACCTAGGAAGCTAGGGAAAACAGTGGATAGAGTGGTGGACTTGGAGTCAAGAAGACCTGAGTTCAAATCCAACTTCAGACACTTATTAACTGTGTGACTCTGGGCAAGTCATTTAATCTGTTTCTTCACCTGTACATTGGAGACAATAAGAGCATCTCTCTCCCAGAGTTGTGAGGATTAAATGAGACAACATTTGAGAAGTACTTAGCACAGTGCTTGGCACGTAGTAGGCACTTAACAAATGCTTGTTTCCTTCCTTCCAATCTATACTTGAACAAGAATTCCTTCTCCACTATGCCATTTGACTTGAAGACCCAAAGTGAGGAGAAACTCAGTGCCTCCTAAGGTAAGAGGAAGCAAGATGAACTAGGGAAGGTAAGCCAGGGTGAAAAGCCTTCATTGCCAGGTAGAGTTTGGGCTTGGTGTGATAGGCAATAGTGAGTCACTATAGATTCTTGACCAAGGAAGTGACATGAGGAAAACAATATTTCAGGAAGATTAGCACGGTGATAATATCTAAGAGCTAATGAAAAAGGAGAGAAGAGAATCAGGATAACTAGTTTATGAAGATGGCAATAATTCATGAGAGTAGAGGGAATGAAAAAGAAGAAGGTGTATTCAAAAAGTGAAAGAAGAAACAAAAGGGTTTGGTGAATAAATTGGATATGAAAGAGAAAGAAAAGTCAAATTACTCTCAGGTTAAGAGACTGAGAGAATAATGGCACTCCTGAAGAGAATAGGATTGTTGGAAAAGGAATCCAATTTGCAGGCTGAGGTTAAGAATTTGGGTTTTGACCCTATGGTTTCAAGTTGATGGTGGCCCACCCAATTAGAGAAGGAGGCAATTAGAAATATGGGACAAGATGGAAGCTGAGAAGTCAGAGCTATCAGTAGGTTTCTGAGAGTTATCCCATAGAAGTAATAGTTGAATCCAGAGGAATGGATATTATTTCTGAGAGAGACAGAAACAGAGAAAGGGAGAGACAGAGAGAGAAATGCCTAAGGCTTCCTATAGGTAAGGGGCTAGAAGATAAAAAAGATGCAGAGAAGGAGGTAGAGGAATAACCAATGAGTTACAATGTGGAGTAGACTAAAGAAGGAGAGACACTACATAAGACCACTGAATTTTAAATAAACAGTTTCAGTAGAACAAGTGTGACTGGAAGTCAGATTGTAGAGAATTCAATAGGGAATGAAAGGCAAAGAAGGGACATTGGGTGTAAACCATGTGTTTGAAGAGTCCGATACAGTAAAGGAGGGAGGGTGGATGCTTACTAGGAAGGGTAATAGGTTTCAGCAAAGTTTTTAAAACAATAATCTAGGGGGAATGTGAACATGTTTGAAAGTGAAAGAAAAGGAGTTTGTAGAAGGTATAAGACAGGTAGGTAGCCAAGTCCTAGGGGTGTTGGGAAGGGATGCAGTTCAGAGCACAGCTAGAGGGGTTAGTTTAGAGAAGAAGATGAAGATAGCCCTTCCAGAGAGAATGGAGGAAAAGATCAAAGGCTAGATACAAGAATATTGATATAAAATTTAGAGTCAGAAGGAGCTTTAGAGATCAACTAGTCTAAATCCCTAATTTTACAGATGGGGAAACTAAGGTCAGGAGGTTAAGTTACTTGCCCAAAGTCGGCTTTAGTGAAGATGAGGATGTATTTTGAGTGTAAGAATTTAATACTTCATTCAACAAGCACTTAGAGCTATTGAAAAAGATGCATTGGGTTACCTCAGGCAATAGTAGGTCCCTGCTCTCCGAAGGTCTTCAAGCACAGACTTGTCAAGTCTGTTATAGTGGTGTGCTCTTTCTAGGTATAGGCTGGGCTAGATGGCAGCTCAGGCCCCTTCCAACTCTGAAATTCTATGTGATTCCTTTATGAAAATGAGACTGGAGTAAAGCATTAGGTGTGAAGGAAAGAGAAGGTTGGAACTAAGTACCAGGGAGTCAATGATCATTGTGCCTCTGCAATAGTGGGACGTGATTCTGTGTTAAGGATCAAAGAAAAATCAGAAAGTCATTTAACCCTGAACCTCTCAACGTTGCCATCTATGAAACGTCCCCATCATGGTGGATGGTGTTCAAAGGATGTGTTAAGTATCGACAAAGCCGGGAGAACCCGGAATGAATGAAGCCATTGCACCACTGAGGATGTTTATTATGACGAGCAATCATTTGAATTCCTTTAACATAACCACTGGTTGCTGGGAAGGAAGAGCAGCAAATAGACAACAGGGGCCTCAGGCAATCAGAGAGGTCATAGGCAATCCCAGCACAAACAGCATGGGCTGATAATGAAGCAGAGAGGTCTAGCGATGAACAGAGGGCAGAGCTTCAAGCGGTCGCTGGGGCTTCTCGTCCGCCATGCTTTGCAATGGAGCAACAGGGTCCCATCAATAACCAACCATGTAGGTACGGAGTACTTAGTACCTCTCCTGTACTGTCTGTGCTAGAGCTGGGGAGCAACAGAAGAAAACTAAAACGTGCTGTGTTCCCTCAAGGGGCTCAGAATGTTATCGGGGAATTCCTAAACACGTGTGTGTAGCAACATTACAGCTGCAATTATCCTGAATACTGCCTAAAAGTTTGTATTAAACAAGGAAACACTTCATATGTGTATGTGTGTGTAAACATAGGTATATGTATGTATAGACAGGGTATCCCCAAAGTCTTAGGGCTGTTATAAGCTATTAAAGCTTAATACACACAAACATATATAAGTATATGTATATGTACACATACATGCATGCATATATACATATTTTTTAAAAACAAGACCTGGCACTTCATTGGCATAGGGACTCCCAGGGAGGAATTTCCTTCTACCAATGCAGATTAGTACCTGTTCTACAACTTCAAGTTTCAGTATTGGGGTCTGGAGGTCACATGACCAGGTTGTGTCAGAGGTAGGCCTTCCTCACGTAGGCTCTCCATCCACTATAATACATTGTTTCTGAGGGTGTGTCTATATAAAGTAGAGGACAGGGATGGAGACCAGACCTTGATTTCAATGGTGAAGGGAATTTCTGAATAAGGAAACTCCCCCTATCAATGTTATTCAGGGCCTTTGTTAGAATGTAGAGTCTTAGAGAGTTGCTTGTGGCACTGGGAGATTAAGGGACTTGCCCAGGGTCACAAAGTCAGTGTCTGCCAGAGAAGTGAACCAAATCTTCGGTGGCTGAGCCTGGATTCTAATTCAGTATTTTTAGTATTTTTTCCACTTCACCAATGCTGCCATTCTATACCTCACTATCTGTCCCAAAACCTTCAACAGATGATAAATTGGTAGATAGATAGATAGATAGATAGATAGATAGATAGATAGATAGATAGATAGATAGATAGATAAAGAGAGATGGATGGATAATGGATAGATAGATAATGCATAGAGAGATAATGCAGAGAGAGAGATAATGGATGGATTGATGATAGATGGACAGATCACAGGATGGAGGGGTAGATAGATGATAGTTGATGGATGGATGGATCACTAGATAGATAATAGATGGAAGGATAGATATGACAGATATAAATATAATGGATGGATAGATAGATAAACAGACAGACAGACCCTTTAAGAGACCTGTATTCTCATTGGTATAGGGAACTCTTTGTGAATAAAGTCCTTGTACCAATGCCATAGGCATCTGCTGTGGCACCAATAGTCTTATAGAATTGCTTATAAGGCCTTGCCTAGTACACTAAGGTTGAGTGACTTGCATGTGGTCCACAACTTGTATAGTTCAAAGGCAGCACTTAAACACTAAGGTCTTCCTGATTCCTTAGCTGGTTTTTTATTCACAACATTATGTTGCATCCCATAGGCACACAAATATGAATACACAGATTTCAACACTTTGATCTTATGGAATTTCATTGGTGTGGGTATCCCCATCTACCACCACAATGCACAGCTCTCCTGTAACTTAATAGAAAGTCTTCCAGAATCACTGTGGGCCAACCTGGTGATAGGCTTCTTTGAACTCAACTAGGCTGGTCCATGGAGTTCAGACTTACATAGTACTGCTAGGCCTGTAGCCTAGGCTAGGCTCAGAACCTCCCAAGACCAGTATAACTTGCCACAACATGGAAGAATCCTGGGCAATCTCCTCTCCATGATGAGGAATTCCTTTATAGAGTAGGACCTGAAAGGGATAGACAGGACCTTAATTTGTGATTTCATCAGTATTGGGGACTCCAAGGTGAGGAAACTCCCTCTACTAATTCAGATTGGTATCTTCTCTCCAATTTATAATCTCAGATAATTGCCCAGAACTGTGAGAGGGTAGTGACTCATCCAAGGTCATACATTCTACGTGTGTCAGAGGCAAGACCTGAAACCAGGTCTTCCTGGTTTCTAAGGAAGCTCTCTATCCTTTACGCCATGCTGCCTTTGGTAATAGGCATACAATAAAAGCTAGTTTATCTGACATAATTATTATTAAGAAGCAACGTGGAGCTGGCTTCAGAAATTAGCTGACCTAGGTTCAAATTTCATCTCTGACACGTATTAGCTATGTGACCTTGGGCAGGTCATTTACTTAACTCATTATATTTCCCCACAGACACTCCTATCTTGCCAACTTACCTGTTACTCTTGAGGACACCAGCATCCTCCCAGGCACCAGGCTCAAAACCTAGGCACCCTCACAATGTTTCTCATAGATATTCCTTTCTCTCCGTTCACCCAGCCCCCACCTTAGTCCAGACCTTCATCACCTCTCCCCTGAGCTACTGCAATAACCCAATGGTTGGTCTATGGACCTTAAGTTTCATCCCACTCCAATTCATCTTCCATTTAGATGCCAAAGTGATTTTCCTGCAGTACAATTCTCTCTCTCTCTCTCTCTCTCTCTCTCTCTCTCTCTCTCTCTCTCTTTCTCTCTCTCCCTCCTCTTTTTTTCCATCTCTCTGTCTCTCTCTGTCTGTCTCTCTTCTAGCTCTCTCTTTCCATCTTCTCTGTCTTTCTCTCTGCCTCTCTCCCTCCCCCTTTCTCTTCTCTCTCCTCCTCCATCTCTCCCTCCTCTTTCTCTGTCTCTGTTTCTCTCTGTCTCTCTCTTTCCTCATATCTCTGTCTCTCTACATCTCTCTGTCTCTATTCTCTCTGTCTTTCTCTCTGTCTCTTTCTCCCCTCTCTCCTTCTTCTCTGTCTCTGTCTCTCTGTCACACACACACTATATGCACAGGCACAGGCACACACACACATACACACACACACACACACACTCACACACATCCTACTCAGTAAATTCTAATACTTTCCTATTCTAGTAACAAATACAAAAGCCTCTGTTTGGCCTTCATACCTCTTCACAACTTCTCCTCTTCCTAACTTATGAGTCTTCCATTATATTCTCCTCTCTGCACTGTAGCTTAACAGACCTATTTGCTATTCTCATCTATACCCTCACACCGGTTGTCTCCCATGCTACTAAGTCTTCCTCCACTATAATAGTCTTCCTTCTCATTTAATCCCTCAGCTGCCTTGCTATGTCCAACACTCAGCTTAAATCCCACCTTTCTGCAGAAAGTCATTCCCACCCCCACCCCCAGATGCTAAGGCCTTTCTCTTACTTTCCATTTGCTTTCTCTAAATTTTCTACATACCTATATATTTTCATGTGATCTCTCCCACTAGAATGTGAGCTCCTTGAGGGTAGGAATAGTATTTTTGCCTTTCTTTGTGTCCCCAGCACTTTATATAGTTTCTAGCACATAGTAAGCCTTTGATAAATGGTTGTTGACCAACTGAAAACCTCTCGGTACCTCAGGAAACTCTCTGAGACCATGGTTACAAGACAATATCTGATCCACATAGGTGGAGTCAATTTCCTTTCTAGGGAATTGCCTCAATACGAAATCACAGGTCCAAACAAAATGGCACTTCCTCACAACTATAATCCAATAAAAATGGGTGGCTGTATTTTTCTGCAATGTGCCCATATAGACAATAATCTTTCTCACAAGTGGAAGATATTCATTTACTCAGGGCGAATTTTACTTTATAATACAGACATTCTTTCTCTGATGACCATCATGTGCTTTGTTTTCTCTTCCTCCCAAATTTCTAGAACCCTACAGGTCTCCATCAGGTGGGCCAAGGATGGGGATGTTGAGATCTGCCTGCTTCTTCCCCAGATTCCCTTGCCCAAATCAGTACTGGTTTCCCCAGCCCTCTTTCTAAACCAATTACATATACTTGTACCAACACAGAGTGTTCTTCTGCCCTAACTCTGACCCAAGGACAGGCAGTTGTCCTGGTTGACGTTGACAAAAAGGTGAAGATAACCAGCGGGTAATGACACGTCTGTCTTGGTCCTGTCCAATGCTCGGCTCCTGACCTACATAGGTAACTAGATTCCTGACTCTTGACTGCTCTGCCACTCACATTTGACTCAGGCCTGGTCTCATGACTGATCCTGCTATAGGCATTGATTCTTGTAGACTGTCAGAGGACTCTGGAGATGCCCTAAGACCAGGCTGTAATAACTTGACCTATTTTCCTTCTCATCAAGATTACCCTGGACAGTCATCACATTTCATAAAAGACCAGGAGAGCCCCTGATGCTTAAACAAATAACTGTAGGCGGTCTGGGACAAGATGATCATGTCAAGAGTCTCATTAGCACCTGGTCTGAGTAAGGAGACTTAGAGAAAGGAGACTGGGCCAAAAGTCATCTAGAACCCAATAGGAAGCATAACACCTGACACTCACAGATTAAAATAAATCTAAATTGTCTCTAGATAGAAGATACTTCTGGTTTCCTGCAAATAAAGAAGTCTGCTCAAAATGCGTGTGGGAGTGAGTGAAAGTATATAATGGTACTTTAAAATCTAAAACAAAATACCAATAATACCCACAATATAAGGTTTTCAAATTACCCATATGTTGATTCTTTTATTTTTATGCTTCCCAGTATTTTTCTATCTGTAACACACCTATTACCTTGCAAAAATGCACATAGAGTATGTTCCCCACACTTCATCCCTTCAACCCCTAGTCCGACTATTATCCTACGAAGTTATCTGTGTATTCAAACACCATTCTCCAAACCCTAACTCCCATTTTCCTCCCTATACCATGAGATACAATTGAAAATCACACTAAAGGTGCCTTCCCCAAGCATCCAATTGTCTCAGAGCCTTTTGTTGGGAAATGGCAATTTGCTTTATTTGTTCAGAAATCACATTCTTATAGCACTGCTTGTCTCTACTGGGGTCCTCATCTCTACCTCCTTCCCACCAGAACCTTGGACTCCACCTCTTGAACCACTCTGGGTTTTGATAGGCCAGCTTTGGCCTTATCTTGTCCATATCCAGGGCCCCGCTGCACTCCCGCCGTACCATGCCAAGATGAGTATACCCTTTCCCCCTTTCTAGCTGTGTTGATTTCCCCATTAAAATATGAGAACAAAGACTCTTTCACTTGCTTGTATTTATATCCCAAGGGCTAAGTACATAGTTAATGTAATAAATGCTCTATCTATCTATCTATCTTTCTTTCTCTCTTTCATCTATCTCTGTCACATAGTATATTTGTATCAATCTAACTAATCTCTACAGATTCTTCTAAAGGGTGCATGGTTCTATTGAAACTTTCTATTGGAACTTTCCAAGCCCATAGAAAAAAGTCTAAACCATGAACATTTAAAATCATAATCAGAAGCATTTATTTCACAGCCTCGGGATGTGTGGCATTGTTCTGTCTCCAACTGAGTAGGTAAGGCTTAGTGGAATCAGTTCTGCTATCATTGTTTTTATCATAGGTCATAACATTAATAGTTCCCAATAAAGGCTTACAAAGCACTTTCCTTACAACAACCCTGAGAAATAGATAATGCATGTTTGTTTGTTATGTAGTCTGGACCTATAATGGCAGCTAGGTGGCACAGTGGATAGTGTGATGGGCTTGGAGTAAGGAAGACCTGAGTTCAAATCCAGCCTCAGATACTTTCTAGCTGTGAGCCTCTTGGAAAGTTATGTAACCTCTGCTTGTCTCAGTTTCTTCATCTGTAAAATGGAGTTAGTAACAGCCTTTCCTCCCCAGGTTTATCATAAGGATCAATGATTCTAAAATGTTTGGCATAGTACTTGACACATAGTAAGTATACATATATATAATGTATGTATGTATGTATGTATATAAATATAAATGTATGTATATAATATATATAATATAATATATACACATATATACGTATGTATATATAATATATACATATCTATAAATAAATATATGGGTATATAAATACATATACATATATACACATATACATATACATACATACATATTAGCTATAATTAGCTGTCAAGGTAGGGGACTCCTGTTGAAAAAACTCCCTCTAACAATGCAGATCAGCTTTCATTCTGATGGTGACAAGAAAGTTCAGGGTGGGTGACTTCTTGTCAGGGAGTTAGTATAGAAGATTCCTGAGGTAGGTATAGTTGAGACAAAGTGACCTCTATGGTTCATTCCAAATTTCAGATTTGGGAATTCTATGACATTTGGAAAGGTTATGGAGAGAATTCAAATTAGGAAGGATGGGGGTGGGGCAGAAAGGAGGGAGAAGAGATGTGAAAGGCATGGAAAGAGGAAGAGCAGCAGTGTGGCTCTGGGTAGTAATACTTGTCCAGCGGTCTTACAACTGGCCCGATCAAGCCTCTTTTGGAGGGGAAAGGGTATGATTTTTGAGTTCCTGTTTTCACTCCAATCCAAATGGGCTCACATGTTATCTGGCCCCATGATAAGGATGGCATTGTCATAGGTGGGATGAGGGCAAAAGAGTCTCTGAGCAGAAACACAGGCTCAGAGTGGCTGTATCCAACCATTGCTGGGGCCAAAGAGCTGATCCCTGATATTTGGCACTGTCCTTCACTCCTGAAACCTGACTAACCCAGGCTGGTTGGGTATTTCCAGACTTCCTGAGCGACTCTGTACTTGACTCCTTACCGGTCATGTCTTTTCACTTCCTGGAACAGTTAAAAACCATCTGGTTCACCCCAGTCGTTCATCCAGCAGCTCCCATGCCAATCACTTCTCCCCAAGCCTTACCTGACTGGCTGCCATAGTCCTGGTATGTCTTTTGGCAATCAACACCACCAGCCCTTTTTGTGTTTCTACTTCTTATTGGCCTCAGGTACCTCCTCTTCCAGGTGCAAGGCACGGATCTGAAGAGTGGGGTTACTAAGGGAAAGGAGGGGCTAAACAGTGACTGAAATGAAATTATGTGAACAAAAAGCTAAGCAAATGAAACTCTTCAAAAGTCATTTCATGTATTCAGATCATTTAGTGTTAGACATCATCAATGCAACCTGGTGGTCCAGGGGTTGGACCTGAGTCCAAATCCAGCTTCAGACACTTCCTAGCTGTGTGACTCTGGGCAACTCACTGAATCTCAATTACCTCCAAAAAAATTGTCAAATCACATCTGATATGATATGAAATGATATGTAATGTGATAAGAGCAATAACATAACAAAATAATACACAATACATGATTGTAATTTTCACATCAGTGATTTCACTGATATGGACATCGTCTATGAGGAAACTCCATGTGTCAGTGCAGACAGGCAACCTCTGTATGTTAGAGGTTGTGACTTATGCAGAGCCAACATAATTAGTACATGTCAGGGGCAGGGCTTGAACTTAGGATCTTCCGGTCTGCAATCAACTATACCTATATTGTATAGCATATATTTTTGTTGTAATCATGACCGTCTCATTTTTGCATTTGAGGAAACAAAGGCACACATTCTCAGTCATAAGCTAATAGGATCATAGATTTCATGCCCGAAGAAACCTCAGAGGTCATCCAATCCAACACCCCACTGACCATTTTGCAGGAAATTGCACCATTTTGGAGGAAACTGAGGTACAGAGAGGTTAATTGATTTGCTAAGTCTAGTTCCCTATCCACATTCCACATGTTTTCTGTTGTACTATGAGCCCTGGGCAGCAGCTGCTAGAATCCCTTGGGAGCATAGACTCTTACCATTGGAAATGCGGCTTCCTGTTTTGCTATGGCACGGACATACTTAGTTATGCAAGCAGCAGACCTGGCAGCATATGAACCTCAAAGGAGGCTCTCTAAGTCTTTCCAGACCAATTACTCCTCCCTGAGAGTCTAAGCTTCATCTCTCCTGAACCATATCATGAAGCATCCTTGGTCAACAGCACTGGTTGGTGCTAGGTGCTCTATGGGAGGGACCCTTTGGAAGAAAGGCCATTAACACAAAGAAAAATGAGGAGCGATGGCCCTGACTTTTCCATTCACCCCCTCTGAGGGTCAATTGGGTCAATCCCTGAATTTATATGGGCCTCAATCTCTACCTCTATAATGAGGAACAAATGAGATGGTGTAGGTAAAATGGATTTTAAACATTAAAGTGATATATAAATGCTAGCTATTGACATATATAACACACATATTATCATATATTATATACATATATTACATATACACATCATATCTATACTACACATTACATGCATATGTTATATATTATGTCCTTATTTCCATATACACATGGTACCTTATTTACTGGTCATAACAACCCTGTGATTACTATCCCCATTTTACAAATGAGGAAATGGAGGCTGCCGTCACTCTCATATACTGCACAGAACAGGGTATCATATAGAAACCTGGATTTAGAGTTGAAAAGGACCTTGGAGAAATTCAGGTTAAAATCCAGCTCATTTTAAGATCATGAAAGTGAGACTCAGAGAATGTAAATGACTTGTCCATGGTCATATAACTGGTAAATGTCTGAAGCTGACTTCAAACTCAGGTCTTTCTGATTCCAACGTTTGTTCTAAGCACTACATTACCTAGATCCCAAGCTTTCAGGCCTCTGGGAATGGCATAGTATTTTGAGGGTTTCCACAATGTCAGGAGCATACGTAATCAGACACCACAACTCTGAGGGTCATCAGTTAGAGGTGGCCACCTCAGATCCTTCCCATCCTTTCCTCTGCTGGAGAAATATCAGCCTGCTGAGGATTCCATGTTCTATGAACAGCTCTTCATCCAAGCTGCTATCCTTAGGGCCTCTGGAGGACAGGGATATGGGCAACTTGTCCTGACCTCTTATAGGCAAGCGGTCCCTGACAAGTGAGTTAGGAGATTCCTTCATCCAGTGGACTAAAAGCCCAGGACAAAGATTCAGAAATTGTCCCCAACCATGTGACAGGCTTGCTACAGGATAAGGGCTAGAACAGAGGGAGCATTGATTCTGCAGTCAGATGCCCTGGGTTCAAATCTTACTTCCGATGATACCTATATTGGTGACATTGAGCAAGTCACTTAATGTCTCTAGATATCAGTTTCCTCATCGATAAAAGAGAGACATTGGGCTAGATGGCCCCTGAGTCCCCTTCTAGATCATAAATTATGATCCTTTGACTAGTTTGTCCTCCCTGGAACATGTCTTTCCATGACTTAGAAATGGTGGCCTTTCTCATTGGGATTTATCATTGCTTTTCAATGAGTGCTTCTGACACACAAGACTCTAAGAAAAAAGCAAAAATTAGATAGTTGCTACCTAGGGGACAAAAAACATTAAATATTAACTTCACAATCTTATGCTTTTGAACTATTCTTCCTTTTTTTTTTCTTTTTTGCTTTCTTCCTTGCTTCTTCCCTTCCCTCCTTCTTTCCCTCTTTCCCTCCCTCTTTCTCTACTCTCCTCTTTCCTTCCTTCCTTCCCATCTTCCCCCCTCCTTGCCTTCCTTCCCTCTTCCCCTCCCCTTCCTTCCTTTTTTCCTTCCCTCCTCCCTTCCTTCCTTGTCTCCTCCTTTCTTTCCCTCCTTATTTCCCTCCTCCCTTCCCTCCTTCCCCCTCCCTGCCTTCCTTTCCTCTTCCCCTTTCCTTCCTTCCTTCCTTCCTTCCTTCCTTCCTTCTTTTTTTTCTCCCTCTCTAGAAACAACCCTGCAACTGGCCTCCAGTGTGTGCTAAATAAACATGAGGCATTGCATAAGGTGCAATATCTTCAGGGGTCGCTAGATGGCAGCTGCTTGAGCCCTACAGAAGAAGGCTTCTGGGGGAGGCCTCTTGAAAGAGCACACTCAAAAACTCCATTTTGGCTGCCATTGTCTTGAAGAAGTGTTGGAGCTAATCCATCACCATCTGTCTTTATTTTGCTAACATGCTCAGTCAGACGCCACACAATTGAGTCCTGCAAATGCGTTCTATACCATCCAGCAGTTGCTGTTCCTCGTTTTCACAACAATACCACCGCATGACATTCTTTTGAACTTACATGGGCTTTCCAGCTCACAGTCTCCATTTGCTTATTGAGATTGTCAACTTCAAAAGTCATGGTCTGGGCATCTCAGCTCTGAACCCACAGGGAGGCTCAAAGGCTCTTTCCAGGCTGAGAAGGTGCCAATCTACAGTCTTCAATTGATGTCACACACTGTGCATTAGTACCCAAGTGAAGAGGTCATTTGCAAATTTCTACTGGAGGCACACATAGCATTCTCTACAATTGAGACCCCAGGAGGCTGGGTTTTCTTTTCAGGGTTGTATGTAGAGGAGATAAGGAGAAAGACATAGGTTCAATGGCCTCTGCCCTTTGGCTTATGACCCTGGGCAAGTCATTTAACCTCTTAGTGTCCCAGGCCATTCTTTAAGACTAGAAGTTTCTGAGAAAAGTTGCAACCAATGGTCAAGTGATTCTCCTAGTCCCGGAGTTCTGCAGATCAATGGGATCACCAGTTGAGTACCTATATATTGGAATCACTTTGCCTTGGCTTTCTGTTGCAGTAGAAGGAACGAGGAGACACTGAAATGATCTTCTCAGTAGTCTGGCCAAAAATGGAGTTGAAAGGGCAGGTATGTATGACAACTAAATCTTCATAGGATTATTTCCATCCCTTGTCTTCCCTTCTCCCCCAATGCAAGCTCTTTGAGAGCAGGTTCTGCCTTTCCCTTGGTCCCCACTCCACACCAGAGCCTAACACCATGCCTTCCACATGACAGGTAAATAATAAATGCTTGCTGGATTGGATTGTTGGATGACTTAAAACTGGAAGGGACCTTGGAAGTCATATAGTCCGACATTCTTATTTAACAGATGGAGAAACTTAGGCCCAAGAGAAGTTAGGTTAGTTATAGGTTGTAATTAGCAAGTACAGGATTGGAATTAATGAATTCTGACTCATTCTGCTCCACAACACTGCCCCCTCAATCTTAGCCTAGGCCTGTAACCCTCTCTCTAGTCCTGTATCATGAATTACCACCACTACTTACATGTGCTGCCATTTAACTGTGCTGCCAAGTGAGGTCATTGTCTTCCTACCACAATGGAAACATTCCAATGATTTTTGTGTTGTTGTCAACAGCATCACTAACCTTCCAGATACCTAAGCCTGCAAACTTGAAGTCATTTCAAAGGCCTCCTGCTTTATCCCCCATAGCCATTTCATCACCAAATTTTTCTAATTTCTTCTTTGAGGCTGCTTGTGTCTTTTTATTTCCAAGGCCACTGACATTACCACATAACTGATCTATTGCCACAGCTCTCCCTTTGCAGAGCCCCAAGAAAAATGACCCCTCCTTTTAGCCATGTGATGTTGAATCTCACCCACTTCCAGTGGTTTCCTATTGCTTACTATATCAAAGCCAAATTCTTTGGCCTTGTTTTCAAGGCCCTGACCCTTCCCTATCCCCTTCGCCCCAGTTCTTATCACTCCCTACACAGGCTGGCCTCCTCAGCCAAGATGTTTTGTTTCCTGTGCCAGGTCCATAGTTTGCTGATTGCTTCCAAACCCTTGACTGGAGCACACCGTTTATTCTCCATGAAGCTACAGTCCTCGCCTTCTCAAAAACTCAGCTCTGACAATGCATGTCCATAAAATGGAGGGAGGGGCTGGGCTGGGCCAAGTGGATCACAAAGGACTCTTACAGTCCCAGCACTCTGGGATTCTGTGATTCCATTTCCTTTTGGGAACCTCCTGGCACTGACCTTGTTTGACTCATTTCACTCCTCTCCTGGGCACCTCTTTGAGGCTTATGCAATCCATTTCCACTGAATTACTTTGCACCTGTTGATTCATTACCCTGTAAAAGTGTTTGACTCATGAGGGCCTTGATCCCCTAGCTGGATTGTAAGCTCCAGAAGGGCTTGCCATCTGTGTGTTTTGTACCCCTTGCCACGCCTAGTATAGTAGATGTTTACCAGCTGGCTGGCTTTTTGGAAATGGGCTCCCGTGAGAAAAGATCCCAGGGAAGGGAGTGCTCGTGACCAGTTTAATCCCCATGAAGGCTTAAGGAACACATGCTTAGTTAGCTCAGTAGAAAGAGCACAGCCTGGAACCAGAGGGCCCGTGCTCAAATCCCACCTACTACACACTGCCTGTGTGACTTTAGTCAAATCACTTAGCTTCTCTGGAACTCTGTTTCCTCCTCTTCTTCAATCATCTCTGCATTAATCTCTAATATTCAACCTCCTCTCAATTTCTCAGTCTATATCCCTCCATCTGTATGATTTGTCCTTAGCTCTGCCCTATCATCTATAAAATGAGAGTGTTGGATTGAATGGCCTTTGAAGTACCTTCCAGTTTGAAATCTATGAACCTATAACCCAATTAGTCAGATAACCCTGTATTTTCTTGGCAAGTAGAATGCAAAGAACTGGGTCAAATTCTCAGTTCCATTGTGACTAACTGGCTCCATGACCCTGATCATGGCATTTCAGTTCCCTGGGCCTCAGTTTCCTCACCTATAGAATGAGGGAGGTGAACTAAATGACCTCCATGGTTCCTATCTATCTATCTATCTATCTATCTATCTATCTATCTATCTATCTATCTAT
>NW_020954580.1:27574403-27614844 GCF_900497805.2 Vombatus ursinus | reverse complement strand
TATCTATCTATCTATCTATCTATCTATCTATCTATCTATCTATCTATTATCTATTATCTACCTATTCATCTATCTCTGTCTATTATCTACCTATCCATCGACCTCTTTTTATTATTTATCTATCTGTTTATTATCTATTACCTATCTCTGTCTATTGACTATCTACCTATCTCTATTATCTATCTAGCTATCCATTCTCTATCTACCTCCTATCTCCTTCTATTATCTGTCTATTAACTATCTACCCATCTCTATTATCAATCTGTATCATCTATCTATCCGTCTGTTATCTACCTACCTCTATTATCTATCTATCTCTATTTTCTGCCTATTATCTACTTATCTAGCTTTGTCTTTTACGTCTACTTGTCTCTGTCTATTTTTTGTATCTCTGTCTATTATCTATCTATCTATCTATCTATTTATCTATCTATCCATCTATCTATCTACCTATCCTCCTGGTAATAATAAACATTTTGTAAGCCTACTATGTACCAGGCACTATGCTAGGCACTGGGGAAACAGAGACAAAAATGAAATTGTTACCTGCCCTCAAGAAGCTTACATTTCCGAGCCCATGTGGTTGTTTTCTTACTTATTCACCTTTCCTTGCTTCCATTGGGCTGGTCAGCATCATGTAACAGAAAGCAGCCTAAATCTGGAATCACTGAGTTTCGGTCCTTATTCTGCCACTGACTAACGGTGAGGCTGAGCAAGTCACTGGTTGACAAAATAGTACATTTATAACTAAAAGAGATTTTAAGTTCTCTGAGCCTTGGGTTTCTCATCTGTAAAATGGGGATAATGGTCATGGCACAGATAGTTTCCTCATCTATAAAATAAGAGGGCTGTGGCCTAAGTCATCTCTATGGTTTCTTCTAGTTCTAATTCCTTAGATTCTATTGGGAGATCAATCAATCAATCAATCAACAAATATTTATTAAGTGCCTGCTACATGTCAGCTACTGCAAGGTGCTGGGATACAAAGGCAAAGATAAGACGTGGGCAGGAATACGCTCTTTTCTAATCTTTGTATCTTAACACTGAGCACTGTGCTCCCTCATGGAGGTCACGTTCTATCAGAAGAGATCCTTTGAACATATAGGAATATAGCTCAGGTCTCAAGCCTGGAGCATTTGCATATACTCTGCTCAATGGCAGAGGGACTGATGACTTGACAATGTGTGCCTGTGTAAGGGATAGAGTCAGCGCTTTGGAGATGAGAGACATTCTTTCTTCCTACTTCAAGACGGAGACACACAAGGTTCTGGATTCTCTTTAGCGAGAGACCTGTATACTAGGGAGTTCCTACCCATACAATAGACCAGGAGTAGGGAACCTGAGACCTCGAGACCATCTGTGGTCTTCTAGGTCCTTGAGTGCAGCCCTTTGAGTGAGTCCAAGTTTTACAGAACAAATCTTTTTATTAAGGGGATTTGTTCTATAAAGTTTGGATTCAGTCAAAAGGCCACACTTGAGGACCTAGAGGGCCACATGTGACCTTGAGGCTGCAGGTTCCCTACCCCTGCACTAGACCCATACACTAGAGAGAAGAGATCTTGGAAGACAAACCTGTAGGGGAAAGCAGGTTCCTCAATGTGTTACTGATTTTCATCTTGCTTTCCTAGAGACCTAAGGAAGTTTTCCCTTGGGTGACATTGGAGGCTCCCTCTTTTGGTTAAGTCAAGATAAATTGCTTTCAGTAGGAGAACTCATTCAGTCTCTGTATCATCTGGCATATTCTAATCTATATGACTTCTCTGATTTCTGTTTACTATGTTCTTGAATAAATGAGTTTCAGTGTTATTTACTATTTGTGACAATCTTTTGTGTAACTAGCATTTGATAGGAAAGGGTCAAGCCTTTGGATACAAGTTTGGGGTACATCTTCTTTAAAGTATTGTTGTTCTTCAGTCATTTTCAATTGTGTCCAATTCTTTGTGACCCCATTTGAGGTTTTCTTGGCAAAGATACTGGCATGGTTTGCCATTTCCTTCTCCAGTTCATTTTACAGATGAGGAAACAGAAGCAAACAAGGTTAAGTGATTTGCCCAGGGTCATACAGCTAATGACTATCTAAGGCCAGATTTGAATTCAAGATTAGTTTTTCTTACTCCAGGTGAGCACTCTATCCACTGGACCACCTAGCTGCCCTTATTTAAAGGCTAGTGACCAGGAAAGTAACTTGAATCTAAGAGGGGGTGGGGAGGTGGGGTGGAAATCATTTTCCTGCTCTAAGAAGAGCAGAGAGGCCAGGTTTGTAGCCTCTTCTACTCCCTTCTAGGCAGTAATCAAAATCTGCATTGGAGAGGGGTGGGCAACATTCCCAAAATGTCTATTCATGCCTCTTCACAAGCTGAATTTAGATAGCTAATGTGAACATATGTATATATAACCTACATATGCAACACATACGCTCTACATAAGTATATAAAAATAGGTAGCAATTTCATGAGTATTGGGAACTCCCTAGATGAGAAAATTCCCTCTACCAAGTGACTTGCCCAGGGTCACATAGCCAGTATGTGTCAGTGGTAGGAGTTGAACACAGATCTTGCTAGCTCTGAGGCCAGCTCTCCATCCATTACAATACATTGCTGCCCCTATTCCATACAAAACAAATACAAGGTAATTTAAGGAAGGCACTAGCAGCCAAGGAAGGGGATTGGAATTAGGAGGTCTTTATGTAGGAGGTGGCACTTGAGCTGAACTTGGAAGGGTGAGCTGCTGGCCTTAGTCATGGCTACCTCCAGACTTAGGGCACCATGGGCCCTACTTGTCACTCTTCATTCACTGCATGGTGTTCAACTATATGGAGAGAGAAAGAGAGAAAGGAAGGCAGGCAGGCAGACAGACAGACAGAGACAGAGATAGATAAGGACAGAGAGAGACAGAGAGGGACAGAGAGAAAAAGAAAGAAAGAAAGAGAGAAAAAGAGAGATAGAGAGAAAAAGAAAAAGAGAAAAGAAAGAGAAAGATAAAAAAGAGAAAAGAGAGAAAGAGAGAAAGTGAGAGAGAGAATGAGAGAAAAAGAGAAAAAGAAAGAAAAAGTGAGAGAGAAAAAGAGGAAGGAAAGAAAGAAAGAGAGTGAGAGAGAAAAAGAGAAAAGCGAGGGAGAGAAGAGAAAAAGAGAGAAAAGAAAGTGAGAAATCGAGAGAGAAGAGAGAGAAAGTGAAAGAGACAATGAGAGAAAAAGAGAGAGAGAGAAAAGAAAGAGAAAAAGAGAGAAAAAGAAAGAGAGAATGAGAGAAAAAGAGAGAAAGTGAGAGAGAAAAAGAGAGAGGGAAAAGAGAGAAAAGAGAGGAAAAGAGAGAAAAGAAAGAAAAATGAAAGTTGAAAAAGTGAGAAAATGTGAGAGAAAGTGAAAGAGAAAAAGAGGGAGAGAAAAAAGAGAGAAGGGGGGAAGAGAAAGAGAGAATGAAAGGGAAAGAGAGAGAGAGAAATTGAGATAAAGAGAAAGCGAGGAAAAAGAGAGATAGAGATAAGAGAGAGAAAGAGAAAAAAGAGAGAAAGAGAAAAAGAGAAAAGAAAGAGAGAGAAAGCAAAAGAAAAGAGAGACAGTGAAAGAGAAAATGAGAGAAAAAGAGAAAGTAAGAGAGAAAGAGAGCTGTAAATCACTAAATTCAACACAGCTTTGGGGCCAATAAGCAAGCTGGGGGTCAGAAACAGCCCAGAATCTGAAAGCTGGGTTAACTCCCTAAGTTTGCCCCTTTTTCCTGACAAGCAAACACAGGCCTGGTCTCCTTGACATCCAGGACACAAACAACAGGCCTCACCTGCATTGTCTACTCCTTCTGCCAAGGCCATGGCATAACCAGCGGTCAAAGCAGAGGAGTCAGCCAGAAGAGTCCCCACGTCTTAGACACTGGGCTGTCCTCTGAGCCTCTCTTGCTCACCTTCGCCCTTTGGACCTCATTAAAACCAGTCTCGTGTCTTATTTATCAGTCACGTCTTCTCATGCTGATCCAAAGCTGTGCCCAGCCTTGTGACCCATCCCTGTCACCATCCCAGGGTACAATAAGCAAGCTTGCTGAGGAGAGACATCTGCAAGTGCTTAAGTTTTTATTTATAGGGACATGCCCACATGCCCCATGGGAGAAAAGTGTCCATAGACTCCTTTGGGTGAGAGAGTATTGGGTCATCTCATCAGCCTCATGACAAATGAGAGAAATTCATCCTCCCACAATCAATGTTGCTCCATCCTACTCTGTGCAGAAAGGATCCCAGTGCCTGGGCTTGCTCTGGGGTGATGCCAGATGAGTCACGTCGGCCATGGCACATTTACTGAACACCCTGATATACCTGTGTTTGTGCTGAAGGAGTTGTACCACGCAAGGGCGTGGTTGGCAGGGCTCTTCTGAGGACCTACGCTTGTGGAGGCGATCTTCAAGGTGGAGGAGTCATTGCTGCTGAGCAAAGTGGGGCTTGGACCCCATTGGCCTCGAGGACTGCTTGCTCCTTCCCCACCACCTACTTCTTGGGCCAGCAAAGGATAGCATCACTGCCGACAGTGTGGGAGGATGATGACTTGACTTCCCCCTAATTGGATGTAGAAGGCTGCTGGGGCTGCAGCTAGCATGACTCATCAAATTACACACCCAGACACATATTGACCTAGCAATAATGCTGGGGATTCCCCATGGAAAAGAAGAACTGAGTGGGAGGGAAGACAAGAAAGAACAGATTTCAGTGTATGGGACCGAATTCTTCAAAAACATGGAGACTCCAACTGAGTAGGTTTTCTGATCCTCTCCCTCAATCAATTCATGTCTTGTTTTTGTTGGGAATGAGAAAGAATACGAGATCTAGAGATCATGTGTATACACAAACACAAATACACAAACACATACATATTTACATACACACATAATAGCCTACATATTGAGCATTAAAGTTTGCAACACACTTTACAAACATTATTTCATGTGAATCTCACAAGAAGGTCCAAAGTTCTGTCAACATCTACTCTGAAAATGGCAAGGAAGAGTGAGGTAATACAATATTGTCCCTATTTTATAGATGAGGAAACTGAGGCCCAGACAGGTACAGAGTCTTGTCCATGGTAATCCAGCTATTCTGAGCTACCAAGCATCAGTGGAGGTATTTGAATTCAGGTCTTCCTGACTTCCTGCTAGCTCCTCAACTAGCACATTTATATAGGAATTAATATAACATAACATAATATGGCATAGTATAACATAACATAATATAATATAATATGATATGATGTGATATATGATATGATAGAATATATTTGATTTTTGATACATAACATAATATATTTTTGTTGTATCGTTTCAGTCACGTCTGAATCTTCATAACCCCATTTGGGGTTTTCTTGGCAAAGGTACTGGAATGGTTTGCCATTTCCTTCTCCAGATGAGGAAAATGAGGTAAACAGGGTTAGGTGACTTATCCAGGCTCACAAAGCTAGTAAGTGTCTGAGGCTGAATTTGAACTCAGGTCTTCATGACTCCAGGGCTGGCACTCTATCCTTTAACTAACTAGCTGCCCCTAAGAATTTGTGTGTGTGTGTGTGTGTGTGTGTGTGTGTGTGTATGCGTATGTGTATATATATATATGTATATATATGTATATATATATATATCAGTGTATGTGTATATGTATATATGTATGTATATGTATTTATACATAGGCATAAGAGGCAGCAAAGCACAGTAAACAGTGTTAGATCTGGAGTCAGGAAGAGCTGAGTTCAAACAGAGCCTGTGACATTTCTTAGCTGGCCTTGAAGTCAAAAAGACCTGGATTCGAGTCCTAACTATTCTCTAAGCCTATAGGCCTACCAAGCAGCTACTAACCTACCCTGATGGAGGGAATTTCCTCACTGAGAATTCCGTATGCCAATGAAATCACAAGTCTAGTCCCCAAAACGTGAAGATGTGCTCTGAGCATCCAGCTATCTGGTGGCACAAATCCTATTTCAGATGTTAAGATTATAGACTTTAATCAGTAAAGGACCTCAGAGGTCCTTCCAGTATGACCCCTTCACTTTACAGTTGGCAAAAACTGAGGTCCAAGGAGGAGGTTAGTTTAATCACAAGACAAATGACTACCCCAAGCCTGATGAGGAAAAAAAAAAAAAAAACAACCAGTATTTTCTAAGAGTTAAACCTGGGCTGTATTCTCATCCCAGCCAACTAGCCTTCTGGGAACCGTTCAGCATGATGTGGGACCACATAAAGTAATGGGATGGAACTGAACAAAGGAAAATTTCTACCAGTTATCAGGATAATTGTCCTAGTGGTGAGGTCAATTACTATGGAACCCAGGGAAGTCATTAAGAATTAGATGGGCCTGGATTGTGTAAGAGTATTTTTTTCAAGAATTACATTTTAAAAGCAATGAGAAAAAGAACATTCTTGTTGCTCTCCTAGCAGTGAGAAAAAAGCAATTGTTACAGGACAAATTGCTTCTATCCTAACTAGTGGTGGTTTATCTTTGAAGTAATTGCAAAAGGCTGGTACCAATGGATTTGTAGGCTGGGGTTACACTCTTTGAAAATGGCAAGGAAGAGTGAGGTAATATAATAGGCACAGGATTTGAAATCAAAAGACCTGAGTTCAAATTAAGACTCAATTACTTACTAGCTGTGTGATCCGGGACAAGTGACTTAACTTCTCTGGGACTCAGTTTCCTCATCTGCAAACAGACCACTAGACAATCTCTAAGGTGTTTCCAATTCTAAATCTTATTTTATGTTATTTTTTAAAATGGGTTGCTTTATTCTATTGTTGTTCAATCGTTTTTCAGTTGTTTCTGACCCTTTGTGACCCTATTTGAGGTTTTCTTGGCAAAGATACTGGAGGAGTTTGCCATTTTCTTCTCTAACTCATTTTACAGATGAAGAAACCGAAGCAAACAGGGTTAAGTGATTTGCCCAGGGTCATACAACTAGTGTCTGAAGCCAGATTTGAATTCAAGAAAAGGAATCTTCCTGACTCCAGTCCCGGCACTCCATTTACTACATCACCTAGCTTGCCCCCAACTCTGAATCTTATGATTGGATAATCCTACCACCAAAGATTATGGAAACTCATTGATGGAAAACTACAGTGCTATTACATAATACTCCTTACTACAAAGGAATGCTATTACTATGAAGACAGACGACCAGGATGTAGCAAACCAGGCACCACAGTCTAGTGGTTAGAGCCCCGGACCTCAAGTTAGGAAGACCTTGGTTCAATCAAGTCACTTAACCTCATGGAGCTTCAGTTCCTTATGTGTAAAGTGAGGGGAAGATGGATTGGGTAGAGAATGAAATCTCTTCCATCTCTATGTCTCTGATCCTCTGGTCCTCCAGCTTGGGGTAGACCTAACCTCAGTGACCTCCCATAGAACCAAAATGAATTTTCTCTTCCTGTCAGAAAGGTTGTCCTGAGCAGTAGACTCTTTGTCCTTGGTTCAGTTTCCCACCCTCCCCATGCCACCTTGAGCTTCCACACCCAGTACCTCTTCCAGCCTACACTTTCTGAAACGTCTACTTCCTTGTCCAAGGTTCTGTCAACATCTACTCTGCCTCTTACCAGATTTCTCAATGTTCTCCCCCTCAGGAAAAATAGAAGTCCTCAGAAACCTGTCTTTCTAGGCACTGAGATTCAGTAGCAAGTTTAATGGGGCTTTGGTTTCTTATATAATTTTGCTTATGACACTTACCTCCCAGAGGACCAACATGCATGCTTAACTGGAAATGAAAAACATGCAGGCGAGATTTGGCTGGGTGTAGAAAAAAGAAAAAAAGAAAAAACACTTAATTCAGGTTGTAAAAATGAAACGAGATGAAACACAATGAAGGTAATTTAAAAGGCTGTTGCATTGATTTGAAAAACAGCAAGTTCAGAAAAACAATCAAATCCATAAATTTTTCCCTGCTTTTTGAACTCAGTGAAAGTTTCCCACCCCCGCCCCACCCCCATCCTTTTCTTTGTCTTTGAAGTCTCTATTGGCTAACTCAATAAAAGTGTTTTTGGTTAACTTTGTGAAACAAATTCAACAAACATGTATTAAGCTTCTGTGTTGTACATAAGACACTCTTTACATAACTTATTTATTTTTCTCCTAAACGTTTAAGTCCTGAATTAAACTATTCCTTACCCATAGACCCATACAAGCCACTATTTTTGCAAATGAAGGTAGGCCACTTTGGGGCATTGACACAGAAATAGCCCCATTGTGAATTCATAGACAATTTAATTCTTGCTTAGATCAAATGCTACTTCTTCCAAGAGTCAGAATAACACAGAAAAAAGAGGGCTAGATTTGCGATTTAAATTGAGGCTCTACCTATCATTAACCTCATGACTTTGGGCAAGTCACCCAACTAGGAAGGCACCCAGGTAGTACAAGTGATAGGGTTCTAGACCTGGAGTCATGGAACACCTGAGTTCAAATCCAGCATTAGACACTTAGTAGCTGTGTGACCCTGGATAAATCACTTAACCTCTCAGCCACAGTTTCCTCAGCTATGAAATAGGGATAACAATAGCACTTACCCCACAGGGACATTGGGAGAATATAATGAGATACTAAAAGTAAAGGCCTTTCTAATCCTTAAAGCATCATATAAATGCTAGCTACTATTATTATTATTATTCACTTCTCTGGGGCCTCAGTTTTCCCATCTGTAAAATGAAAGGATTAGAATAGGTGGCTTCTAAGGGCCTTTCCAGCTCTGAATCTACGCATGGATGATTCCGTGATTGTCCTAGTTGATAACAACTTTCCTCTCTCCCCTAGTCCTGGACTATCATTTGGTTTGCATTTTTTCCTTTCTTGTGCATTTAGCATGGATCATTTTGCATTATAGTCATCTGCTTATGAGTCACATTCCCGTGCAAGACCATAAGCTCTATGACATCAGGGATCCAGACCTTATCTAAACTTCTCATCTACCCCACCAACTCTCTGTTCTGCAAGCAGGGGGGGCTTGATAAATGTTAGTTGAAATGAAGAAAAATAAACACATGTCAAAGAAATTCTAAACCACCTCACGCTCACTTGGTTATTATTTTCTGGGAATAAGATCGATCATTACTGACCACGGCCGTGGGAAAAATGTCTCCTGCTTTCTCTTAGTTTGTGCTTCCTTTGACAGGAAGCCTCTTCAGCCTGGACAAAGTGAACTCATTCTTCCCATCATGTAGGCACATGAGGTTGCTCTCTCTCTATCTCTTTCTTTCTGGGAGGTTTCACAGGTCTCACTCTGTCTTTTAATATTCTGCAGATTTCTCTCACTGAGCTATTTCCTGCGCTTGTTGGTAAACAAATATTATGTTCATCATAGGTAGTATTTCATAGGTAGGTCATCATAGTAGTATAGATAGCACAGAGACCCTCCTGCTAAGTGAGCAGTTCCTGGCTAGATCATTGATAACAAGGCTTTTATTTCCTAGTACTAATGAAGATGCTAGTGGACTTAGCAGCTTCGTACTGATGCCTAAGACATACTTATCTAGCCAGGATATTCCTTGTTCTTCAGCATTCTCCTTGGTTTAAAAGTCTTGCTGGCAAACTCAAATAGAAACAGAGGCTACCAAACCATGCATAAGGTCTCCTGTAGGTCCATACTGACTTAGAAAACCACATATTGGCATTATCTATGTTTTATTGTATTTTTATTTATTTTATTTTATTTAAAAATTTTAAATTAAAATTTAAGAAATTTAATTTAAACTTTTAAATTTAAAATTTTTATTAAATTTTATTAATTTTTCCCAATTACATTTTAATCTGGTTTGGCTGTTTTAGACACATCTGTTTTTGAGGATAATTGCATTCCCAAGACCATTTTAGCTCATTTTTCCAGTAGGAGTAATGGTGAATAAGACAGACTCTCTGCCTAGGGCTAAACCCAACTTTCTCTGCTTCCCTGGGTAATCTGAGATAAGTCAGGTACCCTGAAAAGGCCTCACTAGAGTGTCATGCAAGAGTGTGCTGGGAAATATTTAACTAGGGAAGAAAATGTAATCAAGACACACTTTTAAGTTTAGCCTGCATTATTAACACTTTCTTCATCATTTTCTAACTCTATAAATTAAAAATAAATAAAATCAAGCCCTGATTTGTAGCCTCTGCAGATTTCCAATTCTAATAGTATAAATTCTCACACTAAAATTTTAACAGTGGTTAAATAAGCAGGTTAGAGCTGGCTCCAGCATACCCATTCACAAAAAGGATATCACGAGACTATCCATGCAGTTACCTCCGAGGGACCTTCCAAATATTCATGCCTAATTAATCAGGGAGCAAAGGGCTCCCTGGCTGTTAAATAATAGGGAAGGGGGGGGAGGAGAGAGTTGTATGCCATAGTCTGTTCCCATGGTGGCTCTGATGTAAAGTTGGAGTATGGCTTCTGCATTTCTTGCCCAATTTCTGTAACTATTTTTAAGAGCTGGCACATGTGATCTTGTGGTTCTCTCTAAGGATTGTCTGTAGAGTTTTTTTCCCCTTTCTTCATTTTTCTCCTTAATATTTGAAAAATTTTTTGATTATCTCTATGTCATGGCCTTAGGGTAGAAGGTCAGGGAGGAAGAAAAACCATCAGCCTTCTTGTTTCCAAGTTCCAAGACAGATCAGAAAAGCAGTGAGCCAACTTTGAGGAATAGGGAATTTCGGTTAACTAGAAGTGAGGTCATCTCAACATTAGGAGTTATTAGACACTGGACAGGAATTTTTTAAGAGCTGCTAGTTGTCTCTCTTCTCAAGGAACTCACCATCTAATGAGGGGGGGACAACATGCAAGTAATTATGGACAAACAAGATATATATGGGGGTACTTTCAGGGGGAAGTATTAAGATGAAGGAGGAGGACTGGGAAAGCTTTCTTGTAGAAGGTGACTTTAGCTGATACTTGAAAGAATCCAGGGAGGCCAGAAGGCAGAGATAAGGAGAGAGAATGTCCCAGGGATGAGGGAGCGAGTCAGGGAAAATTCTCCGAACCGGGAAATAAAGTGGCATGTGCCAGAAACAAGGCCTGTGTCACTGGATCACAGGGTCCTCTAGGAGAGTAGGGTAGCAAGAAGAACATGTCTTAGAGTCAGAAGGCCTGGCTTCTGACTCTTAGTTAGTTGGTGGCCCTGAGAATGTCAGTTAATCTCTCTTTCAGTTTTCTCATCTGAAAAATGGGAAAAATAATATTTCTTACAGCATTGTTGTGAAGAAAGCATTTGCAAAAAAAAAAATAGAAATGTGAGTTACTATTAAGGAAGGCTGAGAATATTTCTCTAGATTTTTTTTTCTTTTTCTTAAAAAAAATGTGAAAAACAATAGGACAATATGTGAAGTTGCCCGGTCCATTGGAAAGAGCACTGGACCTAGAGTCAAAAGAGATAAGTTCAAATACCAGCTCTGTAGTTTTTTAACTAACTATGGATTTTAACTCACTTAACCTCAGTTTCCTCATCTGCAAAACTGGGGGAGGTGGGGTTGGGCTAGATTGATCTAATGTCTCTTCCAGATCTAGATTACACTGATCCTAGACGACATGACCCTAATTATGCTCTCTCTACTGCTTTAGCCATGACTCTAAAGGAATAATTTAAATTAGAACTACCTGGAAATCTTGGCCTGGGATTATTTGTCATAATAAATTCAACCTCACATTTGTATAGTGCTTTACAATTTACAGAAGACTTCCGATAAAGCAACAGTAGGAAGTCAGTAACGTAAGTATTATTGTCCCCATTTTATAGATGAGAAAACTGAAGCTCATACAGGTTAGTAACAACTAATATTTATAGAGTATTTAAAAACTTTCAAGATGTTTTTTATATCCTTCCTATTTGAGTTTGACACCAACTCTAAGAGGTAGGTCATATTATCCCTGTTTTATTGCTGTTGTATTCTTTTTTAAAACAGATGAAGAAACCGAGGCTTGGGGAGTCTAAATGACTTGCCCAAGAGGCAAGAGCTAGTGTCAGAGATGAGTTTCAAAAACAATTCTTCCCAACTTAAAGTCTCGACTGCCTTTCTCAGGAGAAAAGTGAATTCATATCCAGGATTAGTGGATCCATTTCCTTCCATTTCACCATGATGTCCCTTATTCTCCCCACCCCATCAATCTCAAAGATGGCAGAAGCTCACTGCTTCCCATCCCTGGACCTATTCTTTACAAAGGATCTTTTCATTAGCTCTGCTATTAATTCCCAAAAAGACTTAAAAAAAAAAGAAAACCTGGAATGAAAATATGACCATGAGCAGCCCCAAATAAGAAAACCAGAAAAATAACCTGCTTGGAGTCAGGAAGACCTGAATTCAAATCCTGCCTTAGACAAATACTAGCTGAATCACTCTGGGTAAGTGTCTTAACTTTTCTCTAACTCAGTTTCATCATTGGTAAAAATGGGGATAATACCACCTATCCCCAACCCTGTGTTTAATAAGAATAAAACTGGACATTTTAAGTAAAATGCTTTGCAAAACTTAAAGCCCTATATAAATGTGTATCTGCTATTATTGTTACCTTGAAAAAGGTCCTGAAGATGTAAACATTTGCTGCCATCAGGCATCCCCTGTTATAGTAGAAGGTACACCTTGTACAAATAGGTAGCCAGGACACTGGGAGGTAACTCAAATTTAATATTTTAAATGACTTCCCTTTCCCCATCCTTCTCTTCCCTTTCTGCCCTCTCCTGTGGCTAAGTGTGTCTCCCTCTCTTAGCCAATGCAGGCAGCAGCCTCCTTTCTAATGGGGCTGCTCACTCAGGCCATTTGCTGTATATACACCATGACCAATTTCTCAGTATCCTCAGTTCTGGGGCCTGTATTTCAGTCAATTTATTCTCCCTCTGACAAGAAGGAAAACTGATGGACTTCTGAGAGAGCAGCACTCCCTTTTTGCTGCTGAATCTCTCCCTGCACCAATCACTCCCTCCCTTCCCCAACACTTTACATGATTTCACTGGATCATATCCAGATCCCAGGGAACATAGCTCATTCCTCTGGGGCCCTCTGTTTGCTTCGGTTCAGTTGAACCCAACTGTTTCTGTGCCTAGCCCATGTGCCCCCTTGGATGCTACATTCCAGGCTTTGAGTGATCAATGCCAACCAGATGCTGGGATGACAACACTGAGCTACACATCACTTCTTGTCAAAAGGATTGAGATGAACAGAGAAGAGAATGAGAGAGTTGTTGCTTCTTTGGTTGCTGCATTTTGGAGGGTCCTTACAGATCATCTAGTGCAACACCCCATTTAATAGATGCAGAAACTGAGGCTAGAGAAGGGAAATGTCACCCAAAATAAGGTTGCACAGACAATCAGTGTCAGAAATGGATTTAAACCCAGGTCTCCTGATTTCCCAGCTTGCAATGGAATTTGCATGTCATGATTCACATCAGTTTCTGTGGCCTGATTCAAAGTCCAAAGGCCAGAGAACTCTCCCATTAAGACAGGCTAACAGTAATAAATGAAATTTATATAGCCCTCTACATAAAGTATCTTGTTTGAGCTTCAAAACAACCCTGTAAGGTAAACACTATCATTTTACAAATAAAGAAACTGAGGCACATGGAGTTGAAGAGGCATGCCCATGGTCACATAGTTAATAAGTGTTGGAGGTGGGATTTGAATCCATGTCTCTCTAACTCCCACACTATAGGTACACAGGGAACCTTGAGCTGTGAAATGAAATCAATGGAGCAGTTTGGACAGACTTTCTAAATCATTTTCCATGCTGTAACCCCAAACTCTTCATACATGGTTAGCCCCCTATCATTGCCTCAGGCAGGAGCTGGAGTAGATGACCTTTAATACCCATTCTAAGGGCCACGTTCTATAAGATTCAGGGACTCAGTGAACTTCCCTGTATCTCTCAATGTATCTGTAGTCATTCATATTGCTTTGTGCAGGCAACCTTGTGGTTACAAACACTGGACTTTTTATTAAGAACTCATACCTATTAACAGAGATTGCTGTTTCCACGTCCTCTTCACCCCCAGGGCCTCTGGCCCCTTCTCACTGGCACCTTCAGAGTTAGCTTTATAGTCATGTGTTCATATAGATTATTCTGGGATAATGTTGGAAGGGACCTTGGCTGCCATCTTGTCCAATCCATACCCCAAACCCCTAACATAGCTGACAAGCAGACATTTAACCTCTCCTTGAAGACCTCCAAGGAGGGAGAACCTACTACCTCCTAAGATAGCCCATCCCACTTTGTTGTTATTGTTGTTGTTCAGTTGTTTTCACTCATTTCTGATTCTTCTTGACCCCATTTGGGGTTTTCTTAGCAAAGATACTAGTATGGGGATTAAAATTGTCCAACCTACAATAAAAGAGACTGAGGCAGAGCTCTGAGCCATTGGCACTTTATTAAAGGGCCCATGGTCCCCTCCAATGATGTGGACCCTAGATCTTCCTCATGATCTGAGATGCTCCCTTTTTCCAGGACCTTGTTTTTATAGGGTTTGATACCCAAATATGCAAAAGGGGCATGGTAAAATAGAGAATCCCATTGGTTGATAGACCATGCTCTTGAGGGCCAAAAATGATATATTAGTGGGGTGGGGGGGGATTCATAGGTTGGGTGAAGCATGGGACATCTCCACTAGGTGATCATAAGATGGCCACCTGCTCATGATGGACAAGAGACTATGGTCCAGAAGTACAAAAATAAGTTGGGGGGCTTTCCAAATCATCAAGGCACCCACCCATGGTGGGTTTGAACACGGAATTTGAGTAAAACAGGATGGAGATATCTTTGTCAGCATTCTTACAGTTGCACAAGTGAGCCTCATAACTTGGTAAACAAGTAGGGAGCATTATGTTAAAGTTTGAAGCCCACTATAAGAATCTATTTCTCCCTATATGATTTATGTAGAATATGAAGCTGATTAATACTGATTGGAATAGAGTAGGGGTCCAAATGAATTATTTCTCATATTCCCCCACTTTGATCCACAAAGAAAGACCCCAGTCTTTCTTTGTATCATTACCATCTATATGTATGGAGGGCTGTCCTCCACGGGTGATGCAAAACCAGAATGGGGCAGTCCGCTTACTGAGGCACAAAGGTGACATTAGAGAAAAGGGAAAATAGGTACAACTTATAACATACGAATTCTGTTCCATTTGATTAAACATTGACACATAATATACTAAATACACAATACATATCTGAGGTGACTCTCTCACTTAACCAAGAACCTCGAGGGCCAGGTACCTCCTAGCAAAACATGCCCTACAAGATATGCAAACTGGGGGACCATTGGGCATGTTCAAACGCAACAGCACAAGCTGATTGCCCTACACACAGGTTCTGGAAATCTTTTGAGTTTATGAAAACAATTCAAGCAATTTTAACAAAGAGACACTCTGAAATGACCAACTTTGATAAACTTGGCTCTTCTAAGCAATGCAATGATCTAAGACAATTCCAAAAGACTCATGATGGAAAATACCATCCACATCCAGAGAAAGAAGTATGGAGTCTGAATGCAGATGGAAGCATACTATTTTCATTTTTTTGTCTTTTCTTTCTCATGATTTTTCCCCCTTGTTCTGATTCTTCTTTCACAATATGACTAACGTGGAAATATGTTTAACATGATTGTACATGTATAGACTATATCAGATTGCATACTGTCTTGGGGAGGGGGAAGGGGAGGGAGGATGAAAAATTTAGAACTCAAAATCTTATAAAAGTGAATGTTGAAAACAAAATACAAATAAATAAAAATGAAGGGGAAAAAAAGGAGCCACCCCATTATGGTGATGAAATGCAATATCCCTGCAAACAACACAAACAGATCTAGATGACTACAGCTTAGGGAGTGGAGGAAAACAAGGAATAGGTTGAGTTCCATGAACAAAGGAATTATCAGGCATTGCGATTGATGGTGAAGCAAAAGCTGAAGCAGGAGACTGGAAAGGAGGATTCGAGGTTCCAGTCACTGCAGGCTCAGAAACAGATGGATTAGGAATTGTTTGTGGAGAGGATGATGATGATGATGATGATGATGATGATGATGATGATGAAGGTGTCGTGCTAGCTTGTTGCATCTCCTATGGCTGTCCAGTCTCTGAAACATCCTCTGATGCAGTCCTTTGTTCCTCTGGACATCTCTCCTCTCAGGAATACTGGAATGAGTGGGCCTTCAGAGCAGCTAGCTGATTTGCTTCTCCAGTTCAGGTCATTTGCGGACATCCCCTTCTCTGTTAAACATCTCTGACAAAATAGATCTTGATAAAATTCTAGTTGGCTATGACAATAACCAGGTCAGGCAGTGAGAGCTCGCTCTAACCTTAATAGCACTGAAATGAACATCATCAGACCAGAGAATTTACATTTTTAGGTTGGCAAATTTGAATAACAACTGAAAATTTTTTAAACTTCTGAACCTAAATTTTATATTTGGCATATATTTACCTAATATTACAATTATTTATTAGGACGAACTGAAAATTTTTCACTCTAGCTATATTCTTTTCTAGCTATTCATCCCTACCCTTATTTCCTCCCTTAAGAGGATAAGATTCTGGTAGAGAACTATTAACAGAACACTTTTTTTAAAAAATACAATGATGACCCCCTGATATACAACTGAATTCATTTAAAAGTTGCCCAAAAAATTGCAATTGTCAGAAAAAAGTTTTGGGATGGGATGTATAAATACATTGAGTAGTCAATTTCAAGACAATATAGATCAAATAAGTTATTTATAATAAAACATGTTTGCCTTTCAAAATATGCTCAATATCTAGGTGGTAATAGTAAACCCAAATAAAATTGACGTTTCCCATCTTGGTAACACTAGATAGTATAACATTCTTTTCTTCAAATCAAAATGGAAGATGTTTGTTTTAGGCTTACTAATTAAAAGAACAACAGCTTGGTCCCATAAACTGTACCATCACTATCCAATTGGTACAGTTTATGGGATCTTTGTCTTCATTTTTCCAATTGCATATAAAAATAATTTTTAATGTTTGCTTTTTAAATTTTTGGGTTCCAAATTCTCTCCCTCATTTCTTTCCTCCCTTCTCCCTTCCTTGAAACTATAAGGAACTTGATATAGGTTATACATGTATAATCGTGCAAAACATATTTCCATATTAGTCATGTTGTGAAAGAAAATGCAGACCAAAAAAAAAAAAAAAGCACCACACCAAAAAAAATAAATAAAATGAAAAATAGCATGCTTCGCTCTGCAGACTCCATAAGTTCTTTCCCTGGAGGTGGATAGCATGTTCCATCATGAATCCTTTGGAATTGTCTTGGCTCTTTGTATTGGTGAGAATAGACAAGTCATTCATAGTTGATCGTGGTACAATGTTGCTGTTACTGTGTGCAATGTTCTCCTGGTTCTGCTCACTTTCACTTGTATCAGTTCATGTAAGTTTGAAGGCCTTTCTTGTGGAAGATTGATTAGACTTGTTTTGTTGGTCCCAGAAGGCAAAAATAGGAACAGTAAGTGGAAGTTTTCAAGAGGCCTATTTCTGCCTGATATAAACAAAAACACTTCCTAAGAAGGAAATCTGTCCAAAACTGCTCCTCAATCTCCTTTGCTGGTTCTTTATCCCTGGCATACCCACTAACTGTAGGTACCCCTCAATGCTCCACTCTGGGCCTTTGTCTCTGACTATCTGATGGTCTTCTGACTTGATAATCTCATCAGCTTTTCTGGAAGTAATGATTATGTCTACGTTTATGCTTCCCAGATCTCTATATCCAGTCCTATTTTTTCTCTTGAGCTATGGTTTTCCGTTACCAACTGCCTTCTGGATATCTCAAACTGGATGCCCCAAAGGCATTTCAAATTCAATTATGTCTGAAACAGAGCTCATCATCCTTTACCTCAGACCTTCCTCTCTTTCTGGTGTTTCCCTATCACGGAGAAGGGCGTCAATACCTTCCCGGTCAGTGTCCTCCTTGACTCCTCAATTACACTTACCCCACTTGTCAAATCTTATAATTTCTACCTTCACAACATGTCTCCTATATGTCTCCTTATTACCACTGAAACAGCCACCACTTTAATTCAGGCCTTTATCACCTTTTACCTAGACTATTGCAATACCTTCCTTTGATGCCTTTCAGCCTCCATAGCTTCCCTATTCCATCCATCCTACATTCAGCTTGGCAAAGTGATTTTCCAAAAGGACAAGTCTGACCATATTATCCACTCCCATACTCAATAAGCTCCACTGTTCCCTTATGACCTCCGGGACCAAATATGAATCCCTCTCCTTGGAATTTAGAGTTCTTCACAACTTGACCCTTTCTACCTTTCCAGTCCTCTCTTCATAGTCTAGTTACAGTTTTTTTTTTTTGCTTTTGCTTACATGTCACACCCTATCTTTTGTCTTCATGCCTCATCTCTGAATATTTTCTCTTCTCCCCCTTCCTTACTCTAAGCTTCCCTTGCTTCCTTCAAGGCTCAACTTAAATCCCACCTTCAGGAAGTCTTTCCTGATCCCCACTCCTCAGTTGCTAGTGCCTTCTTCTCTGAGATTACCTTACATTTATATACATATATGTAAGTATATGTAGATGTGTATATAGGTATATATATGTGTATATGTGTATATCTGTATATGTATATGTATAACCTAATTCTAGATTTTGTTGCTTTATATACAAATATAGATTTATATATAAAATTTTATATACAAATATACATTTATATATAAAATTTTATATATTTATATTTGCTAGATATAAGTTGTTTGTTTATATATTTGTATATAAATTTATTTATATAATATATATTTGTACATAAATTTATTTCTATAAATATATATTTGTATGTAAATTTATTTCTATAAATATATATTTGTATGTAAATTTATTTCTATAAATATATATTTGTATATAAATTTTATATTAACAACAAAATGTAGAATTAGGTTATACACATACAGAGAGAGGGAACCCGATTATTTATCTATGGGGTCTCCCATTAGAATAGCATCTGGCACATAGCAAGTACTTAAAAAAGGCTTGTTAACTGACTGTTTTAGTTTGAAGTGAATTTCCCCATCGATGAAGATCTCCAAGGGTAAACAAGGTGATCACTCATAGGTGAGTGAGGTTGTAGAGGAATTCCTGTTCATGTATGAGCTGGACTAGATGGTCTCTTAGGACCTTTTCATCTCTGAGATTCTAGGATTTATAATATTGGTCATTTAGGAAAATATGTTCCAAATTTAAACAACTAATTTACAAATTGACCTTGCAAAATGCTACATACCCATTTATCAGGTCGGGATCATCCGCAAAGGTTTTGATGTCGTTTTCACATTAGTTTGTCCTGCCTCCCTTTCTCCTAATTCCTTTTCCTTAATCTGTAGGATCTCCGAAAGCAGACCCAGTATCTTTCAATTCTTCGGCACTCCTCTCAGCTTGAGTGCAGGACTGGGCATACACGTGAAGTACTTGGCTATTGACTGATGAAGGAAGCAGACTGGCTTATGGCACAGTGTTTTCTTCCATCTTTAGGAGTACCTGATAAGGCAAAACTATAACCCCATATTCCCTGCCAACTGGCTGATCATCTCTGCCCCTAAGTCCCTACCCCCCTTTTCTTTAGAGGTAAGCTATCTATGAGCTCTCAGTTTCTGTATCAGAACTGCCTTACCACCCACCTCTAGCTCACCCTCCTGATGTCATTGGTTCTCCTCAAGAACGAAGAATGAGTAACAAGAGCTGACCTGAAGCAATGGGCAACAAGCCTGAAGAAAAGTTCACATCGGTGTGAACCAAGGATCTAAAAAGGCAGTTGGCCCCAGACTTAAGTTTCTGTGGAAGAGCCCAGAGCCTTGGGGCTTATGGAATCTGTTTCAGGATGATGAATAAGAAAAAGAAAGCTTTGGGACTGAAATTCTCCCCACTCGGCAAAGGCCAAAAAAGAGGGCAGATGCTTCAAGATGAGAGACAGCTGTGCATTGTTAACTGATGGTTCGTGCCAGGTGGTCCTTCACGGCAGATCCCTCTGATGGAGGCAGGCGTTCCCTACGCTCAGAAGCCACGTCCGGCTGTTACATCCCATGGCTTTGGAAGAAAGCTCCCCCTCTCAAGCAGAGAAACCATTTTTGGTTTTGGACGCAAAACAGACAATGTTATTGTCAAGTCTGTCGTTGGGAACATAGTGCTCTCAGCCCTACTGGCTTGGCCATAGTCAGAAGAATAAAACATGGCAGTCATCCATGAAATTTCATCATTTGTTTCGCCCTGATCCTACCTTGCCCTTGGAATGAATGGGGTCAAGTTAACTTCCCTCCTGCCCTCATGTGACCTGCACACACTTTCTCTTCAGTCTTTTTTTTTTTTTTTAAGTGAAATTCTAAGTAGCAGGAAGCAATGAATTGAAATGGCCAGAGACCAAAGTCCTCTGGGAAAAGCAAAGCAGACTAATAGTTAAGGTATAAGCCTCGTATAAGTGTAAAATATTTTTTAAAAAATAAAAAGGAAAAGGAAGGTTACTCTGGAAGCCCCTAGGCTACTGTCCAGAGCCACTTAATTGTTTTCTGGGGCAATAGGACCCCAGGGCTCCGGGGCTCCAAAGCTTGGCAATGATTTCTGCCCCAATTACCTGAATTGAGTGTGTGTTTACTTAATCAGGGTATTATGTAAACCCGGCCTGTTAGCCTTTAGCCCGGAGGCCTCTTTTCATTATACCGTCAGCTCCCTCACCTTTGGGATACAGGAGCAGCGGGCTGATTACGGCTTAGTATTGGGAAAATATTAAGAATACTATGTTCCCAAACACAATGTGATTTATGACAGAGCCAGATTCCACTGGAACAAGAAAGTGCCAAGCTGGCAGCCTTCAGTCTGCTTGAGGGGAAGTTCTGTTTTAAAAGACTACATTTGGGATCAGTCCTCCACAGAAATCTCCAGAAAAAGAATCCTGGATACTCTGAGTGCACATGAGAGAGTCTTGGAAGACAGAATCAGAATCCAAAAAAGACTGTGACAGCCTAAGATGATAGATAGATAGATTCTAGGAAAGAGAAATTTATTCAGAAGAAGTTTAACAGGGATAAATGGAAAGTCCGACACAGGTTTAAAAAATCAATGGCATAATTAGAGGACACAATATGACAGTTCGAGTGAGGCAGCGTGGTATAATGGGCAGAGCACTGGATATGGGGTCAGAAGAATTGGGTTTGCATCTTGACTCTGGAATCTTTTGAGCCAGTTCACTTAAGTTATTGGACTTCTCTGAGGCTTCAATACCTTCATCTATAAAATAAAGGGCTAAGTGCTCTATAGGGCCCCTTATAGCACTATAATCTTCAAAAATTGGTATCTTAAAATATTGGTATTTTAAAGGACTTCAACTTAATATGATTAAATATTGTGATATATGTATATAATATGCATATAGAGAGAGAAAGAGGGAGACAGAGAAAGTCCAAACTTGTGATTTTTTTTTTTTTGGAAGGAGAGGGGAGAAAGACAAGTGTGTCTTCCAGGTCACTAGGATTTTAAATCGTCTGAAACAAGACCTTATGATTTGCATGGAATAGAGGAACAAGGTGGAAGCAGAGTGAAAGCAGTTATTTCTTTAGTGTTATTCAGCAACTATTCATTTGAGGACCTAGAGCTCTAGGGCTATTTACTGGAGTAGGGGAAGGGAGTGGAGGAGAGAGAGAGATAATAGGAACTATGAATTAAAATAAGTTTCTGACCATAAGTCAGATAAAAGTTAAACTGAAGAAATTAATGGAGATAGGAGGGGAGAAAAAGAGTTCAAAGATTTTGTCCTTGACATGTGCACACATTTTTGTTATTATTGTTGTTCAGTCATTTCCAATTCTTCATGACCCCCATTTGGGGTTTTCTTGGCTAAGATACCGGAGTAGTTTGCCATTTCCTTCTCTAGCTTATTTGATAGATGAGGAAACTGAGACAAAGTTAAGTAACTTGCCCAGGGTCACATAGCTAGTAAAAGTCTGAGGCCAGATTTGAACTCAGGAACATGAGTCTTCATGACTCAGGCCCCAGCACTCTATCCAATCTACCACCTGGCTGCCCTATCTGCATGTATTCCTTCCTAAAAAGAGGTTTACTCACCATAATATCTCCAGTAGATGCTCTCACTCCAAGAACTGCCTGATAGACCAGTGAGCCTCTTCTATATGGCAGACCTTTACTAACCACCAATCATATGATGTCATGGTAATTGAGTGGCCCTGAATATAGATGGATCATAGGATTATAATGTAAGTAGGATTATAATGTAAGATACTTCCCCTTTTATAAGTAAATAATTGGGTACTGAAAAGGGTAGGAACTGAACTTTTATATAATGGAAACTGATTCAATCCACTTATGAAGAAAGTCTCTTAAATAAAGCTTGAGAAGAGACACAGATAGTTCTAAGAACCAGAGAGAGAATTGCCCTTCACATGGATGTACTGTTTGAAGACAGAGCTATGACTTGACACCTTGTAGTCTATCAGCCCCACTGCCTGTGTCCTCTAGAATTATTAAGTCCAGACTTCAGGTTTCTCCCTTCCAAGAGAACTCCTACAATTCTATGTAGGGTGAGAGCCTCAGACACTGAGATGAACCAAACTTCCTTAAAGACTCAGCTCAGATGGATTCTGAGTGCAGATTGATATATTTTTCTCTTTTTTTTCTTATTTTTTTTCCTTTGCAACACAGCTAAAGTGGAAATGTTTTTCTATGACTTCATATGCACGATGGGTATAATACTACCTGCTTTCTCAGTGAGTGGAGGAGGGGTAGAAAGAGAGAGAAAAAAAATTTGGAACAGAAAATAAAAAATTTTTTTAAAAAGACAACTCATATATACAGCCTGTATGATGTAAAAGACTTTTTTGATCTCCCCAATTTTTCTTGTTCAAATTATCTTGTATGTACATGTTGTATCCCTCCAAGAGAAGAGAAGTTCCTGGAGGGCATCTCCTTTTTGTCTCTGTCTTCCCCAGTGCACAGAGATTTGCATGTCCTGTGGTGTTTGTTACTCAATAAAGGTTTGTTGAATTGAATTTATTTGCATATGTGTCATTTTTACCTATTAGACTTTGAGCTCTTTGAAGCCTGGAACTACAACCTTATATAGACTTCTACAAGTCCTACTGAGTTGGAGAAGCTTCAGGTACAAATCTAGTAATGAATTCTGTGTCTAATCTGAAGACCAGCCCTAGCTAAATTCAGAGACATTCATCACCAGAAGGCTGGCCATCAAGTGATAGATCTCTTTAATTGTTTTTTGTTTTTTTCAGGTGGGGGTAGGGGTGGGTAGGAGCAACTCATGATACCATCTGCTAAGTACTGAAAGGGCTGCTCTCTGGTTGGGAGGAGGGTGTATCCACACTGATGACATAATGGATCTGTTGAAAAAAAGAAATCGTATGTGAGGCAAATCTTCAACAATAAATCAAAACCACATGAATACCATGGTGCACATGCAGCCAAGAAAATATTAGTATTAAAGAGACATTGTTGTTTGTTTGTTTTTGTTTTTGCAGTGATGAACAATTTAGGATCCTCAGAAGTACTTTTTCAATTTCTCAAATGCAATCCAACCCAAAGTCCCCTTCCTGGGCATCCATAGGCCCATTTGTTAGCCTCGTGACTGCCCACTATTCACTTCTAATGATGCCTCAGTCAAATGGCAAGTAATCATGTAAAATAACATCACCATGATAATGATAATTGACATTTACACAGCACTTCAAGGTTTACAAAGAACTTTCTTCATAACAACTCTATTAGGCAAATAGTACAATTGTTATTATTTTACCCACTTTGTAGATGAGGAAATTCAGACTTGGAGAAAAATCATTTGCTGAGGACTTGAACAAAGGACTTTTGGCTCCAGAGACAGTGTTCCTTAAGCTCCACTATGATGCCTGCCCAAAACATCCAGTGGAATGGGACTTCTTCTGAACTAGGACAAGATCTGCTACTACTCTGAGCAGAAGTGAATGAATGAGCCGGAGAATGTCACCCAACGTCCAGAAGCTCTAGGACCAGTCAGAGGTCAGGATGGAGAAGCAGAGTAGTATCATGGATAGAGTACTGGCTTCGGGGTCGGGGAGAAGGCGCTTCCAGTACTGTCTTGAAGCTTACTAGCTCTGTGATGCTGAGGAAGTCACAACCTCTCTGTGCCTCCATTTCCTAGAAAATGAGGGGACTGAACTCTCCTTTGAAGGTTCCTTCAAGCTCTCAATCTATGATCCTATGTTCCTTCAACTGGTATAGGCTTTCATGCAAGGAAATGCAGGCCCTGAATGATCTGACATCTGGACCTCCAGATACGCTTTACAGGATGCCAGGTGGCCAATGCATTGGCAATGAGTACCTTACAGAAGGGTAAATGCCAGGTGGAGAAGGTTGACCTTGAGAAAGCCCTTGAAAGGTGGGTAGGCCGTGCATCCACAGAGCTTGGTTCTGCCTAGTTCCCTCTTAAGAAGAGACATGGATTTGGCAATGGCCATTGGGAAATGATCAGCACTAGGCCTGGTCAAGAGCCTCATGAGGTCAGATCTTTGGGCCTCCTGAGAGCTACTGAAATGAATCATGGAGACAGGCAGCCAGCACTGACATTCAACTGATAAGATTCCTAACGGGGAGGGAGAATGTATTTTGCCAAATTTTGTTCTAATTTTGGACCTTAATTTGAAACTTCTGAACACCATGTTCCATTTGGCTTAGACCAAATGCAAGCATTACTTATTGTTTATTTTATCCTTCTGTAGCTGGGCACCCTTTATTCTTAGTGAGTTTTGCATTTAGTACAGACTCCATCTAGATAGAAAAACATGCTGTTTTTATTTCCTCAATTTCCCTGGGGAAAAATGATGTACACAATGGAGAAAATGGTTCCTTAAAAATGTTCTACAAAGGAAATATTATGCCAAGAGATGAACCTAGTAGAGAAATAAACTATGAAGCCCACAATTTGGTGCGTTGTAGGACCATTAACATAAAGCTGGGGCAGGTGGGGAGGAGGGGAAACTCAGAATCCATCTAAGCCAGTGTATCTCTGTATCATGGAGTTCTTTTTCAGGCTGGTGCAATCTATGGACCTCTTTTCAGAACATTATTTTTAAATGCAAAAAAGTAAAATGTGTAGGATTACAAAGGAAAATAAAATAATTATATTAAAATTTGGTTATCAAAATATTTTTTTAAAAAAAGAACAAGTTCTTGAACCCCAGATTAAGAATCCCTGATCTAGTTCAACCCCCTCCTCATTTTACAGATGAGGAAACAGAAGCAATGACTTGCCAGTATTAAGTATTACGAGTTGGGGGTAGAATTTGAACCCAAGTACTTTAACTCCAAAGCCAATGTTCTTCCCCCTGTATCGGACTGCCTGACCCTGAAAGTACAGTTTTGTTGATTCTATTTTTCTTAGACATCGAATTCCAAAGGACAGCATTCATCAATCAATCAACAACTATTTATTAAGGGGTGCTAAGATGAAAACAATCCTGCCCTCGTGAAGCTTAAAGTTGGAATAATATTTCTCACTGATTTAACATGTCAAGTATTATATAATGATTTCTTCATGATAACACTGTGGGGTTGAGATTATTATGTCCCTCCCCCAAAATAACAATTTCACACCCTATTCTTAAAAATATTTAGAAGAAAAATCTAACAGTATTCCTTGGGAATATGCCCTGCTGTCTCACTTATGATCAGTAAATTCTTGTTCATTTATAACACAAATCCTTGCTTTTTACCATTTTGGTTCAATCCCTATGTTCATGATATTTGTTTCTCCAAAGAACTGCTGATAGATTTTATTATAGGACCAAATCCTGCTCACTGCAAAAGGTGGTTTTGTCCTTACAATAAAACATGTCCACCATGATGGTGGTGGCTAGGACTGTGCATAGCTGGGGCTCGTTCAGGGCATACTACATATGTATGAACTAGACCCAAAAACAATCTAGCCTGATTTCTATCCTGAGCAAATTCAGTGGGCTGTGTATCTATCTCTTTATATAAACTCAAACCTGTTTGGACATCCGTCTTAAAATGTTGTCTAGTCTTGGAATTCATTTCTATATTTTATTTAAAATTTGGATCCCAATGCTACCACACCACTGACCTTGCCCTTAGAGGCTGAACTTGCCTCCTGCCTCTGGTATTTGCTTGCTTACTTGGGCTAGTTCCTTTAATGAATGACTCTTTCGTCTCAAATGGTTCTTCTCCTCTTGCTTCTGCCCACCACCTCCCACCTCTTGCCTCCCAATGTTACTGTGGCATACAAACTAGCATTAGAAGATGCTTGACAGGGAACATTGTGGCTTACTGCAACAAGTGCTCTTGGCCCCACCTTCTAAGCAAGGCCTTTCTATGGACCAGCCAGGACCAGAGTAGAATTAGCAAAAATAAAAGAAGAAGATGACCTCAAAGGCTTGAACCAAAGGAAAGTTAGAAACAAAAGAATGTCATTTTGTAAAAGTTCAAATGGTTCTTCTCAGTGGGACTGAAGAGATAAGGTCATCATAGCATCTTATCTGGGACAAAAAATAACAACAACAACAACAAACAATCTGAACTATAATGAACTATAAGTTCATCGTGATTCAAAAGGGAAACATGGCCATAAAAGTGAATATAATCTTGGGGTGCGTTAAGAGAGGCACAGTGTGTCCAGCACTGGAGAGGTGATAATTCCACTGTATTCTGCCCTGGGCAGTCTATTTCTGAAGTATTGCATTCAGTTCAGATGCCATGTTTTAGAAAGGACATTGATAAGTTGAAGATTTTCTAGAAGAAGGCAACCAGAATGGATGAAGAGCCTAGGGAGAATACCCTGTGAGGATAAAAGGAACTGTGGATGGAGAAAAGAAGCTGAGTATAGCAAGGAAAAAGGATAAGATAGATGTACTCAAGTATTTGAAGAACTATTATGGAAAAGAGGAATTAATCATTTTTTTGGCTTGGTCCCAGAGGGCAGAAGGACTAATAAGTAGAAATGATAAACACAGATTTAGATGTCAGGAAAATTTTCTTAATATGTAATGCTACTGAAAAATGGAATGCACTGCCACTGGAAGTAATGGTGGATTCCTCTTCATGAGAGGTTTTCAAACCAAGCCTGGAGTGACTACTTCTTGGTTATGATGTAGAAGAGAATTCTTGCATCTGGTACCAATTGGATTCAATGTCCTCTGACATCCTTTCCAGTTCTGATTCTGGGTGGGGGGGAGGGGATGTGCCCTATGTAACTTTCCAAAGAAAATAACACTATATACAAGTTCTGTTTACCCATGAAAAAGAAGTGAATGATCTTCCCAGGGTGTCTTGGGACATAGCCACCTCTACAATGAATAACTGCTAATCCAGACTTTCGTTAATAAGAATGTCTGGGAACCAAAATTCCAGGGAGTGTTGGGCTGGCTTGAGCAACATTACATCCCACCTGGATAGAGATTAAAGTCATAGACCTTCACCCTGCCCTAAGAGATCTCACGGTATGCCCTCTTTACCCTGAGAAGACTCAGCACCCCCACTATCACACCAGAATCCACATATAACCCTGGATAAGTTTAAAAATGCTTTCTGATCCCCTCAAAGCTCATGTTCCTTTTACCCACCGAGGCATAAAACGTTAACTTACCTCAACGAATAAATAACAGAGTAATTGTGCCCTTGATGCTTTTTTAAAGTGTTCCCAGAAGAGATTTCACAGAGAAGTCCAAGAAATTGAGGCCTTAAGAAGCATCTGAACTCAAGGTAACAAAAGCTAATCTCTCAGAGTGATGTCAAAACCACTACCCAACTGCTGGAACCAATTGGCAAGGCAACGTATAAGCCTCTTAAATTAGATTACAAGAAAGGAGAATGTGAACCTTTGAAGAGAAACAGAGTTCTCGGAAATGGTATTCTTACTTGTTTGGGGGGGAGCAGAGGATGTCGAGGGGAGAGGGATACTCATTATTGACCTCATTCTTTCCTTGCTTTTTTCCTAATGCTTTCCATTTGAAAGGCTTATGGAAAAATAAACTCTAAACACACGTGAGTGACTTTTCTTTGTCTGTGACTGCCCCTTCTCAGTGTGGGATCCTGTGGCCACCAGACAGTGCCAATAATGCCACAGGAAGTGATGCAGTATTCATTATCCAATCATAGTAAGTGATTTCGACGGGGGGAAGGGGGAAAGGAAATAATCACTTCTGATTTTTTAGGGTCATTTTCTGCTCAGGGTTACCTTTGAGGGTGGAGGTAGGGCAATGGGTCAAAACAGAGGTTTCAGAATGCCTTTCTTTTTCTTTTGTGTAGTTATGGAATACTTGGGACACAATAATACTTCTGGAGGTCTTTACAAATGTAGTCTCATTAGTTTCCATCATCAGTCCTGGAGGAAGTGACCCCATCCATCTCTCAGAGGTTAAAATACAGAAGGGAGATGGCCAGATACATCCCATTTGGGCTTTGAATAGTTAATTCTGAAAAAACATAAAGGGAAGCAGGTAACTATAGGGGAGATGGAGGATGCAATAGAATGTCATAGTAAGAAGCAGGAGACCTGGAAAGACCCAGGGAATGTAAGTGAATAACATAAGGCTACCCCCTGAGAGGCACGGCCAAGAACAGTTCACGACTTTTCTTTTAATGTGAAGTTTGGTGCTAAGCTTCTTGTCAGAGACTCATGGACAGGATTTCCTTAAAGGTGATTGAATTTCAGAACCCCTCCTTTCTCTTTTTATCACACTTGGCAGCTCTCTTCCTGTCCTCCTCCTTCCTTTCTACCTTTCACTCTGCAGTCAAATCAATTGCTCACTCCATGGCTTTACTTGCCATCCACCCCTATGACTTCACAAACCAAAATACCTTTCTTTCCCTGGCTACCCATTCCACCACGAGTGTTATCTTCCCCTCTATTAGAATATAAACTTCCTGAGGGCAGGAACTGTCTCCATTTTGTATTTATATCCCCAAGATTTAGCTCAGTGCCCAGCACACTTCCCCCCATTTATTCGTTCATCAATAGTCAATTTCTCTCTCTCTCTCTCTCTCTCTCTCACTCGTTCTCTCTTCTTCCTTCTCTCCTCCTCCTTTTTTCATACTGGACCTTATGATTTCATTATATGCCACTGAGAAAATTCCTTTCACCAATGCAGACTGAGCCTTACTCTGCAGCTTAACCTTAGAAAGTTATCCTGGTCACTGAGGGTAACTCACCCAAAGTCACACACTGAGGAGATATCCAAGGTGGAACTTGAACTCAGGTCTTCCTGCCTCTGAGGCTGTCCCTGTATCTATGGCTCCTAATTCTATTTCCTGAAGTTTGACTTTAGGGGGCATTGGTAGTTAAAGATGAGGTATAGTAGTGTTACCCCGAATCCCTTCATCACTTATACCTGGGAAAGGAGCACAATTCAATTCAGTTCAACAAACACTTTATCAAAGATTTAGAGCAGGAAGGGATCTTAGAGATTATGTAATCCAAGCCTTTCATTTTACACATAGCTCCTGGGGCTCCCCCTTCTCCCATGACCCCCAGAAAAAGCTATCAGAGCTTTGATACTCTCTAGAGGTCAGCACCCACTCAAAATCATAGTTTGCCAGCCCCAACTAATGCATTTACTTTTATCAACAAACTAGTTCAATTACCAGTCAGTCAACAAACATTCACTCAACATTTACTATGTGCCACGCTGTCCCCAACTTCTGGGAGTACAAAGAAAGGCAAATAAAAGATATTTAGGTAAACAATATAACAAATAGAATGGAATAGTGTTAAATGCTTAGATAAATTTGAAGATAACTCCATAGCATCCCGACTATTTACCAGTTTCGGAACCCTATCAAAAAAATAAACAAATAAATGAGTTGAGTCTGGTATCACCTGTTGTTGGTGAAGCCATGCTGACTCTTGGCGATCACCACCTTCTTTTCTAGGTTTTCAATAACCATCTCTTTAATAAGGTATTCTAGAATTTTGCTAAGAATTGAATTCAAGTTCACGACCGAATGATTTAAGTTCAAAGACTCCAGTTTCTTCTCACTCTCTTTTTTAAAAGAATCAGGATAACATCTGACCTTCTCCAATCCTTCGGCACCTCTCCTACTCTCCAAATCCTTCAGCTATCACTGATAGAGGCACAGTAAGGCCATCCACTAGTTCAATGAGCACCCTGAGGTATAGTTGACCCGGGCCTGGTGAGATGACTTCATCAAGGACAATTAGATTCTCTTTTATACTCCCTCCCTCATAAGATAAGCCACAAAGGCCTGCCAGAAACATTTGAGCTATTCGTATAAATCCTCAGAGACTAAGCAATGAATTCAGAAAGGTAGCTAAAAGCTAGTAATCATTCAAGTCCCAAATCATCAACTTTTAGGTGTCCAGAGGTGACCTTCACCAAATGCTTAATAAGCAAACACCTGGAGCCTTTTCTTTCTGAGAACTACACATCTCAGAGTTGCTAATGGTAAAGGAGATATTATCAGAGAAAGTCTCTTCCTACTTATTTAATGACCTTTCTCCTCCTTCTACTTTGCACTCCCACTACCCTGTCTCAGCATCTTCTCAGTTGTCTGACACTGTTTTGTTACCTGGTAAGGTGACAAACGGAATATTGTGGATATTTTAAAAGAACTTGAGTTGAGAGCACTGGGGCTAAAGAGGCTAATCTGAGTTCCCATTTCCCTAGCTGCCTTTGGATATTCCCTTTACAAACTGATCCTCAGTCCTCCTACAACTTGGAACTCATTCATGGCCAAATAGACTTGTCTCCACTATTCTCCTTGCTTGTTCTTCTAAATGTTTATTATATATATTTTTTAAAATGTTTATTATATATTTTATTTCCCCCCAATTACATGTTAAAACAAACTTTTAACATTTGTTTCTTTGGTTTTTTTTAATAAAGTTCTAACTGCCAAATGTTATCCTTCCCTTTCTCCCTCCCCTCCTGGCTTCCTGAGACAGTAAGCAATCAAATATAGATTATACGTGTGCAATCATGTAAAACGTTTCCACATTAGTCATTTCGTTCAAGAAGACTTAAATAAAAGAAAAAGGATGAAAGTAAGAAAGTGAAAAATAGCATGCTTCAGTCTGTATTTAAACAATATCAGTTCTCTCTCTGGAGGTGGAAAGTATGCTTCACTGTTAGTCCTTTGGGATTGTCTTGGATCATTATGCTGCTGAGAATAGCTGAGTCATTCACAATTCTTGATCAAACAATACTGCTGTTACTGTGTATGACATTCTCCTAGTTCTGTTCACTTCTTTATGCATCAATTCATGTAAATCTTTCCAGGTTTTTCTAAAATCATCCTGCTTGTCATTTCTTTTTTGTTTGTTTGTTTGTTCTGTTTCTGTTTTTTGTGAGGCAATTGGGGTTAAGTGACTTGCCCAGGGTCACACAGCTAGTAAGTGTCAAGTGTCTGGTCTGATGCCAGATCCTCCTGACGCCAGGGCCGGTGCTTTATCCACTGTGCCACCAAGCTGCCCCATGCTTGTCATTTCTTATAGCACAATAATATTCTATTACAATCATATACCACAGCTTGTTTAGCCACTCCCCAATTGATGGGCAACTCTTTGATTTCCAATTCTTATCCACCATAAAAAGAGATGCTATAAATAAAATACACAATTTCTTTAAGAAATTCATTCATTCATATGTTTATTTAACAAATATTGAGTGCCCATCTATTAGGTCTTGGGTACTTAGGAATATACAAAAATAAATAAAGCGAACCCCTACCCTTAAGAAACCTAAAAGAGAAATGCATTAAGACTGTCTCCATAAACAAAGAAAAGTTGAGAAATGAAGCAATTTTATGCATTGTGCATATACTCCTGGTAGCTCACTGTCTCAAATTCAGAGAATCTCAGTCTTTTTTAGTATGAGAGCCTCTTTTTAATTTCTAAAAAAAAATGTATCAGGGCTCCCAGCTGATAGTCACTATACAGTGCTGTTTGCTAATTGAGAAAATGCATCACTGAATACAGACAATTCAATGGCCCCCAGCCACCCCTTCCCCCAGCAGAACTATAACTAGTGGTTTTAATGCCTGGGGGAAATAGTGTAAAACATTTCTGTGATGACTATGTCCAAATGCAAATTACAAGTAACACCTTTTTAAGACAAATTTTGGATATGGGCAGAACCCCAAGGTAGTGCACCACAGAGGAGATACAGAGACCCTAGGATACTCCGGGGTCAAAGACTTTGGGACACTGTGGTTGGAAAACAGGAGAACAGCTGAGAAAGCACCGTCGGGTAATTTCCAATCTTAGCTAATTATTCTCGCTCACTAGGCACTAACTTCAATCATTTCTAAACTATTAAGTGCACTCAGTGCCCTCTAAATTTTGGTGCCTTAGAGAGAAGGCCCAGTTGCCCTGCCCTAGATATGGCTCTGCCCAAAGTTTGGAAACCATTGCGTAGTCAGAATATTAGAGCTGGGAATCAATCACCTTTGAGATCACCCAGTTCACCCCGCTCATTAGTACAGGTGAGAAAACTGAAGTCTAGGACTGACATGAGCTGTCCAAGGTCATACAAGTAGGTTTATTGGATTACTGAGATAAGAACCAAAGTCACAAACAGTCTGGTAGATATCTCATACCATATACCAAGATAAGCTCCAAATTGATACAAGGCAAATTGGATCATAAACAAATCAGAGGAGCAAGGAAAAAAATATTTATTGCAACTATGGATACGAAAAGATTTCATAACCAAATAAGGATTAGAAAACATCACAGAAGATAAAATGGACAATTGATTAGATGAAATTGAAAAACTTCTGAGTACGAAAGCACACACACATGTGCACAACAATGCAATTAAAAGTGGAAAGGAAAGAGTTAACTGGGGGAAAAATCTCTGCAGAAAGTTTCCTTAATAGAGTTCTAGCGTCTAAGGTAGATATCAGGAACTAATTCAAATATATAAGAACAAACAGCATTACCCAAATAGACATCAAAAGACATGAGCAGATATATTCCTAAAAATATAAAAGCAAGCTATCAATAGGCATATAAAAATACTCCAGATCAAATCAACAAGGATTTATTAAGTGCCTATTATGTGCCAGGAACTATGCTGAGCATACAGAGAAAGGCAAAGAACAATCCATTCTCTCAAGGAGCTCATAGTATAGCAGGGGAGACAACATACAAATGGTCATATACAAACAAACCAAGTGCAGGACAAATTGGAGATCATCTTAGAGGGAAGGAGGCACTAGCAAATGATTAGAGAAATTCAAATTAAATCAACTCTGAAATCCTACCTCAAAATAAAAAGATTGGCAAAAGTTAGAAAAAGAAAAGAAAATCACAATTGTTGGAGTGGCTATTGGAAAACAAGCATGCTAATACCCTGTTGGTGAGGCTGCCATTCTGCAAAGGAATTTGGTGTAATACTTTTTAAAAAGTCACTAAACTATGTATACCCTTTGTCTCAGCAATATCATTACTAGGTCTATAATACAGAGATAGAAGAAGTCCATAGATACAAAAGATACAAGAATACTGATAGTAACTGTTTTCTTTTTTTTCCACTTAATAGCATTTTATTTTTTCCAATTACATACAAAGATAATTTTCAACATTCACTTTTACAAGATTTTGAGTTCCAAATTTTTTTCTCCCTCCCGCCCCTCCCCCTCCCCCAAGACAACATGCAATCTGATATAGGCTATACATGTACAATGATATTAAACGTATTTCCACATTAGTCATGTTGCAAAAGAAGAATCAGATCAAAAGGGAAAAACCATGAGAGAGAAAAAAAAAACAAAAACAAAAAAAAAGAGAAAATAATATGCTTCAATCTGCATTCAGACTCCATAGTTCTTTCTCTGGATGTGGATAGCATTTTCCATCACGAGTCCCTTGGAATTGTCTTAGATCATTGCTCTGCTGAGAAGAGCTAAGTCTATCAAAGTTGGTCATGGAACAATGTTGGATAGCAACTCTTTTCAAACAGCCAAAGAACTGGAAACAAGAAGGTGGCCATTGATTGGGGAATGGCTGAACAAGTTATGGCACAAGAATGTAATGGAATGTTATAGCACAGAAAGGATGAAAGGAAGGGTTTCTGATCAACCTGAGAAGACTCGTGCGAATTTGTGTGAAATCAGCAGAACCTGGGGAACAATTTATACCCTAACAACACTGTAAATTGAAACAACTATGTTAGACTTAAGAGCTCTGATCAATTCAGTGACCAGTCATGCAACCTCAATTCTGACAGTGAAGTAATGAATTCAGAAGGCAGAATGAGAAAAATATTTTTGAACATGGCCAATGTGAGAATTTGTTTTGCTCAACTATGCAAAAGTTTTTGCTTTTTCTTTCTCTTCATTTGGGGGAGGGGGAAGTTAGAGGGAAGAGGGGAGTCATTAGTGAAATGAAAAAGAAGAAAAAGTAAGAAAAGAGTGGCACAGAAGCATTTTTAAATGCACAGAAGAGAACAGAAGGAAGGTCGGTGGGAAACAGGCAAGCAAGACAGCTTTGAAAATAACATATTGAATTTGTTGTGTGCTTGGGGGCAATGCAACCTATACCAGATTCATGGCTACATGTGCAGTCTTCTTTTTCTGGACTGTTTTGTGTATGCAAATGTCCATCTTATTTGAATATTCAGAATAAAAAATAGACACTTTTTTTAAAAGAGCCAAAGTCAACTCAATGTCCAGTCCAGGCCTCTTTCCATTACTCAGCACTCCACTACCACTTTACCTTTGAATGGAGGAAGCAACTGTGATTTGGTCCTAGGGAAAAAAGCAAGGACATGAAATTTGCTTCTCACTCATGACGCCATCCGCCCATCTAGGAGCAGCTCTGACAGACCATGAATGGTGCGCTGTCCTGTCCTTCTGGACCACACTGATAACTGACCACAGCAGGCTGATACCTAGAAGATGAAAAGCACAGAGGGTGGGAAAGAGTAAACCCTTCTCTCAGCTGGTTCGTATGGTAGCACAGGTCCCTCACCTCCTCCCTGATCATGTCCCAGTGCCCTTCCGATGGTATTCCAGACATTCCATGGCTCATGAACTACTGCCAGGCAGCTCAAGATGCAACTGAAATAATTGATTGAAGAATGAGGGGTGGGGGGTGGCCATGGAGGAAGCCCACATCATCGAACTTGCCACAAAGGGGGCCGATGTGCCATTAAAAAAAACTAGACACCCCACGGTTTTCCTGATAAGTTACAGAATGTAAGAAATCAGAACAGAATATGCGGCAGCCAGCAGTTAATTATTTACTACAGAGTGAATGACCTTTTCGTGGAAGGTAACAGGTATAATTAAATAGCCCATTATGGTGTGCTTGTTGAAACTAAAATTCTCTGGGCCTGACTCACTACTTTTTTTCCCCCACTGTGTTCCACAGCTCTTCCAAACAATGTAGAGTAAGCCGTTTGTCTCACGTTGCTAATGCAGAGGGGAATCCCTGACAATAGTCTTCCTGGGGCTCTGTTTGCTTTTGTCATTTAAGGCTTGCTTGCTTTCAGTCTCTAGGGAGGCTGCTTACTGGCCTGGACTTGAGCAGTCATGTTCTTGGGACTCACTTGGGATCCAGTCATCCCTTAGCTCCAGGGCCTCTTCCTGATGAGGAGGGAGGGACAGGGCCTAGGCACTTAATTTGTATTAGTTCCTGGATGGAACCCCTAGACCTTAAATGCTTCCTATGTCGAACTATAGAAGTGTAATACCCAAGGATAGTTATTAAAGTCAATCACATTGAAGATGGGTGTTTTTCATTGGTGCTTTGTGTTTTTAATACCATATCATACCTGACAGAGGGGAGGGGTCCTGGAGGGATGTCTATTGATTTGGGTTTAAAATTCCCATTCTCTGATAAATCTTCTGGACATCATCCAACTCTCCAGCCCCAGTCTATACCCAAGAGCCCTGAAGATGGTCATATTAATGACAAGGCTTAACTCAGACTATATGTTCTACATAAACCTAACATCCTGTGGGTCCCTTGAGAGAGAAAAACGTGAAACTGGATCATCTGAATAATGCCTACATTCAAGAGGGAGATATATCAGAGAGAATGACTACAAAGAGTTCTGAGTCTTTGTGTTCTGAAAGCCAAATTCTCCCATTGACTGCACACATGTATGTCCCATTGAAAATCATGGCAGAGAAGAACTTACCACCTTCTTTTCCTATTTACTGAAACCACATGCCCCTGCTAAAAAGGTCCTGTGCAAACCTCGGGGAAGATGAAATCCTCCCTTTCAGCACATTTGTGAATGGACTCAAAATAATGAGGTATAGCACAAAAGAATTTGTATGTGACTACTCATGATGAAAAAACAAAAAGTTAATTCGTGTAGTCATTTCATGCAGAGTAGTGAGTGATGAAGAAGAGGGAAGGACTCATAGGGTCTGTTATATTTACCCAGAGAAGATTATGCTAAAATAAGCTGAGTTTGTTTTTGTTTGTCCTTCATTCTCAAAGAAGACCAATGTCATCAGGGAGGTGATGCCATGACTTGCAAGTGAATTGGATTTAAGTGAGGGAGGACTGTGCAAAGTCACCAGCGTCACTCTCTCTTCCGGAGTCATCTGGGTCCAGTGGCAAGATATAGATCAGGAAGACTGGAGATGGCCTCCTAAGTTGAGATAACAAAGAAGGCACACTCTACCATACTTCTTTTATTGTTTCTCTGTCCCTCTTAGGACTGGAGTCTTGTAGGAAGAAAGAAGTAACTAGGAATTCTCGCTCCACGGAGGTTTTGGCCATGGTGGAGAAGTTGTCCTGCCTCCTAGGACAGTCAAACCAGGAAAGAGGGCAGCCTGACCTCCAGAGAGGCTTACCTACACTTTTGCAGGAGGTGGGGAGTAGGGTAGGGAAGGGAAGTCACTAGAAGAAGGGCATCACAGTGCTAAAACTTTGAGGGACTTACCTAGCTGAATGACTGTAGCTAAGTCACTTTATCTCCCTGTGCCTCTCTTCTCCTTCCATCTATACTTTGAAGACAACGGTGATAATCACCAATTACCTCCCAAAGAAATAATTAAGGTGAACACTATCATGGATCTGATCCTGTCAGAGAAAGATAAGTCAGCTTCTTGGAGCTGCAGGTATGACCCAAGACTGGTTAACATTGCCTCTTTCTGCACTACAGACCAGACCAACCCATAGTAAGCAATTTACTCCTTTTTTTTTGTCCTTGCACTAGCTAGTACTGTGTATGAAAAGTGCCTTCAAATTCTTGGGAAAGTGAAGTAATTAGTAAAACTATTACTAGGGCTAGGCAACTGCAGATTTGCCTCAGGGTGACAAAATTTAGAGGACTCTGATAGTGTTTGCTTCATAGCTCTGTTAGCAGTCAGAAATAACTAAGCTTAGCACCTAGTGATCTGGAATAATTAGCTAAAATAAGGCACTACCAGTTGTTATATTTTCTTCCTCCTCTCCTTGCGCCATGTGTCCCACATGACTACACCCTAGGTAAGCTTCATCTGCTCAGTCTAGTCTGGACCAGCCCTGTTTCCTCCTTTGGCAGAAGCTTCCTCTGTAGCTGCACTGAAGTGCCCCAGGGTCTCCTGTGACAGAGTCTTGCATCCAAAGGGCTAAGGGCCCTTTTGTAGATCATAGAGGCAGAGATTTAGAGCTGGAAGGGATCTTAAAAGTTATTTAATACAATACCCTCATTTGACAGATGAGTAAACTGAGGGATAAACTGAAGATAAAATACTTGCTCAAGGTTATATAAGTAATAATTGGCATATCCAGGATTTGAACATAGGTCTTCTGACTGTGATAGCTAGGTGATGCAGTGGATAGAGCACCAGGCCTGAAGTCAGGAAGACCTGAGTTCAAATCTGGCCTCAGACACTTACTAGCTGTGTGACCCTGGGCAAGTCACTTAACCTTGTTTGCCTTAGTTTCCTCATCCGCAAAATGAGCTGGAGCAGGAAATGGCAAACAACTCCAGTATCTCTGCCGAGAAAACCCAAAATGAAGTTACAAAGAGTCAGACACAACTGAACAACAAAACAACTTCTGACTCCAAATCTATTATTCTTTCTATCATACCACAATGACACCCAGAGATCCCCCATCTGACCTTCACAACTGAATTTGTCTCACTGCTTTTCATGGGTGCATTTTGAGGTGCTTGGTATAAGGAGCCAGAATTGGTAGTTACATTTCTGGAAATCAGAGCTGTTATTTTGGTCTTGAGTATCACATGATTCACACGGGATGGGGAAAGGGGAGAACAATCTTCCCCCAAGCATGCTGGTAAATGCTCCTGATGCCAGGCTGCCAGGAAATTGCCAGAGGTGACAGAATATCATTGCTCCCCCATCAACTGGGAAAAGTGGAAGAAAAACAAAAGAGCTGGCAGCCAAAAGAGCTCATTAATAGAAACACAGTATTTAGAACCAGGGAAGTGACAGTGCCACCGCACTCTGCCGTACTCAGTGCCCATCTGGAGTATTGTCTAGTTCTGGACATCACATTTAAAGAACCGTAACAATCTGGACTATCTCCAGAGAAGAGTGATCGAGATGCTGAGGGGACCTGAAACCGGGTCATAAGCATCGGTTGATCTGAGAACTCTTACTTGTTCAGAGTAAGAGAACAGAAGTAACAGAAGAAGGAGCTTGCTGAAATGACTCTGGAATCAGAGGCTGTTGTTACTGTTGTCCAGTTGTGTCTGATTCTTGGTAACCCCATTTAGGATTTTCTTGGCAAAGATGCTGGAGTGGTTTGCCATTTACTTCTCCAGCTCATTTTACAGGTAAGGAAACTGAGGCAAACAGGATTAAGTGACTTGCCGAGGGTCAAGTAGCTAGTAAAGGTCTGAGGTCGCATTTGAACTCCAGACCTGACTCCAGACCCGGCACCCTATCCATTGTGCCGCCTAGCTGCAGAGTCAAAGGAAATGAGTTCAAATCCTGTCTCCATCGCTTACAACCCATTGGGTTTCAGTTCCTCAGTAGCAAAACTATGCAGTCAGATTAGATAATCTCTGAGGTCCTTCCCATCTCCAAATCTATGACCCTATGAAATTCCTGCACCCCTTTTCAAATGAATAAAGAAACATTATTAAATGCTTCCTTTGTGCAAAGTACTGTGCTTTTTTCATATATGGAAAATGAGGGGAAATTGGTTGCAATCTTCATCAGAGGAAGGAATTCTCACAAGAGGAGTTCCCACAGAACCTTGACATATGGAAGTAGAATTAGATTTATTCTGCTTGGCCCAAAGGTAAGGACAAATGACTAGAAGGTACAAGGAGAGTGATTTTAGTTAATACAAGAAGGAAGTTACTATTTTTTTTTTCTTTTAACTGGACCTGTGACCCCACTGGCATAGGGACATGCTATTGAGAAAACCCTCTCTACTAACACAGAATGACCCCTTATTTGTAGTGTAGTCTTAGAGAGTTGCTTCGGGGCCCTGAGAAGTTAAGTAATTTGCCCAAGGTTACACAGCCAGGACATCAGATGAGGAGTCTGGAGCAGGGGGTGCTAGCGCCATCTCAAACTGGCTTTGGGGAGCCAATTGTTAAACATTTACCTGCACACATTTGCCTGAACGCAGATTTTCCTGAATCTTCACCTGGTTCTCTGTCTGCTGTACTATGCTGCCTTTCTCCCTAACAATTAGAAATGTCTCAATATTGGAATGGACTACAGGGATAGGTGGTGAGTTGTCTGTCATTGGAGGCATTCAAGTAGAAACCTATCAACTACTGATTTCTGGATGCTGTAGAAGGGACCAAGAGGCCACAGAACCCCCTGCGCTCAAAATAAAATTCTGAATTAACCATTCCTCAACTCTTTGGCAGATTTTTAAAATATGTAGCTGTTCTGATTTTAGAATCAACAAATGCCCTGCAAAAGACCCAAACCAAGGAAACTCACCAAGCAGCTGAAATATTTTCCGACCCGTCTCTGAAAACAGGGGGCTGGAGAGATGTTTGTTTCCTGCCAGCTCGACACACAGTGCCTTACATAAGATCACATGCTAAGACAGGCTGTACTTTCTTGGCCTCCAAATCAGGAATCATGCTTTGGGGATCATGACTGGAACAACACAGAGGCAACAGTTCTGAGGTACGAGTTCCATCCAGGAAGGGAGTCAAGCCTAGGCTTGCCATGGCTCCCCACACTGTGAAGTGAGAGGATCCTCAAAGCCACCTTAATTTTTAAAGCACTCAGATGGCGGAGCATTCCAAAATGAAGGCCGAGCTCCATCTAAGAAGGGTCAGCCTACAGAAGGGTCTCAAAGTTTCCTTTAGGGAGACCCTTCAATGTACACAGTTCAGCATGAGCTCTGAAGAACACAGTATTCATTGGTGTGCCAGATACATGCTGATTTCTCTTTAAAGCTGTGAGTATTTAGACAGTTTGGATCCAACCATGTACATTTTATTCAACTGTTTACTGCAAAAAAAAAGAAAAGAAAGGGAGGGAGGGAGGGAAAGAGAAAGAAAGAAAGAAAGAAAGAAAGAAAGAAAGAAAGAAAGAAAGA
>NW_020954580.1:27574228-27574393 GCF_900497805.2 Vombatus ursinus | reverse complement strand
AGAAAGAAAGAAAGAAAGAAAGAAAGAAAGAAAGAAAGAAAGAAAGAAAGAAAGAAAGAAAGAAAGAAAGAAAGAGAGGGAGAGAGGGAGGGAGGAAAAGAGAAAGAAAGAAGAAAAGGAAGGAAGGAGATAAAGAAAAAGAAAGGAAGGATGGAAGGAAGGAAG
>NW_020954580.1:27563066-27574218 GCF_900497805.2 Vombatus ursinus | reverse complement strand
GGGGAAGCAGGGAGGGGGGAGGGAAAGAGGAAAGGAGGGAAGGAAGGAGGGAAAGAAAAAAGAAAGAAGGAAAGGACAGAGGAAGGAAGAAAAGAAGGAGAAAAGGAAGGGAGGGAGGGAAAGACAAAGAAAGAAAGAGAAAGAAAGAAAGAAAGAAAGAAAGATCTTAATGCTTCACAAAACAAACACTAAAAAATTAATACTGCCAGAGGGGCTTAAAAAAAAAAGGAAAAACCTTCAGACAGACAATGAGCCCAAAGGGACGGCTCAACTTCCCCTACCTTGTTACTAAAAAGCAGATGTGATGGGTAGAACCCCACAGCATTATAATTAAGCTCAGTGAAAGAGCCAGGGGGCCATCTAAGCCTTCTCCAAAGCTTGCCCCAGTGGTGATTCTGCAGCCCTTCTGTGGGTACTGTTCCAGGGTTTTAAGTGACTGCCAAAAACATTTTCCATACTTTTAGAGTACACTTCTTGTGTTTCATACCGGACTCATTCTTTCCCTCTACAGCCCCGACGAGCAAGGAATCCACCTGCCACTCAACATGCAGCTGTTTATTTTTCTTTGTCCAGCCATGCTTCCAATTCTAGCTTTGGCCTCAGCGGATCTGTGATTTCAGGGATGCAGGCATTCCCTTCAACAGTACAGGCCACTTTCCTGCCCATTCTGCGGGACTTTGACCTGTCTCATCCTATAAGTTCATCACAGTGGGGCCTTCTTCATGTTCTCTTGCTATTGAATGGGTGCCATTAGAGCATGGGGGTCGTGTGACGGTTGTGTTTCACTGTTACACTATATTAGTACTAGGGGCACTCATCTTTTTTTTCCTCCAATTTTCCCCCAATCATGCCTTTAATGACATCTTTCACAGCATCTCTCCCATCTGATTCCTTGTTTGTAGAGAAGGCAGCCTCTTCACACTCACCAAGAAATCTCCGTTGCTCTTTGGGTAATGGTCAACTTTAATCCTTTGGAGACTGCAACATTCCATGACTCACATCCATACACTTTTTAATCTGTCTTTAGAAGCAAGGTGTCCACTCATGACTCTCCTCATTTTTATTACTCCCATCTGTACTCACTCCAAGATCCCCGCAAAGACACAACCTTCCCTCCTTGGGCCTCAACAAGCACTTTGTTTAAGGCTCCTCAGCAAAGGCTTGGGGCTGGAAGGAGCTCTGAGGACAATCACATTTGTCTGGCTGGAACAGAAGGCTAATGTCAGAAGAGAATGAGAAATAAGTCTGGATAGGCAGGGTCAGACCAATTTGAAGAGTATGTTGAATGCAGGGGCCTTCCCCTCTATGGTTCACTCTGCACTCATCATTGCATACCCATTTTATGTACAAGTTGGTAGAATGTCAAGTACCATCGAGGGCACGCTCTGAGTATTTTCTCTTAGTGTAGTGACTGGCACCATGATAGATGAGGGTTTCTTGATTGATTCATTGACTGCCGGGCTAAGGACAATAGACTTTATTTGGTTTGCAGTGGTAATTGTTGGATTGGAAACATGAATCAGGGGAGTGACTAGGTATCTTTTTGGAATTTGAGTGAATCTCTCCCAACTATCATGTGCCTTGAGACAGGTACTGCCTTTTGTCCCATAAGCACCCCAGTGCACAATATGTACTTGGGAAATGTAAACAACAATGAACTAACAGAGAAAAAATAAGAAGAACAGAAGGACTTCTCTGCCCCTAGGACTTCTGTGAATCATGGGAACTTTTTTGATTTGTAGCAGTTTGCTTGGAGATCTCTTTCAACAACTTCTTGTAAGTTCTCATTAGCACTTTCGGTACTCTGCTTTTTCTCCAGAAAGCCCAGCTCAAGTCTCCCTTTTCCTGGAAGTCTTTCCTGGCTATTCCCCTCCTTAATTTGTCCCACCTCTCAGTTCTAAAAATAATAATAGCTACCATTTATATAGCACCAGATATGAGCCAGGCACCATGCTACGTGCTTTACAGATATTATCTCATTTAATCTTCACAACAACCTTGGGAGGCAGGTGCTGTCATTATTCCCATTTTACAATTGAGGAAACTGAGGCACACAGTGGTTAAATGACTTGCCTAGGGTCACACAGCCAGTGATATTTGAACTTAAGTCTTCCTGACTTTATGCCTGGTACTCTATCCACTGAGTCAGCTAGCGGCCTCATAGCCCTTCTGCTCATGCCGATGAGAATCACAGCATACTAAAGTCCAGAGGGGCCCTAGAGATCATTTAGCTCAACCCCCACACTTTACAGCGGAGGAAATTGAGACCTAGAAAAGGCAAGTATCTACCCCAAGGTCATACCACAAAGCTAGCTAAACAGCAGAGTAAAGCCTTAAATCCAGGTTTCTGACTCCAAAGCCTATGCAGTACTTTTCATGACAGCATGCTTTTCTCCTAATCATTTGGCCCATGTCACAAATGATCTTCCTCATTTCCCATATCTACTCAGTTGCCAAGTCTTGGCTATTCTACCTCCACGACATCTCTCCTATCTGCCTCCCTACTTCTCCATTTACGTGGTCTACCAGCCTAACTAGATTTGGTCCTCATATCTTCTGTCTGGACTACTTCAACAGCCTCTTTCTTCACCGGCCTTCCTGTTTCTGTTCTCTTTCTCCAATCCATCTTCCACACAGCTGCCAAAATGATTTAATCATCTGACCATATCCATCCATTGCTCCAAAATCTTCAGAGGCTCCCTATCACCTCTAGGGTAAAATTAAAGTTCCTCACCTTGGCATTCGAAGTCTGTCATGGTGTGGCTGTAGCCTATTTACCAGACTTGTTTCACATTGCTCTCGTTTATAGGCTCTATACTCCAACCAAAATGACGTACTTGCTGATCACCAAACTTGGCCTTACATCTCCTACCTCCCAAGTCTTTATACAGACTCTTGCTGCTGCCTGGAATGAACTCTCTCCCCTTTCCTCTGTGCCTCAAAATCTTCTATTTCATCAAGGCTCTCCTTCAGTGTCATGTCTTCCAGAATCTTTTCCCAATTTCTACAGCAATTAGTGCTCCTTGAATTATCTTAATTATCTATGTAAATATTATGTACCCCCAGTAAAATGTAAGGGAACAGGGACTGTATTTTTATTAGGTTTTTGGAGCCCTAGGACAGAGAATTATGCCTGGCATGTAGTTGTCTCTTAATAAATGCTTACGAAATGACTGAATGATCTTGCACTGATATTTCATTATCTTTGGGAAACAGTTCAGCGCAATGAAAAATGCATTGGTTTTGGAGGCAAAGGAGCTGGGTTCAAATCCTGGTTCTGCAAATCAAGTCAGATCAATAAATCGAAGAGCATTTATTAAGTGTCTACTTTTTGACAGGTACCATGCTAATCTCTCTGGACCCCGATCTCTCCTTCGGTAAAATGAGGGGTTTGGACTAAATTGCCTCTCAGGTCCCTTCCAACTTTAAATCTATGATTCTCTGTGTTTTCAGTCTTACATTCTCAGCTTGTGAGTTTCTCCAAAGTAAGGGACCATGCCCTGTGCATGTGTGTATTCCCTTCAGTCTCTATTGCAGTGACATGCACATTCTAGGTTCCCAATAAGGATTTTCTTGTTCGGTTGACTCCTCTCCTTCTCCATTCTCACTCAAACAGACAAAGGACCCAGTCTTCTCCTCCCTTGGCTCCTCTCACAGTCTTCATGACTAAGCTTGCCTCCAAGGCTAAATGACATTGTGCCCACCTTCTCCTCCACCCCTTACTGCCACCCAGGCTCAGTGTCTTGTATATAAAAAAGGACAAAAAAATCACCTTATTATTTTTGAGATTGGAAGTTGGGTTTTGAGCAGGGCTCAGTTGTGATCCCTACTCCATAAGGAAAGGATCCATGTATATCTGTTTAGACCAATCTATCTCAGGTACTCTATCTGGGGGTATCCCATGCTCACATTCTAGCGAAAGAAAGGTTCATTAAATCATAGATTCCTAAAGTTGGAAGTGACTTCAGGGGACATTGAGTCCAAGGCAGTAATCTCCTTGAGGGCAGGACTGTCTTTTGCTTTTCTATGTATCCCAGTGCTTGGCATAGTGTCTAACACATAGTAAGCGCTTGATAAATGTTTATTAACCAACTGATTGAATGGCAACTCTCCACTGGAGAACACTGGGGAGATGGCTTCTTGGAAAATCTTGATAACATGTAAAAGAAATGATGTGGAGAGACTGGGGAGCATGTACAGACATTCTGTAACTGGTTCTGCTTGATTAATTGGTTCCATTGATTTAAGTGGAGATTTTTCCCATCGATTGCATAGCTGGAACTATCAACGTTTTCAGAAAAGGCCTGAGTCAGCTTTAGCTACCTCTTGACCTCATTCATATCTGGGAAGAACTTAGTGACTTCCTCTCATGATGTTCAGTGAGAAATTCTGCTATAAGGGACAAAGCCTCAGGGCCTTCATCTCCTCTGAGGACATTTGACCTCCTAGAAAGGGCCTAAATACTTAGTCTTGAGTCTCCAACCTTGGTCAGGAGCATGAACCAGAATCAGAACCCAGGTGTTATAGCCAGCCCAGTATCACCAACCCAAGGAACAAGTAGCCAGGGAGGACCTTCTGGACCCCAGTCCTTTAGAAGGAATCATCTGTCTGTCAAGTTACATCTGAACATAAATTTGATGGACCAATGCTAAATAGGAACTAAGCCTACTCCCCCAGAGAGGAAGAATATGCCCACATGGTATTGGAAAAAAAGTTTGTATTTTATTCTTGCTTTATTTTTGAAGTAAACATTCCTTTGCAAAAGTTACCTGCTGTTGAGTGGCTAAGTAAGTCACTGGCCCCTAACAACAGGGGAGATATAGCCAGTGAGAGTTTGAGCTAATGGCAACAGAGAAGAGATACACTCTTCCCATAATTCCTCAGGGTCCCCTGGAACTCTGAGGGAGAGATGTTTTAGTCTAGCCCTGAGAGAATAGGGACAGAGAGTATATTTTCCATCTCCATTATCTCCAAAACATCATCATTTTGGTAGGGACAAAGACTGCCAGAGCTATTATCCTAATAAATTTTGTACTTAGAGCTAATTCAGCTTTAGGCAGCCCAGATCTGGAGCCTTTTGCCAGTACTAACAGAGCTCACAATGCCCTTCCCAGAAAGGAAAGTAGATGGCAAATACTACTGTCCAGCTTTTAGCCACTAAAAAGTGGACCTAAGGTAGTAAAAAAAAAAAAAAAAAAAAGCTTTAGGGGACTTATTTCAGGTCAGCCATCAGGAGGCTGAAGGAGCAGAACTTCAAATAGAATGCAAGGCACAAGGCACTCAGTAAGTAACTTCCGCCATGCGTCCTGGGGAAGGAGTTTAGGAGAAAGCAGAAGCAATTAGAGACACCATAGCCCCTACTCAATCATCTGCTTTCCCAAGCTAGATCCTAAGCAGACAGCAAGTTGTCCCACAAGTCATTAGGCTAAAGATGTTAAAGTTCCTTTCAAAATTCTCCAGAAAGGGTCGATCTAGTTGGGGTTAAAAGACATATAGGAGGCAGTATAGTGTAAGAAAAAGCACATTCATTGGGAACCAGGTCACCTACTTGAGTTTAATTTATGGTTCTATCATTAATCATCTGTATGCCCCTGGACAAATCACTTCACCTGATGGGTTTCAGTTAACTTTCTGTAAAATGAAAGGTGGGTTCAGGTGGACTAGGTAATCTCTAAGGTCCCTTCAAATTCTAAATGCTATAGTTTGATGTACTGATTAGAAGATAATTAGCATGTCTATCAATTGGGGATGGCTAGAAAAATTCTGGTATATGAATGTGATGGAATATTATCATGCTATGAGCAATGATCAAAGGGACAGCTTGAGAGAAACTAGGGAAGACGTGTATGAACTGATGCAGAATGAAATGAGCAGAACCAGGAGAATAATTTATACAAGAAAAACAACATCGTAAAGCTAATCAGCTTTGAAAGATTCATGTATTCTGATCCATGCAATAACTGATCATTATTCAGAGGACTGATTATGAAGGATACTAGTGATCTCTTTATAGAGTTGATAGCCCCAGAGTACAGTATGGGACAAACACTTTTGGACACAAAGAAGGCAGGAAGTTGTTTCGCTTGACTATACATACTTGCTACAGTAATTTGATTTTTTTTTTAAAATTTTCCAGTGGGGAGAGAGAGAGAGAAAATAAATCCTAGTTAATTGAAAAATGAAAACTATTTTTTTTAATTTAAGAAAAAAAGGACAACCATCACTCTCTAGAAAGTGATATGGGCTGGACAAGGACAATTAGTGTTTTAGAATTACTGAAGGACAAGACGTCACTTTGGGATGGAGTGGTTTAGGAAGCCTTTATGGAGGAGGGAGCCAGACGTGAAGGATAAAGAACAAAGATTGTAGACAGGCAAAGAGGAGGGAAAAGGGCATTCTAGGCAGGGCCAAGAGTGTGATTGAAATTATGGAGACATGAGTACACATGATAGTCTCTGAAGACAATGATTAAACCAATCTATTCTGGGTGGATGTGTAGGGGAGCACTGGTATATATGTTTGGAAAGATAGCTTAAGGTTAGTTGTAGAAAGGCCTTGAAGGCAAAACTAAGAAGTTTGGTCTTGATTCTTTTGGTAGTGGAAAGCAATGAAGGCTTTTGAGCAGCAATATATATATCTATGTCTATATCTATATCTATATCTATATCTATATCTAATCTATATCTATATCTATATATATGATTCAATTAAATACAATTTTAAACAAAAACTTTGATTTGTTCATGCCTAACACTATTCAAGATGCTGAAGAAAGAAAATAAAGTTTAGATCAGTGATAGTGCCTGCCTTCTTAAGGCTCACAGTCTAATAAGGGAGTATGCTACATATACTGTAATACAAAATGATAAATCCATTAGAGATATAAAAAATAAGGGTTTTGTGACTTCCAAGGAATAAAAATTTAACACTAACGGGGGGAATCAAGGAAGAGTTTATGGAAGAAATGATATGTATAAGGATGTCAAGGATGTGTAGGAACTCAAATCAACAAGCATTTAAATGTTTACTATTTGCCAGGTACTGTGCTAAGAGCTGGAGATACAAATAATTGCAAAAGAAAAGAAAGTCCCTGCCCCTGAGGAATTTATATTCTAATGGAGAAGTTAATACATGGAAGGAAGCTAAAAAAGTAAGGGGGTCAAGAAGGGAAGGACCTGTTTGAGGACATGATGGAGAACAAAGTCAAGAGTCCGGAATAGATCCCAGAGAGTACTGTAGGTGTGAACATGGCTGGACACCTTCCTTAAAATGGAGGATCTGGGAAGAACTCATCAATCATAGGAAGGTACTATAGGGGAGGAAAGACCTTCCAGGGTGAAAAGACTCCTGGTTAATAGTGAAAAAAGAAGTGCACCAAGTCAGAAACACAACCCAAAGAGGAATGGAGGAGTGAATATGGCTGACCTGGGCATTTTCCTTAAAATTGAGATTTTAGGAGGAACTGGCCAATCAGAGGACGGGTCTACAGAGGAGGAGGCATCTTCTCAGGAAGGTGAAAAAGAGGGAGGGAGAATATTTCAGGTATAAGGAAGAGTATGACCAAGGCAATGAGGTAGTAAATTCTTGAACATGTTTACAGAACAAAGAATATTCCAGTTTGGCTGTATTGTAGGATATGCTGAGAAAAATAGCATGTGATAAGGTTCATAAGGCAATTTGCTGCGTACTGGGGAATCTAGGAAAAGAAAAAAAATACTTTAAAAAATGATCATGCATTTCCATGTAAGAACTCTGCATATATTGTTTCTGAAGTGAATTGTTAAATTCAACCGCTATGTGTCTTGGAATTTGCAACCTTGGGTTGGGTTTTTTGTTTGTTTGTTTCTGGAGGGGACCTATGGATTCTTTCTTTCTTTCTTTCTTTCTTTCTTTCTTTCTTTCTTTCTTTCTTTCTTTCTTTCTTTTCTTTTCTTTTCTTTTCTTTCTTTTACTTTCTTTCTCTCTCTTTCTTTTCTTTTCTTCCTTCCTTCCTTCCTTTTTTGAATATTTTTTCCCAATGACATGTAAAAACAATTATTAACATTCACTTTTTAAAATTTTGAGTTCCAAATTCCTTCTCTTCCTCCCTCCCTCCCTTCCCCCCTCATTGAGAAGACAAGCAATTTGATACAGGCTATACATGTGTAATCATGCAAAACATATTTCCATATTAGTCATGTTGTAAAAGAAAACACAGACCAAAAAACCCATGAAAAAGATAAAGTAAAAAAATAGTATGCTTTGACCTGCATTCAGATTCCATCAGTTCTTTCTGAAAAATGTATAGAATTTTTCATCATAAGTCCTTTGGAATTGTCTTGGAACATTGAATTGCTAAGAATAGGTAAGTCATTCACACAATATCGCTGTTACTTGTACAGTATTCTGGTTCTACTTACTTCACTTTGCATCAATTCATATAAGTCTTTCTGGGTTTTTCTGAAACCATTCTGCTCATCATTTCTAATAGCACAACACTATTTTGTCACAATCATATTACTGTGGGTCACATCTCATTCTTCCTATAGTAAGTTGTTGTTATTCAGTAGTTTCATTTGTATCTGACTCTCTATGACCCCATTTGGGGTTTTCTTGGCAAAGATACTGGAGTGGTTTTGCCATTTCCTTCTCCAACTAATTTTTCATATGAGGAAACTGAGGCAGAGTTTAGTGACTTGCCCAAGGTCACACAGCTAGTAAGTGTCTAAGGCCAGATTTGAACTCAGGAAGATGAGTCTTTTTGACTCTAGGCCCAGCACTCTATCCACTTTACCACCTAGCTGCCCCCTAAAATAGATAATGGCCTTCTAATTGGACTCCATGCTTTCAGTCTCTCCCCACTCCAAGCTCTATTCTTCTGCTCAGCTGCAAAAATTATTTTCCTAAATCCCAAATCTGACCATGTCACTCTCCTACTCAATGAATTCCTGTAGTTTTCTATTGACTCTAACATCAAAAATCATTTCATTCATTTATATTTTTAATTTTTGTGTAAAATTTACAACACATAAAATTATAGGTATAGTAGTACATGTATATTATTTCATGAATAAGCAAATAATCATATATTGGGAATGTGTCCACAATTTTTTTTTTATTGATGGGGCATATGAACAAAAGTAATTGGAGGCCCCTCATCTTCTCTTCTCTAGGCTACACCCCTTCAAATCCTTTAACTTTGCTTCAGAGGTCCTATCTGCTCCTCCCTTCGATCATTAACCTTGTTTTTCTCCTCTGATCTGTTCCCACTTATCCTCATTTCACAGAAGAAGGAGGAGAGGGGAAGAAGAGAAGAAGAAAGCTTTGCATGTGTTCTCAGCTGATTGATCTACCTTTTCTCTTACTAGTTGGCAAGGAACACAGGTATAGTCCAGGGAAACTAGACCCAATCTGGGCCCGGGGCATCTTGACATCTTGACAGTTGAATGAAGGCATGAACCTGGTATCTTCCCACAGACGTCTGTTCCACACAAGTCAAAATGGGCCAGCTAGGTACAGGCCCAGGTTCTAGGAGACCATAGCCACCTCCTCCTGAATGGATAGGCTTAATTTAGCATCAGTTGAAGTTGCACCAGGGAAGGTTTAATGGATTACGTAGAATGAGGCATCAGAATGCTTTTGAGAAAAACCATCTGTCAACAGTCATGCAGGTGCTTCCTGCAGAAGCAAGGGAAAGAAATATCTTAAGAAAGCCCTAAATAACTCTACACCAGGGAGGCTGATTTGATAAGTGACTCACCAGCAATGGCCTGGTTGATTTCCCCTTGTGAATTTTAGCCTGATGCAATAGCTGAGCCCGCACTCCAGTGGACAATGCCTAGGTATGGCCCTTGGTGTGCCCAATAATGATGATAATTGTGCTTGCAGAAAGAACATGTGACTCTGTATGTTCCAGAAAGAAGAAAGCGCCATAGTATGAAATTCTTCCCTTGGTGGTTCTTTCTATCCCAGTGGCTTGTCTTCTTTGATACAACCTTCATCCCCTGCACTAGTCACAAAGGCAAAGGTTTGTATCCAGAAGCTTTAAGTTTTTCATTATTGAACCAGCACAGCGCAGAGAAAGGGCCAGGGCAAATGTATTTCTGGAAGAAATCTAAATCCAAGCATGTTCCCCTGATTACTGCCCCACCCCATTACATATATAAGTCCTGTGATCTACCTCCTTTCACAGTGAATTTCCAAGTACTGAAGAATTAGGAGTTATAAATGGTCACATTCAATCTGAAGAGCTTTGGAATTTATAAATCCCAAAGAATCAACTACAGTGTACAGAAAGGGACGAGTGGTATTCTCTTGTGTATCTGGCAAATCGGCTGAGGATAGATGTCATTTTGTCAACACATGAGCATGGCTCTTTCTGGGGCCTCTGGCCATTTTCTTTTGCTCCCCTGGGTCTCCTGTAGGGGGAGGGATACCTTTTTTCCCCTACAAAGAGCTGGCCCCAGAAGGTCCTCATAACTAAAACAAAAGTTCTTTTCAGGGCTCGGAGCCGTGCTGCCAAGGTGTGAAAGTAATTAGCTGCAGTTCCAACACCACACTTACAGATGACACATGGGGAAAGAAACATTTGGAGACCAAGTCATGATCCTGGAACAGCCTTTTACCAAGAGCAGAGGCCTGTTTGGCCAGGTGAATCTATACTCTGTAATGAAGAACCTGCAGAAAAAACTCCCCCAGGGAAAACTGGGATTGCTAAGGATTCTGGGAAAGGTCATGACTACTAACACCCAGCTGGCTAAGACAGCTTTTGAGAGGAGAAGCCCCTAAATTCTCTTATTCCAGGACTCAGAATGTTCCCAGCTCAAAGCAGGGTATTGATTTAGACTTCCAGGAATGCTTTCTGTCGAAGTGATTTGTCTTGCTTTCTATAAAAACTAACAACACTGCCATTGATTGGTATGAGAGGCATTCAGACTCAAGGCACATCTACCCAGCACAGAGCAAAATTAATCAGAGGATGACAGCTTTGAGAAAGAGGCTCCACATTGGGATTACAGTTGCCAATCTCTTCTGTGGGTTCCCAGGATGTGCAGGCAAGCTGTGGCCTATCCCATGCAAAATGGCTGCAACCTCAGTCAGTGCCAACTCCTGGGTGCACGTACACACACACACACACACACACACACACACACACACACACACACACACACAC
>NW_020954580.1:27532791-27563056 GCF_900497805.2 Vombatus ursinus | reverse complement strand
CACACACACACACACACACACACACACACACACACACACACACACACTTTGTTATTAGGCTGGAATTCCCCGGACAATGACCTTGCTTTGTTGTGTCCCAGAAGAAACGCCATAAGCCAAAGAACTAATTTATTTGTCAGCGGCTGAGGCACCTTGGTGAAGAGGACCCAATAAACCAGGGAAGGCTAATAGTGTTATGTTATGTTATGTCGGGCATGAACCCAGGGCTGTGTGCCAGGCTGGTGCAGCCTGAGATTTGAATCATTATTCACAATATTCACATTATGGTGTCGTTAGGATATTCCCTCTGGGCCTGAATTTTAATTGAAATCATTATGTACCTTTTTACCTGGTTTTTCAACATGCTCTTGTTTATTTTTACTTCTTAGTATGTGTGGTAATTTACATCTCTCAGCCTCCCTCTCCTCCCCTCCCTCTTCCCACCTTCCACTTTACTGCTCCCTCCTTCTTGCCTTACCACTTCTCACTTTCTCTCACCCTCTCTCCCTTTTTCTCTGCTTCATTCCATCTCCCTCTGTCTCTGTCTCTGTTTCTGTTTCTCTCTCTCTCCCCCCCACCCTCCCTCTCCCTCCTCCCTTCCTTTTCTCTCTCTCATCCTCCCTTCCTCCCTCCTTCTCTCCCTCTTTCCATCTCTCTCTGTCTCTCCCTCCCCCTCCCTCCTTCCTTCCCTTCCTCTCTCTCACCCTCCCTCTTTCTCTCCCTTTTTCCATCTCTCTCTCCTTTTCTGTCTCCTCTATCTCTCTCTTTCTATCTCTCTCTCCTCTGTCTCTGTCTGTCTGTCTCTCTCTGTCTCTTTCTCACTGTCTCTCTCTCCTTTCTCTCTTCCTTCCCCCCCCCCGCACTGTCTCTCTCCCCATTTTCCCTCTTCCTCCTTTGCTCTCTCCCTCTTTCTCTCTCCCTCCTTCCTCCTCTCCTTCTTTTCTTCTTCCCTCTCTTTCTTCTTTTCTCTCTTCCCTTCCTCTTTCTTTTTCTCTCTTTCCTTCTTCTTCCAACCCCGCCCACTATCTATGTGAAACTTAAGCAAGATATTTTATGTCTCAGTCTTAGCTTCCTCATCTGAAAAATAAGGAAGTTGGACTAGACCTCCAACATCTCTTCCACCTTCAAATATATGATCTTATGGAGCAACTTAGAGCAATTTACAAGTCTGCCAGAGTGAGTTATCGATGCTGAAGATTGACTTCTGTCCTCTTCCCCTCTTCTTTTTGATAGAAAATGGAGTATTGGGGGTGGGGGGGGACTTCGCCAAACAGAAGTCCATTATAAACAAAAACTTACCAAAATAACAACATCCACCATATGTGTTGCACTGGGCTAGGTTCTGAGACACAGAAGTAAACAAAAGGACACTTTCTATGTGTTCATATGAAATTCAAAGAATGAAATGAATGCAATGGGACAATTATACAAAGAAAAGATACAGTGTTGTCTCTTTGAAAGTTTGGGTTTTCAAAACCAGGCCTTCCAAGCTTTCCTCCTCAGAACCTGCACCGGCAAATTAGGTAGGCTCTAGCCCATAAATGGCAGTTCTTGGAAATGGTTGAGTGAGCCAACCACATCTCCTAGGTCTGGAGAATTGGATTAAAGTCACATAGTTCCAGTCAATTGTGGGTTATTCTATTTCTTCACTCAGGAATAGCAGCAAATATTGAGCAACAGAACAGATTCACCTAAATCAGACTTTTTGGACAAATGCTTAAGACAGACAGCTTAAAACATATGACTTGAGTTTTGTTTGTTTCTTTGAAATAAGACTTTTACATCTTTCTTTACTTAGCATTCATACTTTGTGTCTAGACATGCCTATAGTTTGGTTTTTGGTCCCATTGTTGTGTGTGTGTGTGTGTGTGTGTGTGTGTGTGTGTGTGTATGTAAAACTCTTACCCAGGCCTCTACAAATAATTTCCCTTATCTTTTAAAAATGAAGCATATATGATCTCTCATTTTAACAACTAAGAATTTGGGACTGTTTCGTTATTTTACTGTCTCAGGGAGACAAAGTTTCTTCATTGACCAAAATACAACACCTTTGCGACTGTATTTCGGGCAACAAAAAACCCCCAGTCTCCCTACTTTTGTTGTTGTTTGTCTTTCATTTTTTGAAGAGCACCATGACATCATGGAGGTGAATGCCATGACATGCTTGTGAATTGGATTTAAGTGAGAGAGAAATGTGCAAAGTCACCAGCCCCACTTTCTCCTCCGGAACCATCTGGGTCCAGTGGCCAGAGAGACACATCAGGACGACTGGAGATGCCCCGCCCTCCCACTCTTAAAGATACTGAAAGATGGTTAGAGACACTAATTCTTTGAAGCTTTTGAAATGAAGGACTATTAAGGGAAGCATCCTGTTAGAGCAGTACAGTAGAGAGAATGGTTTGGGAAATCAAGATATTTAGATTCAAGTTCCAGCCTGCCCCTTGCCAACTGTGTGGCCTTGGACAAGTCACCTAAGAACTATGAACCTCAGTTTCCTTAGGTATAAAATGAAAACATTCAGCTAGATGAACTCCAAGTCTTCCAGCTCTTAACATTCTCAATTCAAATCAATGGATCCTTGTGTCATTACCTCCACTGGACTAAAAGAAATACAAAGAATAAGGAAGCCAGAAATTGATCCAAGATCCTGATTACTGGTCCTCAGGTCTGTCCATTGTGGGAAAAACATCTTTGTTTTTTCATTGACTAATTTCAGGGCTTGGTAAAAATCTATAAAGCGGATATTGAGACAAACTCTTTTTCATTGTCTGCTTCCTAAATCGCCAATGCGTGTCATAATAAAATAGGCATTGCTAACCTGTCCGAATGTCTGTATTTTCACATTCAAATTCATTTACTTCCCGGTACAGACGACACATGCTCCATGTCAGAGGTCAGCAGTGTCAGTGTCAATTGAGATCAGAGGCAACTTCCATTTGGGTTCGTGGGCACATAAAGCCAGTTTTTCAAGGGCTCCCCTTGTCTAGATTGAAATTGCTTTATTCATTTTTGCCTTCCACGAGAATGAGCCAGGATGAATTCTTCCTCTCAAAAACAGAGTTTATTTTTCTTTCCCAAGCATTTTAAAATGCTAGGACACATGCCTTACGGCAATTCCCTTCTCATTTCAGTCTGGGGTCTGGCCAATTGGTAAAAGGGTTCAGCGTGTGTTTATTGCTTCTTTGTTCTCTAGCATTTTCTGGCAATGGGTGGATGATTTTCCAGACTGCTGCAGGAAGGCAGTCAAAATCCTCCGGATTCACCAAGCTCTCCAAAAAGGCCCAGGATTATTTCCCCACCTAAAGTCCCCCCCCCAATTAGCATATAGGGGAGCCATCATTTCCCTCTCTACACTATTACACAGAGCTCTCCTGTAGCTGCAAGACCTATGAATGAAGAGACAAGTCACCCAGGCACCAGAGCTTATAGGCTTTTGGGGAGCAAAGGGGTTGAAGGGAGGGGGCCTTGCTTTGCTAGCTCTTATCTGGAACACAGGGGACCTTCCCCCTTGACACTAGGATTTGGAAGACTCTGGGGCCTCTGCTGTCTGGTTTCAAGTAAACAGCTGATATCAGTTTGGAGAACAGATTCATGGGAGTTTGGGTGGGCATTGGGTTATTTTCCCTACCCCACAAGTTTGTCTCTTATCTTTAACTCTGCCAGCTGTCTAAGCTCCTGCGTATATGAATCTGATGCAAAAGATTATTAGCTCTCCTTCATAACCAACTGCAATAATAATCATCCCCAGTTCTTCCCCTCCCCGCCCCTCAAGGCCTGGTCCAATTTGCAGATCTCTTTCTTGTCTGAGAGGTGAGAGAATGTTTTGTCTGAGACCGGTCCCAGTGCTCTGTAAAGCGTAAAGCATTATATCAATGGGAGCTATTATTATCATTATTATTACGATGCCCTCCATCTCCACACTCTCCACCTGCTGCTGAGGTTCCCTGGGGACCAATGTTGTACAACTTGAAACAGGGCTGCGGTCATTTAGCTCTGCTTGAGATAGTTCTTCCCTTTCCCCTCCTTCTCCCATCCCCCTTGTTTGTAGGATTGCCTTCCTTCATTTCACACAACGAACTCATTATCTTCTCGTCATCCTTCCTTTAGCATGGCCATTCCCATGGAGTAGGGTAGAAAGGAGAAGGGTTTTGTTCTTTGAGGAGTCACAATCTTCATCACCAGGGACTGCATCCTGCCATTGATGAGACAGGTAGCCATATACAAGTCTGAGAGATTGAGTGTAAAGTTAGGTCTCACCACAATTCAGCATCAACAAGGGCTTGGAAGGAAGTGGAATCCCAAACCAGAATGGGCAGGGCTCCCTTGTCTGTACCTGAGGTCCAATTTTAATCCCCACGAGAATTTTCCTCTTCTGCTGCTGTCATATCCCCAACCTTTACTTGCTGTCCTCCAAAATTTAGGACAGAAAGGGGCTATGACCATTTTTCCATTTTTTTCCATTGGTATCACTGGGTCTTATACACACTTCCTTTTTCTTTCCTAGCCAATCTGGAAGCAAAAATTCTTCTTCTTCTTCTTCTTCTTCTTCTTCTTCTTCTTCTTCTTCTTCTTCTTCTTCTTCTTCTTCTTCTATTGTTTTAGTCATGTCTGACTCTTCATGACTCCATTTAGGATTTTCTTGGCAAGGATACTGGTTTTCCACTTCCTTCTCCGACTCATTTTATAAATCAAGAAACTGAGGCAAACAGGGTTAAGTGACTTGTCCAAAGTCACATAGCTAGTAAGTGTCTGAGGCCAGATTTGAATTCAGGAAGATGAGTCTTCCTGACTCCAGGCCCAGCACTCTATCCACTGCACCACCTAGTTGCCCAAGCAAAGACTGGGTCTTCTCAAAAAAAAAAAAGTTTTCCCTTTCATTGAGAATGGACAAAACCAGAAGAATCTGGATTCTTAGAGGATAAGAGCCAGTTTGGGGGGTTTACCCAGTTTTTCTTTATATGCCCAGAGCCCGTGTCTTACACATAGTATGTGCTTAATAATTGCTCATTAGGTTGGATTAGATTGAAACAAAGGCAAAGTAAAACAGAATTGATGGCCATGTATTTAAAGAATAATCAGTCTAGAAATAGAAGAGACCTCAGCAATCATCTATTCTGAACCCCTCATTTTACAGATAAAGAAACGGGGTCCCAAGGTCACATAGGTGGTTACTGTCAGATGTGATATTTTAACCTAGATCTTTTGACTCCAGAGCTAGTGTTCTTTCCATTATGAGTTAAAGGTCACAGATAGCTTATCCTAAGATAACTCAGTCTGTGACAAGTGTGTTGGCACAAACTTCTGGGCCAAATAGCCTCCTCTCCTACCTATGCAGCCTTTGGGTCCGTCCACCTACCGTCTTTCCACGGTCTTTCCTCTTCCAACGTGTCCTTCCTCTAACTGGGCCAACCACTTACCTTTCAAGGAAGGCTTCTTATCCCTTCTGGCCTCAAACCCAACTTCCAGTTTCAGTAATGCTTTCTACCACTAGCTCTAGAGAGATTAATTGAGTCATTTTCAGGGAACTTTATACAATGGCTCCTCTTCAACTAGACGCCAACTATGACACCACACTACGAGATGGAGGTAAACCTGGGTTCTCTGGAGAGGTTCCATCAGGTTTGACCAAGGAAGAAAGACTTGTAATACATAATTAGTAAAGGTATTTATCGTTCAAAGAATAACTTAGTTAAACGTAGAGACCTTAATCATGAGAACATGGAGCACTAGATGAATTTTTTTCAGGCACAGTAACATAAACAGTCAGAGGAATAACACTATATTCTGCATAGAGGAGTTGTGAGTGCAATCATTAAAGTGAGTGTCTACACTAAAAAAATCACAATTTTGAAATATTAAATATAACACCATATACAAATTAATCTCCAATCATATCCATATGCAATTCTCACTAACAGGAGAGAAAAGTCCTTTATTCCCAAGGTTCATAGCAGCTTTTGAAGAGCTAGGTAGAACGATTCCCTTCTTGGTAAGTTAATTTGCATTTCCTGGGGAAGTGGTTGCTGACATGATACTAATGGTGATGTAGCTGATATCTATCCACTAGGAAAACCTGAGTTCAAATCCAGCCTCAGTCATTTCATAACTGTGTGACCCTGGGTAAGTCACTTCACCCTGTTTGCCTGAGTTCAAATCTGTCAAATGAGTTGGAGAAGGAAATGGCAAACCATTCCAGTATCTTTGCCAAGAAAATCCTAAATGGGGTCACTGAGAGTCTGATACAACTCAACAACAACAATAATGACATCCTCCCAAGCACCCAAGTTCTACAACCAAGATGTCATCCTTGACTCCTTTCTCTGTCTCAACCCTCATAGTCAGCCTGTCATTTCTACGTTCAGTAACATTTCTTATATATGCTCCACTTCTCTTCTCTGACCGGCAACTACCCAAGTGAAGACTTTCATCACCTCATGCCTAGACTATTTCAATGGTCTTCTGATTGGTCTCCTTGCTTCAGATCTCCACTCAAACCCAACCTTCATAGAGCTATCAAACTGATCTTCCAAAAAAAAAAAGCCAGGCCTGTTCTTATCACCCCGCTATTCAATAAACTCCAAGGGCTCCCTATCATCTCCAAGATCCTCTATTTGCTGTTCAAAGCTCTTCACTGCCTGATCCTTTCCAACATTTCCAGTCTTCTCTAGTAAGTACCCCTTACGTCCACACTATGTACCCTTATATTTGATGACAATGGCCCTCCTGCACACACAACACTCCATCTCCCAACTCAGACCCTTTTCCCTACTGATCCCCACACCCAGAATACTCTCCATCTTTGTCTTTGCCTCCTGGCCTCTCTAGCTTCCTTCAGGTCCCAGCTAAGGTCCCACCTTCTGCAACAAGCCTTCCCCAGTCCTTCTTAATCTTAGTGTTGATGACCCCTGAGTTATCCTGTATAGGTCCTGTTTGCACATAATTGTTTCCATGTTGTTCCTCCTCATTAGAATGTGAGTTCCTTGTTTTTTGTCTCTCTTTGTATCACTAGCATTTAGCATACAGTCTGGTGCATGTGTGTTGAACAACCAATTCATTCTATTTGCAAGGCTCTTTAGCCCCCCCACCCCTCCAAGAAACAACTCAGGACAGACGGGTTTAATAGGTGTACCCTCTGAATCACTGCATTTATTACACTAGTGCCTCCCACAACTTTGGCTGAAACAGGGCAACTTGGCAAACTGGATAAAGCCAAGGCCGGCAGGTAATTTTTATTGCCCTTTAGACTCCCACATTCCAGGGCAGACAAGGATTTCAGGCGCGTGCCAGGCTTGTCAGAATTGTGAGGATTCTCTCAACTCTGTCAATCACTTAGCAACTTCTGAAGCTGAGTCCACCCACGAGGCAAGAGCTGACAGCAATAAACTTGAGTCTGACCCAACAATCAACCACATTCCTCTTATAAACTGAGCCTAGAGGGCTAGAATCTGCCCATCAATCCCATGTGACCTCAAAGTCGCAGGTTCCCCACCCCTGATCTGGGCTATTTGCAGTATGATTGTCCGGGCTCCAAGCCTGAGCCTGTAGATTTTCCCACCTACATTCCATCAACCTTCTCACCCTGAAGATGCCTCCACCCTTGCATGCCCTCCTCAGATAGTGTGTTCCTGGAACCACCATTTAAGGAAGTGCTAAAAGTATCCTACACTGGAGCCTTCTGTCCCCCTAATGCATTTTACCTTTTATACGTGGTCTTCCCACACTAGAACGTAAACTAATTAAGGGCATGGACTTTCTTCTTCTTCTTCATCTTAAATTCAATAAATCCAAAGCAGAACTTACTATCTGTCCCCCTAAATCCTCCTCCTACCTCCTACCTTCCCTATTACTAACCCTTGTAAGTTAGTACATCTTCCCGGTCTCTTAGATTCACAACCTAGGAGTCATGCTGGACTCCTTGCTATCTCTCACCCTCCGCACCCCACCCCTATCTCCCAAATAGACCCCCTCTCTCCTCTAACACTGCCATCAATCTAGTGCAGACCCTCATCACCTCCTGCCTGGATTATTACAATAGCTGCTGAGGTGGGGAGGGGATCAAGGTCTGCTCGCCTCAAATCTCTCCCTACTCCAGTCCATCCCATATTCGGCCACTAAAGTGATTTTCCTAAAACAAAGATCTGATCATGTTACCCCACCCCCAACCCCCACTTAATAAACTCCAGTGGCTCCTAAATGCCTCTAGAATCAAACACAAAATGTTCTGTTTGGCATTCAAAGCCCTTCATGACCTAGCCCACCCTACTTTTCTAGTCTTCTTACACCTTCCTCCCCAACAGCTACTCTTCAGTCCAGTGACACTGGACCGATCCATGAATAATACACACCAGCTCTCAGCTCTAGACATTCTGGCTATCCATGCCTGGAATGCTCTTCCTCCTCTATGCCAACTACTGACCTTCCAAGCTTCCTCTAAGTACCAACTAAAATCCCTTTTAGTTTTTAAAGGAAGCCTTCCCTAAGCCTTGGTCCTTCCAGTTGTCTCCCTCATTAGATTGTAATTTAATGTTCCTTGAGGGCAGAGACTATCTTTAGCCTCTTTTCATCCCCCCAAAATACTTAGTAGAATGATAATGGACACACACATATCAATTATTGCAGATGGGACTTTTTATGCAAATAGGCAAAGGAACTATGCTTTGTCAGTATAAGACTTCCAGGATGGAAACTCCATCCACTAATCTAGAGAGCTCTTTTGCTTAGGATCACACATTTTACAACAGTTAGAAGTAGGATTTGAACCCAGGTCTTTCTGCCTCCAAGCCCAGCACTCTATCCACTACACTGCTGCTTCTTTTTGCATTTAGAAAATAATATTAACATTATTTACAAGGAAAGGTTCAGAAACGCAGTCAAAGAGGAGGAGGAAGGGGGAGGCATATTGAAAATGACTGTGATGTGAAAAGAAATAGTTCAATTAAACTTTTTAAAATAATGCTCATTATAATGGTAAAGACACCATCTTGTACTGCCACCTCAACTTTACCTTTTCCCAAGCGTACTCACAACTCTTATTACCTTTATTTTCATAAGGTGTATGTTATTATTTCCATTTTATGGATGAGAAAACTGAGGTCAGGAAAGTGAGTGGGCTGGGGTTCATAGGAAAGTCAGAGTGAGGTGAAAGAGTAGACACCACAAGGCTCAGCCAGGTATTTATGGGCCCCTGGGCAAGTTCTTCTTTGAAAAGGAGGTGCCTTGAAGTCTTGTGAGATGTCCTAGAATGTGACCTCGATCTTCCTGTGGTGCTTTCCCTACCCTTTGATCTCTGCTGTTACGGACCTTGTTTTGCATACCTGCCTATTCTCAGAAACTCATGATTTTGACCTGGTCACCTGTTATGATCCCTCTCTATTCCTGACCTCATTTCCTTTTTGACCTCTTCTCTGCCCCTGGTGTGGCAAATGAATTCTAAGTCCTGAGTGTTCCCTTTGCTGGAACCTCTGTTTGATTTGTTATCCCTGCCTCCCAGCTTAATCCTTCCATAAAGATCCAGCAGGAAAGATCCAACTCCCTTCCCTTGACCTGTCTAAATAGGGTAGGTGGTTTTGCGTACTTATCAAAGCTAAAGCCATAGCCCAGGTCTCCTACCTCCAGCCCAGTGGAGAAGACTGCTGGTTCCCACACAGGATGTCACTCCCATTGTGTAAAAAAAACCAAACCATCAGTGTTGTGGTGATCGGAACTTCCTCATTCTCCTCTGATTACTTCTGATTTAAATGTGTTTTTCTTTACATAGGTAGCCTGGGGGAATTTGCCTAATTCTTTCATCTCTTTGAATCATCTCTCCAGGCCCAGGGAAAACAAATTCTCCTGGACTACACATGTAAATGTGAGAAAAGTTTCTCCCCCTAACACCAAGTGAGCAAGACCTAACCAAAGCTGTACTACAGCCCTTCTGACCCTGGATAAGTAAGACAGCCCCCTCCCCATCAGGGCTTCCTCCCATAAATAGATATCTTTCTTCCTATAAATAGATAAACCCCTCTTGAGACTGTTGGTGCCAAGTAAAGATGGAGATCAAGCCATCCATAGGACCAGGGAGTCTCAGCACATTCCAGGAGTTATGAAATGGGCCACCTGCCTGAGCTCAGCTGTGGCATTTGGGACACATAAGTATTTGACTCTCTGTATTCGGTGCCTAAAACACAAATTTATCCAGTACAGGCCCTCCTGGACAACATAATCATCTTATGTAACTTTGGGGGTGGGAAGGGGGATGTCAGATGTATACAAATGAATCATTATAAATGCTCTAGTTTCCTTTCAGAGCTCAGTTCAAACACCCCTCTCAATAGGAAAGCTTTCCCGATTCCCAGGCCCACCACAGCCAGCACACCTAGGTGATGCAATGGATAGCATGCAGTGCTTGGAGTCAAGAAGACTAGAATTCAAATCCTGCCCCAGATTCTTACTAGCTGTGTGGCCTTGGGCAAGTCATTTAACCTCTGTCTGCCTCAGTTTCATCACTGGCAAAATGAGAATCATAATGGCACCTAGGTTACAGGGTTGTTGTAAGCTTTGAATGAAATAACAGGTAAAGTTCTTTGAAAACCTCAAGGTACTATGTAAATACAAGCCTTAATACTGCCTCTACCTCAAATCATCTTGTGTCTATTTTGTTTACGCCTATCTGTGTATTTCTTGTTTCCTCCAGGTACGCTGTAAGTTCCATAAGGGCAAGGAGCAAAAGTTTCCTTGAATCTCCAGCGCCTGCCACAGTGACTGGCACGTAGTCAATGTTGATAAATAACTGTTGAGTGGGCTTGGTCACGTACATGCCTGTTATCTCAAGGAGGGAGCTACACGGCTGCAGTGGGGTTAAAACCATTCCGGTGTCCACGCAAAGTCTGACACCAATGTGGTGTGCCCCAAGCAGTGAGAGACCACCAGGCTGAGTAAGGGGGAACAAACCAGCCCAGGGATGAAACAGAGCAGGTCAAGCCTTCCATGCCATCACTAATAGGAGATAGAAAGATAGATAGATAGATAGATAGATAGATAGATAGATAGATAGATAGATAGATAGATAGATAGGAAATAAGTAGACAGACAGGAAATAGACTGATAGGAAATAGGTAGATAGGTAGATAGATAGATAGATAGATAGATAGATAGATAGATAGATAGATAGATAGATAGATAGATGATAGATAGATAGATGGATAGACAGACACAGGAAATAGTTGGTAGATAGCTAGTAAGCGAGCAAATGCTTATTGATTGATGAATTGCTTTAGGGGGAAGATAGGGCATCTCTGAAACATACGTGACAGGCTCTGGAAAGCAGTGATATAATAGCACAAAGACAGGACTCAAGAGTTGACACTTGGATTTGAGCCTAGGTCTGAAGACCTGGAATTCAAAGGGACTTAGAGATCAGCAGACGCAAACTGTTCATTTTAGCTGCAACCCTGAGACAGGAAGCGAGTTGCTCAAATTCATAGTTAGCAAATAGCAGAGTCAAGATTCCAAACCCAGGTCTATGACTGCAGCAGTTGATTGCCCTTTCCACAGGACCAAGCTCACCATAGGGCTTGGAGGAGTTACTTAAACACTTGGTGCCTCAACTATATCACTTGTAAAATAAGGAAGCTGGTCTGGCACCAGGGAGCAAATATACTGCCCACAGACCACATATGGCCCACAGCACTCCCTAGTGTGGCCCAAATCAGATTAAAATGTTTTGGGGGAATATGCAACAAAATAAAAATACAATAAAGTGTAGATAATATTGCATTTTAAAATGAAGTAAATATGTAGACCACAGGGATCTTTATGAACAGCTTACTGGTCCCCCATTTCTATTTGAGTTCAATACCTCCAGTGTAGATAACCTTTAAGGTTCCTACCAGCTTTCACGGTCTGCCGATAAAGAGCCCAGGATCGATTATTAATCCCATTATATTGTATAGTTGTCATTTGCTTAGTAAGTTAGGTAGGTCCTTTTGGGGACACTCAATATTATTGTGCTGTCATTTGCAGATGGCCTTTAAAAATAATTTGACAACCTTTTTAGAACAATCCATCCTCTTTAGAGCTAGGTTGTTAAATATTGACTAAGTCCCTCCCCTCTCCAGTTTATGGACTAGTCTGGTGGCTGAATGATGGAGTAAGGTAATAGGAATGAGCAGTGGTCTTGGGGTTAGGAGAGACCTGCGTTTGAATCCCACCTCTCCCAGGTACCGCCTGTATAGGCAAGTCAACCTATTTGAGCCTCAGTTTCCTCATTTGTCAAATGGAGATAATGACAGGACTTAGCTCATCGGATGATAGATTTAGACCTGGAAGGAACCTCAGATGCCATCTGATCCAACCTCCACATTACCCAAGTTGATGTGGTTATTATCAGGAGTGAAATTTGAACCCAGTTCCTCTATCTCCAGATCCAGTGGTCTTTTCATTGCCTCACAGAATTGTGTTGAGGATCAAGTAAAAATAATTTATATAAAGCGCTGTCTAAACAGCAGCTATTATTTTTTCAGGTTAAAAATACCAGCAGAATGGATGTTTATTCATCCATTCCACAAAGGACCTTTCGAAGTGTGTTGACTCATTTGTACCTTTTTAAGTAGGAAGCGTATTAGTGACAATTGGGTCTGCAGGTTCTTTGAGAGAAAGAAAATATTCAATGACATTGGGTCCCTTTAAGGGATTTCAGACAGCTAGTCAAGGCAATGGGCTGAAATGTTGCATTCAGATGCTTTCTTCCTGGTGTTTCCAGTAGGCCAGATGCTTCAGTTTCACAGTGCTGAAGGATTCTGTAATTTGACCCATGCCAAAGCCAATGGGAATCCTTTAGTCAAAATTAATAGACTTTTCTGAAGGGGTCAGTGGGGCATCTGTGCTGTATGAGAAATATCATTGCTCTTCCTTTTTTTCATTAGAAAAATTGTGGTCCACAGGGATACTCAAGTTGGAAATTTAAGATGGCTGGGTTCTATTTGTCTCCAGTGATAATTCACTGTCTGACTCACCCAAGTCATCCAAATGCTTGATGTCTCCATTGGGAAAATGAGACTATTGATGGATACTTCTCCCGGCATGGAGTGGTCTTGATACTCTGACCCACAGGTCAGATACTGACCTACTACAACCTGTGGAAGCAAATCTCCATAAGTTGAAGAGGAGAATGTAGGAGGAGATTCCATTATAACTTCTTTATTGTTCAGTTGTTCCAGCTGTGTTCACCTCTTCATGACCCCATTTGAGGTTTTCTTGGCAAAGATACTGGAGTGGTTTCCCATTTCTTTCTCCAGCTTATTTTACAGATGAGGAAACTAAGGCAAACAGGGTGAAGTGACTTTCCCAGGGTCACACAGCTAGTAAGTGTCTGAAGTAAGATTTGAACTCAGGAAAAATGAGTCTTTCTGGCTCCAGACCCAGCCCTCTATCCACTGCACCACCTGGCTGCCCATTATACCTTCTACATAGCAGCAGACCCAATGGGGCAGAACCTGGCATGGAACCCCTTTTGAAGATCAAGTTGGCTTCCCATCATCACCCTTTGCTTAGCTACTACAGTCAGTTAGGAATCACTTCAGAGATCTATATCACTGGAAGAAACTATAAAAATCATGTAGTCAACCTCTCCCATTTTATAGATAAGGAAACTGAGACCCAGAGAGAATCATTTTACTTTTCCAAGGCCATATATCTATTTAGCAGTGAAATTAGTACTCTGACTGTAAAGTCTCTTGATTCCTAATTCATGCTATATGGAAAAGAAGGAAAAAAAATTTAAGTACTTATTATCACTGAACTAAAAAATGAGAAAAAAATAGAAAGCCAGACAATCCCTGCTCTCGGAGAGCTCACATTCTAGTTAGCAGAGACAATATATGTGCTAGGTTTCAGCTGCAGGGTCAATGGCAGTCTTATGGTCTGGAGGTTGTACCGTGGGAAAGGGAAGATCATGGTGACATCTGGGGGGAACGGTTTCAGGTAGAGATGTTGAGGGACGTCCAAAAGTATGGGCTCAGCCGTCAGCGCTCAGTGGCAATCTCTGAATGGATTCTGGGATGGGGCAGTTGGGGGCCACCCTTCAACAAGCTGGCATATGATATTCAATTTGGGCATAAACTGAAAAACTTCGTATAAGGGGAACAGGAGAAAGACAGAAAGCTTTTTGACCTTTCTGTAAGGTTGGAAGGGGGAAATATGCCACTCCAAGTCTATCTTTCAGTGTTCAGCTCTGTAGAAGCCATTTGTGAGATACATATAGAGTAACACCTCCCCTTTTCACTGAAGACTTCAAAAGAGGAAAAACACTTCAAGAAAATCAAGTCTCAGTAATGGTAAGGGCTGAACTGAAAGGTTTCTGTAAGGTTCTGACCTCTTCTGTTTTTTGTTTTGTTTTGTTTTGTTTTGTTTTGTTTTTAAGAAATTTTATCCTTTATTGATGAAGCTGAAGAACATTTTGGGGTAACAGCAATGCACAGTGTATATGGAGAAAACAAAATACACTCCAAGGATCATTGCCTTCCTACTAAACTGGTTTTCTCTTCTTCTATGAACCAACTGGCTTATGGACAATACACCCTGGAATATTGAAGCACCCTCCTAATTGGTCTCTTTACATCAAGTCTCTCCCCAGACTCCGAACCATCTTCCACACAACTACCAAAGTAAATTTCCATAAGCACGAAAATGACCAACTCACTCCACTACTCAGTAAACTCCATTGGCCATTTGTTGTCTCTAAGATCAAATATAAACCCGTTTGGCTTTTAAAGCCCTTCACAACCCGCAACCCCCACACACCCCCTATATTTTCAGGTTCATTATCCATTACTCCCCTTCCTGGGCTCTACAGTCTAGCCAAATTACCCTTTCTGACATGCCATGTCACATCCTGTTTCCATGTCTTTCCACGGACTGTATTCCACACCTGGAATGAACTCCCTCCTATAGAATCACTCTCTTCTTCAGAGACACTGCTGAAACACCACCCATGTGCACCCTTTATAAGGACCTTCACTGCTAGTGCCCTCCTTCCCTAATTACTTAGTATTTCCTCTGCCTACACTTTCTGTGTCCAAGTTGTCCCAATTCTACCCTTCCCCCCTCCCCAATAGAATGTAAACTTGCCGAAAGCAGGAATTGACTCATCTTTTTGCTTTGTTCTTATATCTCAGGCACCATATCCCTAGTGCTTTCTAAATATTTATTCATTGATTGAATCATGGGATCATAGACCTTGAGCTGCAAAGGACCTCAAAGATCACATAGTCTGACTCTCTCATTTTACAAATGAGGAAATTTAGAACCAAACATCTCACAGGTAAGAAAGGAACTGAAGCAGGATTTGAATCCAGCTCTGAATCCAAACCTGGTATTCTTTTCATGCTGTTACATTGTTTCTCTTCTTTTTTTTCTTTCTTTCTTTTTGCTAGGCAATCAGGGTTAAGTGACTTGCCCAGGGTCACACAGCTATTAAGTGTCATGTGTCGTGGGTCTGAGACCGGTTTTGAACTCAGTTCCTCCTGACTCCAAGGCCAGAGCTCTATCCACCTTATGTTGCTTCTCAAAAAGAAGCAAGTCTTTTACCCCTTTACTTAGCAGCCTAAATTTAAGCCCCAGCCTCTCCTCCCCACCAACATCATTTCATAAAAGATCCTCTAACCCAGAGTTAACCATTTAATAAGAACAATAATAGCTTTTATTTAGCTTTTTATGGTTTGCAAAGTGCTTTACATGCATTACATACTTTTTTAGGTAAATGTTATTATCCCATTTTCCAGATGAGAAAATTGAGGCTGATAGAGGCTAAAGTGACTTGCCCAGGGTGGTACTTCTAATAGATATATGAGGGAGAATTCAAACTCGAGTCCTCCTGATTTCAAGTCCAACACTTTACCCACTGCTATTAAATAAAAGGGTGACTTGGTGAGGTCACAGCATTCCCTCCCAGCAACCTCTGCAGCACAGGTGATGTTTGGACAGAATTTACATTTATGCCTGTGCCTTCAGGTACTAATCCTGCAGGTATGGGAGACAAGTTGGTCAGGAAGCTTTCAGACCTATCCATAGCTCCTTGTTCCTCTGTGGCCACAAACAAAGAAGCCCAAAGCCAGCAAGTACTGCCTTCCTCCCTCCACACACCAAACCGCCCACCAGTGGCCAGTGCCACGTTCCCAAGAAGCCAGAATGTCCTTTGTGTAAGAAATAAGACTCTCCCACTTCCTTGGTCTGTGTGGGAGCAACCCCAGAAAGGCACAAAGATCAGCTCTCCAGGTTCTGTTTCAGCTGAATGACTAAGGTGCTTGGAAGTCTAAAAATGATGGTAGTGGGGATGGGGGAAAGGTTAGATGAGAAAATGGGGGGACAAACAATGTGAAAGACAAGTGGAAAACAGGAGAGGAAAGAAAAAACTGGGGAGAGGGAAAAACAATTCATCAGCAGGACCAGAAATTGCCATCAGTTAGATTTACTGCACTCATATGCCAAACTGCTGCCGACCATAATTAACTTCAAGATAAACCCTATCTCCCAGCTTAGATTCAATTAATTCACATGGTGTTTATTGGAGAGCTTTCGTTATTACATGATGGGAGGATGGGCAAGGCCCCTAGCTTAGCTAACCCTCCAGTCTCTTCCCCAGGACAATTTATATGTCAGTTATATTGTGTTCGGGCTGTGGAGCAGTGACAAAATGAATAAATAAGTGTTTGGAGGAACAGATATTCAGGAAGACGCCACATTTAAGCAAGCATGGCCGCTGGGTGATGTCATTTTTTTTCCTGGCTATTTGTTTGAAATCTGAGAGAGGAGAAAAAAAAAACAACAACACATCATCACCACCCATGGCTATCAGAGTATGATTTAATCTGATATGTCTTTGAAGCTCTAATTGTTATCAAATTAATTTGTGTAAAAAAGCTAAGGCTGTCTGAGCTGGTTGTTTTCTTGAAGGAAAGGAAAGAGAAAAGAAACAGCTGTAAGAACATGCTGAATGTCCGTGGAAGGGTCCTGTGGTTTGTAAACATCTCAGATAAGGCATCTTCCTTCCTTGGGGAAGTACTCTCTGACAGGGATTGCTATCTGACCCTAAACAGGCAGATTTGACTGAATGCAGTTTATTTTGCTTTCCATCTTCTTAAAAATGGATGAAGAGCTCTTCAAAATGTCCTCTGTGTAAAGAAGTGGGGAGGGGAAAAGCAGAGGGTGAGGAGGAGGTAGCCTGGTCAAAAGAAAAAAAATTCCAACAAGGATCCCTATAAAAGAATACATATCCTGCTGCAAGGGCAATTTCTTTCCCCTGAAATTGAAATCAATATTAAATTAAACCTGTGAGCTTCATCTCCATGGGTAACTGGTAGAGAACTTGCGAGTTCCCTTTCCTGGCCAACTGTCACCTAGTATCACCTTCATCAAATCTGCTGAGACAGCTGATATTTGGGGCAAGCTTTCATGCCTGCGACGTGCATATTCCCCAGGACAGAAATAGATTAATATGTTTGTCTGTTCCCTGCTGCTTGGGAGCAAATGAGAAAGAAAGAAAGAAAAAACGACCTCATAAAACCAAAGTTTATAGAGAGAACAAAGAAAATGGAGGAAAAAAATTTCATCTCCTCAAGCATCCACATCCTGTTAACAAGCTCTGTCACCTGTGGCAAGTCAGTTAAGGGGACATTGATCTCTGGAAGAAGCTGGTCCGAAATATTATCTCAGTACCCCAATGAGACTCCCTTTCTCCCTTGCTTTGGAGCATAATTATTCATTGTCGTTTTAATCTTTCAATTCACTGATTTCACTACTTAGCTGTTTTTTCCAGGACAGAGTGATTCTATGTTGAAGCCACCCAGGAAGACACGTTAGGAAACTTTCATTAAGAGAAGCTAACACAGAGCTCCAGAATCACACCATGGAAGGAAGCACAAAGGCAATTCTCTCTGTCACGGTTGTTTGTTGTTATTATTATTCTCTGGCCAGTCTGTAGTCTTCACCAGAATATGATTTTCATACAACAGAAGCATGGAACCTGTCTTCCCGCCACCCTCCCCTCCCTCTTATGGCTCCTACAGGATGGCACATAGCCATCTCTACTGTGAAAAGATGGAAGATGAGCCAAAGGCATCAGGCCCCCTGACGATGGCAGAAAGGATGACCTTAATTGAACTGGCACTGAAAGCATTGAGTCAGAAAAAAAAAAACAAGGAAGAACTTCCTAAATAGGAAAACAGTGATTATAAGCAACATCCTTACAGATCCCATCATCGTCCTAAAGACCTTCCCCTACAAAACCCCATAACTCTTCTTGGGGAAGCTGCCACATTGAGTAGGCAAGAGAGACAGAAGTAATGGCCATGAGAAAATAACATTACTAGAAGCCACTCCTGTGTTTGTCTAAATAATGGTTTCCAGTTTGCTCAATAACTAGGTATAAATTCCAAAATGGCAAATACTGCTTTTATAGGGTGTGCCAGTATTCTGTAACTATACCTATTAATATGAGTATGTTAATGATAGGAGACAGGAGTAATTTCCCCTAGGCTACAAGGAGGTTAAACTATAATTTATATTTTACTATTGAAAAGAGATCTTGTCCAGTGTGGCCCTGGACAGGATGGCCCCATGAGAACTTTTATAGTCCTTTGTACCTTATAGTACAATTCCATGAGCCAAAGGCAAAAGAGGGCTCTCTGGATTAAAAAGAGTAATCTGGGAATACATGACAAAATTGGATCATAGGTTTATTATTGGAAAGGACCTTAGAGATAATTTAATTCAATGTACCCATTTTATAGATAAGGAAACTGAGACCCACGGAGATCCTAGCTGAAGCAACCTGTTAGAGTGGAAAGATCATTTGAAATCTTGGCTATGCCAAGATATTACCTGTGTGACCTTGGGCAAGTCATTTATTCCATTTGGGCCTCAGTTTTCTCATCTGTAAAATTAGGGAATCATATTCTCATCAATCTTTCAATCTGTTATCTTAGTATCCTAAGTGATTTGTCCAAAGTTATACATGTGATAAGTAGCAGTGATAGGATTTGAACTCAGCCTCTTTGCTTTTGGAAGATAAATATTTAAGTAGCATAGCTGTTATCAATGGAGAGACAACTTCTCATGATGGATGGAGAACCATCCTCAGAGTCAGGATGTCCTAGGTTTAAGAGGCATGCTGATTGCAAGTCACTTAATCTCTCAATGACTCAGGCAATGCTCTAACATGTAAGTTGAAAGTCAGTTGTTCTGGGAAGACTTATATGAACTGATGCAAAATGAAATGAGCAGAACCAGGATAACATTGTATACAATAACAGCAATGATCCACCATGAATGATTTAGTGATTCTCAGCAATACAATGATGTAAGAAAATTCCTAAGGATTCATGATGAATAATGCTATTCACCTCCAGAGAAAGAGTCTGAATGCAGATCAAAGCATATTTTTTTAACTTCATTTTTCTTGAGTTTTGTTTTGTTTTGTTTTAATCTGCATTTTCTTTCACAACATGACTAATATGGAAATGTTTTACATGACTGCACTCATATAATCTATATCAAATTGCTTGCCTTCTCAGGAAGGGGGGAGGGGAGGGAGGAAAGGAGAGAATTTGGAACTTAAAATTTATAAAAAAAACTAATAAACATTTTAAATGTAATTGGAAAAAATATTTTTTTAAAAAATCAGTTGCTTATAAAGAACATCTCCTCTCCGGAAGTTCCCTATATCAATGAAACCACAGGTCAAATTTTTTTTCAACTTTTTTTAAATGACATTAATTACCTATATAAAAACAAGCTTTACCAATTGGCCCTTTGGACAGAGGGTAATGCACTATGGTACACAGACCCCAAAAGAGATGTCAACCATTATTACATGTTCTGAGTATGGACAACTGATGTTGCGGGCCCAGTTTAGGAAATCAATCATGGCTTAAGACAAGTTTTACCAACGGGGGCCCTTCATTTGTCTATTTGGGAATTCCACTTTAAACTAACACATCTACATGCAGCTGATCACATGCATTTTTTACTATTCCCAATTCCAGGTGCTATAACGCCCTACTGAGAAATAAAGTGTTCCAAAAAGAAGCATCAATAAAACATTTTTTTAAAAAGAAAGATGTTCTACATAACTGAATTTTCCATGTAACTTGTTTTTCCTTTAATCATTCTTGAATGGAAATCTAAGTCGTATGACATGCTTTGCTTTCGGCTTTAAAAAAAATGACCTTTTCTTGATGACTGAGCTATCAAGATGGATGCTAATTATTATATTATGCTAATTATTGTATTATACTTTGCTAATTATCATGTTATACTATGGAGCGATAAAACGATGCTCTTGAGGATCCTTGAGGCACCCCTACGCTTCACAGTGCAGTTAACGTGTTCTGTGATCACCACCACCCAAATGCAGCTGTCACCAGGACACCATAGGGAGCAAGACTGAACAACCAAAACCCAGGTGGAAGCTTAGAGGGGATAAGGTGGGTTCAAACACTGAGGCATTAAAAAATGGCAGCCTGGAAAGTACACTCTTTTGGATGAGCCCCATCTCATTCGGGGTCACTTCGTCCTTGGACATTTGCCTTCACTCTTGACCACACCTGTCCTTTCTTCCTCTTCGCATCAGAGTGCTCCCAAAGCGCTCTGTTTCTGGACTTTGGATGCATCTCCTAACTCTGGCCCTCTTCATCACTACTACATTGGCCTTCCACAGCCTTCTTTTATTTCTGCAGACCACCTCCCAAGAGCTTGTCATAGTTGTCTTTCTTTCACTATAAAGATGCTCCTGTGTATGGACAAGGGCAGGGGAAACATGCTTGCCTCTGAATAAAATCATCACTTAATAGGGTTGGATTATGAGAAGTCAGCTAGGGGCAGCTAGATGGCGCAGTGGATAAAGCTCCAGTCTTGGAGTCAGGAGGTCTTGAGTTCAAATCTGGCCTCAGACACTTGACATTTACTTAGTAGCTATGTGACCCTAGGCAAGTCACTTAATCCCAATTGCCTAAACAAAAAACAAAAAGTCAGCTAGGGGGTATGGTAGATTATTATTTCCATAAAAACATTCCTGGGTCATTTGACATATTGCTTCCACAGCCATTGACTGTGTTTTCCAGCAGCCACATATTAACAGATACTCTGGGAACTGGGTGGATGCTTCAGTGGGTGACCTTGGAGAATAGAGCTAAGTTGGGTAGCTCAGGTCCACAGGCAGTATATAGCTCAGGAGAGGAATCCTTTAGTACAGTATATACTAGGTGCTTAATAAATGCTTATTGACCAAATGTCTGAAATTACATGGAGAAGTAACTCTTGGAGAAACTGCCCCGAAGTGCAGGAAATGCTTTTGGAAAATATATTGACCATTGTCCTTGGGCCTAAGAGTGCTGTTTTTAATAATTTTTTAGAATTTTAGAAAAAAAATGCTGTTTTAGTAGAAAGCTAACAAAAAAGATTTTTGTTTAATGTCATGTCTGTTCTGTATCACCTAACAAGATTGAACGCCAACAGTTTCTCCAGATGGTGACATACACAGAACGTTGTGCTTGGAGTACACAGACCTCAGTTAACATCCTGTCTTCACCATTTGCTAGGCAAATGTCTGAACTTCTCTGAGTCTCATTTTCTTCATCCATAAAATGGGATGATAATACTTTCAACTTCCTACAGTTGTTGTGAAGGTCAGACAAAATAATATATACATACTCATATAGTTCCTTATACAAATTCGAGTTGCGAATATCATTCGTGTGACTGTCCTGATTAATCCCATGAAGCTGCAAGGTATTGACTATACTGGAAATCCAATCTAACAATTTCTTTAAAAAAAAAAAAAAAAAAAACAGGGGCAGCTAGGTGGCACACAACAGATAGAGCACTGGCACTGAAGTCAGGAGGACCTGAGTTCAAATCCAGCCTCAGACGCATAACACTTACTAGCTGTGTGACTCTGGGCAAGTCACTTAACCCCAATTGCCTCACCAAAACAAAAAAGACAGTAGACTTTCTCAGTGAGGTGGAAAGAGAAAATTCCAGGAGGTTATGGGCTTCTTTGCCAACCCATTTTCAAGAAAAACAGTCTCTATATTCCTTTAACAATCACCAAGAGGCATCGACCTTTTTACAACAGGCCTTGGAAAATGGCTTATAAGAAAAAGCTGAATGAGTCGTTTCTTTTCAGCTTTAAATATCAGAAAGACTGCAGCATTGTGTCATACTACAGTTAAACCCTCAGAGTTTCCACTGTTTCATGATTCCCTTTCTCGGTTTCTGCCAAAAGGAGGATATGTCTGAGGACCTTGTTTCCTTCATTTTGGTTGTGGTTTCTGCTTTCTTGTCCCCTGGGTATTTTGGAGTAGTTGGAATGTGCCTTTGTCTCTGCACATCCCTCTCCCAGTAGATCTTTTTTCTCTAATAATTACCCATTTGGTTATCCAGGAGACCTAGAAAAACATGGATAAGAATCACATAGGATGAGAAAGTCTAAAGGGATTGCAATTTGCTTTAGTGGAGGGAGTATCCACGTGGATGGAATCACAGATATTTTTCAAATGGTAATAATAGCTAACAAAACCCTTAGCACTTTATTTCATCTGATCTGCACAACAAAATTGGAAAGTAGGAACCAAAATATTCTAATGCCTCTAAGAGAAGGGGCATAGGGATGTCCACTGTTTAATCTGTGGTTGATATGGTGCTGAAGATGAAAATAATTTTTAAAAAGTAGTGGGAGAAATAACCATTTCTTAAATCTTAAATCTTAATATTTTTTCTATTTTTTTAGTGACCTGTAAAGAGTATAGTTAGTAGAAATGACATTGGATTTAATGTTAGGGTAGATAGGTTCAAATTCCAGCTCTCTTAATGACTACAAGTCACTTACCCCTATCTGGGCCTCAGTTTCCTCATCTGGAAAATGAAGGGGTTGGACTGGATAATTTCTAATATTCATCTTCCACAGAGGGGCCAAATTATTATTCCTAAAACACAGATGTCACCATTTTATCCTGTTTTCAAATAATTCAAATAGTTTCTTATTGCCTCTAGGAGAGAAAATAAAATCCTCAGCCTGACATTTAAAGCCCTCCAGAATCTGGCTCATACCTACCTTTCCAATCTGATTTCATAGTACTTAGTCCCATGTACTCTCCATCCTATTGAAACAGACGTGCTGCCTGCTCCTCACACACTACATTCTGTCTCCTTGCTGCATCCTTTTGCAAAAGTGGCCCTTCATGTCTAGAACGTTCTTGTTCCTCCCTTCACAGAATATAAAGTCCTATAAACTCCAGCTCAGGTACCAGCTCCTATGAAGCCTTTTGTGATTTTCCTACTGGTTATTAGCACTTTCTCCGTCTTGAGATTACTCTGTATTTATTTACCTGTGTAAATGCTGTGTTTACCTCCTTTCTCTCAGTTGAGTCTAAATAGCTGGTGGTCTGGAATGACTTGATTTTTGGCTTTGTTTTCCCAGCAATGCCTACCTCAAAGCTGGGCACATAATAGGTACTTAATAGATGTTTATTGGATTTCTTCCAGATCTAAATCCCTTGAAATATATGATCCAATGACTATCAAGACCCATCATTTCTTGTCTTCGGGCATTTTCTCTGGCTGTCCTCCACGTCTGGAATGCTCTACCTCCTCACCTCCGCCTCTGTGCTTCTCCCGGGCTTCCTTCCATCTCTAGCTAAAATATCACTTTCTATGAGAAGCCTTTCCCAAGGCTTTTTGGGGCCCCCAAAACTTGTGCTCTCCCTCTGCTGATTCTGTCCAATTTCTTCCTAAATAATAACTTGTTTATACATAGTTGTTTGCATGTGGTTTCCCCCATTAGACTGTGTGTGAGCTCCTTGAGGCCAGGGATTAGGTTTTTTGTTTTGGTTTGGTTTGGTTCGGTCTGAGGAAGGGGATATTTGTTTTCTTCTTTCTTTGTATCCCTAGCACTTAGCATATTGCCAAACACATTTTTTGCTGTTTCAAAATTAGTCTGACTTTTTGTGACCCCATTTGGGGTTTCCTTGGCCAAGATACTGGAATGGTCTGCCATTTGCTTCTCCAGCTCATTGTACAGATGAGGAAACTGATGTACCTAGGGTTAAATGAACTTGCCCAGGGTCACAGAGTTAGTAATTGTCTAAGACTGGATTTGAACTCAGATCTTCCTGACTCCAGGCCCAATGCTCTATTCACTGTACCACCAAAGTGCCCAACACATAGTAGGCACTTAATAAATGCTTAATTTTTTTAAAGATTCAAGATAATATAAAAATCATATATTTCCATGAACTCTTAAAACTAGAAAGAACATCCAAGATTATTTAGTTCAATCTTCTCCTTGATTTGAGTCTTTTCTACAACACCCATGTTGTCATAAGAAATTCTGCCTTCCTAAACAGCCCATTCCATTGTCAGCCAACTCTAGATGTGTGTTGTCATGAGCCAATATCTATCTCAGCTTAATTCTCACTCCTTTCTTCTCATTTTTACGCAGTCTATTCCACAAACTGCTCTTTTTTATTTCTCTTTTCCATAGGTGTTTCTTTCAGCCAACTCTCAAACTATATTGACATTTTAGAAAAGGTCTTAAGATCAGAGCTTCCTGGGAAGGTGCCTATATGCAATGGGGTACTGGTATGTGTTTAACAAGTGCTCTCTGAGAAAACAAATATAGACGTGAGGATACAGTGGTAAATTTAATTGACATTATTAACAATTTATCCATTGCTTTCTTAAGACTAGACCAGAGGTGGGTAACCTGCAGCCTCGAGGCCACATGTGACCTTCTAGGTCCTTGGGTGCAGGCTTTTGACTGAGTCCAAGTTTTACAGAACAAAAAGGTAATCTGTTCTGCGAAGTTTGGATTCAGTCAAAGAGCCATACTTGAGGACCTAGAGGGCTACATGTGGCCTTGAGGCTGCAGATTCCCCACCCCTGGACTCTGGACAATCAACAAAATACTAAATCAATCTCTGATTTGCTTGCATTTGCAGATTTCCAACGTGTAAATGTTCACACTGAAAATTTAACAATTGGGCTTTCTAGCTGGTTTGAGCTGGCTCCAGCACACTACTACATATACCCCTCCCCATACATGTTTCATGGAGCAGGTATACACCCTCTGCCTTGTATATGTTATCTATCTATCTATCAGATAGAATGGAAGTAGCTTGAAGACAGGAATGGTTTCATTTTTTTGTCTCCATACCCCTAAAGCTTCCTTAGCACAGTGCTTGGCACATAATAGCATGTGCTTAATAAATACTTATTGATTGATTGCTTCCAAATTTCTCATATTTTCCTCATAGCCCAGAATGTGGGTGGGTCCATTTCCCCAGGGCAAAATGGGCAAAATTTCATAATTACAGGACACTAAGCAGAGCTTTCATCTCCTCAAGGAAAACTGCAAAAAAGCAAGCCGTGCTGCAAACACTAACCATGAAAAAATAACATGCAACTTCCTCATTGGTATCATGGGTTTCCTTGGATACTATGCCAACTAAAACCCAATGGAAGATTTTACAAAGAGCAACCACATGTAACTTTGGGTATTGTGGCCAGGCCAACAGATTGCCTTATCCTAGAGGGATGTTGTTTCTAGACTTGAGGCCAGAATGCCCATTCACAAGCGCTTAGAGACCGTGAGGTATGACATCTGGGCCCCATGTAGAAGCTTCACATGCATTTCCCATTAATGCCAATGGCCATGGATTCCCAAGCACAAGAATTCTATTTCAAGTATCCAATTCCAGAAAAATCTGATTACACTGAACCTCACTGCTATATAGTGCAGTAGAAAGAATGGGGGGAAAGCATTTATTAAGCACCTACTATTTGCCAGGCACCACTTTACAAATATTATCTCATTTAATCCTCACTATAACTCCTGAAGGTAGGTGCTATTACTTATTATCCCCATTTTACAGTAGAGGAAATTGAGGCAGACAGAGATCAAATGACTTGCCTAGGGTCACACAGCTAGTAAACATCTGAGGCTGGATTTCAACTCAGTTCTTCCTGACTCCAGTCCTAGTGTCCTATCCTAATCTTGCCCTAGAAACTTGCTATCTGTATGTCCCTGAGAAAATCACTTAACCTTTCTGAGGACCAATTTTTTTCCTCTTTGAAAAAAGGGGGTTGGATGTGATGACCTCTGAACTCCCTTCCTGCTCTCAGTCTATGCTCCCATTATCCTATGATTCTCTGGTTTAGAATTAAAAGACCCTCTAGTTCTGGATCTGCAATTCTCTGACCTGGGCTACACCTACATACATTACAAGGGAGAAAGGAGAAATTCCTCATGTCACCATGGTAACTCCTTCCCAAATCTTAGGGAAATGCTGGTTTTGTTTTTAATACTAAACATAAAAAAACAAAGAGCGAAAGTTCAGGCCAAAGACTTCCATTGTGAGTAAAACTCACATGATTCATAACTGTCTGCTCACAGAAAGTCAAACATTAGCTCAGTGTTCTCCAAATTTTATGTATCAATGTCTTGCTTTAAAAAGAAAAAATCTCAGCAGCCCCCACTACCTTTTTCATAAAACAATCATGCAAATATTTTTGCTAGCTCACATTTTATTCAAATAAAATTAAGAATTTATTATAATTCCATAACAGCATTAAAATTTTAATATATAATAAAATGTGCAATATGCACAGATATTTATTGATGAAAATATGTTAAAATGTTCATATCTATAGGGTATAAATATGACCATAATAATATTAATTATTAGTTATGTACTAATGTGTTAATTAATTAAGTATATAATTGTGTATTAATAATGTAATGAGTGGGCTTGTCTTTTCAGCAGAGTTTCTTGAAACATATCATACTAATATTCATAATTTTGAATATGATTTTATCAAAGTATTTTCTCTATATCAGTGAAATGACAGGTCTAGACCCCATCCCCTAGTTTGTTGAAGTGATATACATTTTACTACAGTTGTATGACATTTTATTTATGTGAAATGAGATTTCCTCCTACAATTGTTATAAAGAAAAATATTAATTTTATTAGTAGTTTTAAAAGAATTATATTTACATGAACTGAGGCAGAGTGAAGTAAGCAGAACCAAAAAACCAATATATGCAATGACTACAACAATGTAAATAGAGAGTAACCACACACACACACACACACACACACACACACACACATCAAAATTAAAAGTGAATTTTGCAAAATTTTAAAGAACCAGTATGACTTGAAAGGAGATGAGAAAATGTTCCCACTCCACCCCTTTGCTGAGATGAGAAGCTCATGTATTTTCAGGCTTTTATGATGTATTGATTAGTTATACTGATTTTTTTTCCTTCTACTTTTGTCTTTAAAAATATTATTTATTATATGGCATGGCTCTCTGAGAGAAAGGGACAGATATGAGGAGATGGTAATGTAAAAGAAACTATGGTAATATCATATAATATTAAGTAATTAATTAAAATAAGTAATATAATATAATATACATATTTTAATATAAATCTATGAAAATATGAAACTATGGTAATGTATAAAATAGACCAATAAAAACTTAACTATAGTAATATTAAAAAATCTCAGTTTTTCATTCATAATTCTTGATACAATGAATTTATTCTGTGAGGCATATAACATGTCCAAATTGCATGAAGAGCCTCATTTTTTTTAATTTTTTTTTTTTTTTGGTGAGGCAGTTGAGGTTAAGTGACTTGCCCACAGTCACACAGCTGATGACTGTTATATATCTGAACCCGAATTTGAACTCAGTTCCTCCTGACTCCAGGGCCGGTGCTTGATCCACTGTGCCACCTACCTGTCCCCAAAGAGCTTCATTTTAAACTACTGATTGTAGAATTGTGTTTTGTGCTCACATTGAACTCTTTTACGTGATAATCATTTTCATTTAAAAATCTATATTGAAATTTTCTCCTGTTGTGCCACTGTCATTAATAGGTTTGTAAAGTTAAAAAAGATATTCCCTGACATCAGTTTCAACATATCACATATATGTAATCAAATGGGCATCTTTAACAATATCTGTTACTTCATTCCCTTACAATGCAAATTAGGAAGATTTTAGTTTCTCAATTAATTGTTTGCAATAATCCTCAGACACATCAGCAATTCTCCTTCTTATTCTGTTTTACTGCAAGTGGAATCCTTCAAAACTGCTTTGCACATGATTTTCCAAGCATCGTTTCAATCATTTTATTAGCTGCAGGTAACAAATCTCTCACCTCTTAAATGAGGCTTTTAACATATAGCAATTCTATAAACAATGTAACAATCCTATTGGTACTATGGACATCATGAAACTAAAAAAGTTTGTTTTCTCTTATTAAAAGCATATAATTCTCTTGGGAAAAAATTACTTTGCCTTGCCAGCATATTCTTTTACATAAACCTTCAAGATGTCATTTCCATATATTAGGTTTCACGTTATCCATAATTAATTCTAAAAAGCAAGCATAGCAGCTTTTCCTCTCCATCAATAGTAGTACTTGTGAATGCCTATATATATGTTATAATATTATAACATATAACACAATATATAAAGAAAATATGACCCACTATTGATAACATGTGTCATGTGATATACATTACATTATTTAATTTTATATATTACTGTTTAACTAATAGAAATGGAGAAATGCAAAGTAGATAGCCATAGTCCAGAAAACAGAATCCACTATATAATATAATTTATTATAGTACAATATAATGGTATTTATTATGTTATAATTTATCATTATATTATATTATAGATGACTGGATTTATATTAATTACAACATATATCATATTTTATCAGGGTATATTCTATTATTTATATTATGTTCTATCACATATGTACGTATGTGTGTATATATGTATTATATATATATATATATCTCAGGTGTATAGGGTGTTCAGGAAGGACTAGCATCTCTGGTATGAGGGCTTGCTGAGCCCTTTTCAAGCCTGTTCATCCACTTCTGGTGTCCACCTTTCACCTGTGGCTCCATGAAGCTGTAACACATGCAGCAAGCACATCCCAGTAAAACCATCTTAGCAAACAGGCTAAACCAGGTTGAGGATAACCAATGGGCCTCAAACGCGACGGTGAGTTAGGGGGTCGTCTACCCCGAAGCATGTGAAGACTTCGCCCAGCTGAAGCAGGCACTGTGGAAGCTCTGTGGTCTCCATCCAAGACACCAAGGTCATCCATTGCATCCCGGGCCATCACCAATCGTCCTGACTTTTGTCTTGCCACTGGAATTCAATGACTCTAGAAGACAGAGCAAGGTTGATGACTGTGTGCAACTCTGCCTCACTTAAATCCAATTCATGTGCAAGTCAAGGCATTAACCTGTGATGTCACTGGTTCTCTTCAAAAGCAAAGGACAAACAACAACAAATATGCACACATATGTATAAATATAAATATGTGTGTATATGTTCCTATTTCCTGAACTATAGCTGTATTACTTGGTATTTCTCTATTTCCATTAGTTAAATGGTCTCTCTTGTCTTTGCTTGTACTAGTTTGAACTGTTTCTCTTCAAATTTGTAATGTGCTTATTCATCAGAAAGGTATATTATTTCCTTATTTATCGGAGATAAAAATTTAAGTCAATTAAAGTAAAACTTAGTCTTTGAAAAGTTCAAATGGCTATCTATAACCATTTTTAAGTTATTTCATTTTTTTTAAAGTGGAAGGTTTTCTTGTATGGACTGATGCAGAATGAAGTGAGCAGAACCAGGAGAACATTGTACACAGTAACAGCCATGTTGTGCAATGACTGACTTTGATAGACTTAGCTCTTCTCAGCAACGCAAGGATCTAAGACATCTCCAAAAGTCTCATAATGGAAAATGCTATCTACATCCAGAGAAAGAACTATGGAGTTTTAATGCATATCGAAGTGTACTATTTGTTTTCTTTTTTTTTTCTTTTTTCTTCTGTTTTGTTTCTTCTTTCTTGTGGTTCCTCCTATTGGTTCTAATTTTTCTTTATAACATGACTAATGTGAAAATATGTTTAGTAGGAATGTATATGTAGAGCCTCTATAGAGCAGATTGCATGCCGTCTTGGGGAGACAGGTGGGGAGGGAGAGGGAGAAAATTGAAAACTCAAAAGTTTATCGATTAAAAAAAAGCTTATCGAAGTGAATGTTGAAAATGAAAAATAAATTAATTTTTAAAAATTAAAAAATAAAGTGGAAGGTTTCTTGGAAACCACTTTATTATGTTGCATTTATATTAAGTTATTAAGAAATTTAACAGACATTAGGGTAATTTTAACATCCATGGGAGT
>NW_020954580.1:27504624-27532781 GCF_900497805.2 Vombatus ursinus | reverse complement strand
TTAACAGACATTAGGGTAATTTTAACATCCATGGGAGTATTGTTTAACTTTAAGTTAAACACTTTTGAGTTTATACACTGTACATTCAAATGCAGGGAGCAGAGCAATAATATAACTCTTTGGTATCATGAGCCTATGCTGATTAATGGCGGCAGTGATGTGCCCTTATTGAAGAATGGCATATACCTACTCATATTTGACCTTGTTTTCACGTATCTTATTTAATTATTACTGCATTTTATTCACTTACATATTATACATTTACATGTGTATATGTTATCTTCCACAAATATGGAAGGTAAGCTCCTTAAGGGCAGGAAATATTTCAGGTTGTTTTTTTTTTTAACCTCAGTACCTAGTGCAATTCCTAGCACTCAATAGGACCTTAATAAATGTTTATTGATTAAGGAATTAATGTTGTCAATTTGAGCAAGAGTCGTACTAAAAATATTCAATAATTTCCCATTGCTTTGAGCCCCCTAAGAGGATTTTATGCCCTACCCTATGGCAGCATGACCTACAGTTTGGAAAATTTTTCATTGGCAGATGAGATTCAGAGGTACAGATTCTGCATGTAAAACCTTGGGTTTTAGAGCTTAAAGGTATCATAGAAATGATCTAGTCCAACCCTTTCATGTTACAGATGGGGAAACTGAGGCCCAGGGAAGTGAGGTGATTTACTCAGGATCCTACAGGTAGTAAGTTACAGAGCAAGATTCAGACCCAGGTCTTCAGATGCCAAAGCCAGTGCTCTTTCTATATAAAACTGCCTTCTTATGCAACACTACCTTCCTCACATAGAGAATGTTACTGAAACTACCCTTGAGAATGTGCATCTGCCGGCCTCAGTCTGGCCCACAAACTTGGTATTCTCTAAAATGCTATATATGTGACCTAGGCCTAGACTAAATTTAACTGGGTTATTCTGGCTTGAAGTGGGATTGTCTTGTACTTACCTAAGTTGGACTTTCATCCCTAGGACATGAGCCAGAACTGAACTGATGTTTCATAATCCCTTATAATATCAGATCAAAAAGCAGTATATAATAAGTTCTGTGAGGGCAAGAACTATCTCTTTTTTATCTTAACACATCCCTTGGTACCTAAGTGGTACTTTGCTTATAATAGGCATTCAACCCAATATTCATTAAACGTCTACTATGGGTCAGGCACTGTTGGGTACTAGTGATACAAAGACAAAAAAATGAAGTATCCCTGCTCTCAAAGAGCTTGTATTCTATTAAATGTAAACAGTTTGGAATCTTGTTGAAAGAACCAACCTTGGGCTTTGCAGGAGCTATTAATGTTTTCAGTAGCTATAAACATTGCAAAAGGATGTCAAAAGAACTTCATCTTTTTTTTGGGCAAGGCAATTGGGGTTAAGTGACTTGTCCAGGGTCACACAGCTAGGAAATGTCAAATGTCTGGTCTGAGACTGGATTTGAACTCAAGTCCTCCTGACTCTAGGGCCAGTGCTCTATCCACTGCACCACCTAGCTGCCCTGAAAATTTCACCTCGTAGGTATTTCTTAAAGCACGTCCTTTGTGAACTGGAAACATTGGCAAGCTGTTAAATAAATTGTGGTACATGAATAGGGTGGAATAAAATTGTGCCACAAGAAATGACAAACATGAGTAATACAGAGAAGCATAGAAAGACTTCCATAAACTGATGCAAAGTGGAGTAAGTAGAACCAAGAATTCATGACTACAACAATGTACATGGAAAGAGCAGCCCCAATTGAAACTGAATATAGCAAAACTATAAAGAATAACCACGGCCTCAAAGATACCTCTCCCCTCTCCTTTACAAGGGCCAGGCTCTGTGGGCATGGAATATTGCATAAAACATAGATTTTTTTTTTCAGTGTCTGATAGGTTTGGTTGAATTTTCTTTTTCTTTTTTAAATTTTTTTTAGAAGGGCTTGGACTCTTCATGGAAGGGAAACATACTTGGCATCATTAAGCAAACAATTTCCTAACATTCCACTCAATCCTGCTTACATCCCAGAGAGTCATACCAGCGTTCTGCCTTATGGCACTATTATCAAAGAAAGGGAGTGGGGTAGAATTTTCTACCTAGAATGTTAGAGTTAATAAAAGAACCCAGTGGCCATGTAGTTCAACCCCCTCGATTTACAGATGAATAAATAAAGCTCCAGAGAGGTGAAATTATTTCCCCAATTCCATAGGTGTCAGAGGCAGAATTTGAACCCCCATCCCTGGATCCCAGGACCAGTGCTCATTGCACCTTCCCATGCTGCTTCCTTATTTATGCCAAAATTTCCCAAATGCTGGTCTAAAGAGATCCGTTAGTCAGAAGTTGGTCCGTAAAACTTTCATTACCAAAGGGCCTTCTTAGAATCTATAACCTGAAAAAAAGGAATTCTTGAGATGGGCAGCTAGGTGGTACATTAGATAGCTCTTCAGGCCTGGAGTACAGAAGACTTGACACTTATATATATATATTATACATACTTACATAAGACATAGCTGTGTGACCTTGAACAAGTCACTTAACCTCTGTTTGCCTTAGTTTCATCTAGTGGAAAAATGGAGATAATACTAACTTCTACCTACCAGGGTTATTTTTAGTATCAAATGAGACAATAATTATAAAGTGCCTGGCACAGAGTAAGCTCTCTCTATATATTAGCTATTATTATTGACAAGGTAAGTTACAATCACATTCATTGGAGTTGATGTAACCATGTTTTAATTCTCAATTAATTTCTTGGGCATGAGGGAGTAAGAACTGGTTACACATCTAAGGCAGGTGGGGTAGCTTATGGTTCCTGGACATGGGCTATGGCCCAGGTATAAGAATGAAAATTAAATAAGTTTCCATAAATAGAATAACATTTACATGTCATTGCCTTCTTCATGAATATTTAGCAGTCAGAAAGTTATCTCCCAGACTAAATGAGGTTTACAAAACTTGTAATATAATCAATAAAAACTGTACATTTTATCTCGAATATTTAATCATTGAACACAATCCCATGGCAGAATAGACAAATTCCTACAATGTCAGTATTATTCAGCAGAGGTTTCTGGGAACTAAAATGCCCCCAATACATCAGGATACTGCTTCATCCCATAGCCATCCCCCCCGGGAAACAGCCAAAAACTTTCTTCCATGGGAAGAGATACCACTTGGCACTTTATACCAAAGTTTAAAGGCAGTAGGTACACTGTAGGAAAAAGTCCTCTTAATTCAGAGTCGTAAGTCTCCAGTGGAAATGCCTGTTCAGTGTGAGATCCTATTACCTATGTGACCTGGAGCAAATCACTCAACCTTTCTGAGCTTCAGTTCCCTCATTCACAAATGAAAGGATTGAACTTGATGCACCATCAAGTCCCTTCCTATAAATAGGATTGACCATCCAGCATGAGAGTTTTGAGAAAATTATTTGAGTTATCAAAGTTGGAATATTTGAGTAACGCATCACAGCCCGTCCCTCACCCCCGTCTTTGGGTTTATGCAAACTATATTTAATCCTGGGGATAGGTTTCAAAATCATATCTCTCTTTGAACTTCCTTGTCTTTGTTCAGAGTTTACTCTGGGAAATGATATTGATATAGGTCACATCTGATTTGCCTCAGATGCAGGTAAAATAGTACCCAGCTCCCCTATAAATACACAAAACAAATGTATATAGGATTTATAAAATAAATGTATAGGATAGCCTTTATTTTATGCTACCAGAAAAAAACAAAAAACAGAAAACACATGAAAAAAACTCAAAGGACTTCGTAGATTAGCAATACAAGATACTCCTTCATCAGCAAATTCCTCCTTTCCCTAGGGTTCCATAAAAGTACTCAGCCTTATCAAACTACCCTGAAAGCTTGGACTCCTGTTGGAAGGGAAATTTACTTGGCATTGTTAAACAAACAATTTCGCAACATTCCAGTTAATCCCACTTACATCCCAGAGATCTATACCAGCATCCTGCCTTATAGTACTACCCTGAGACTTTAGACTCCATTGGAAGACAAAAGAAATTGAGGTTGTTAGCTGGTCTATCTCCCAACATTTTGCTGAGTTCTATTTTCACCCAAAGACCCACATAGGCATCCATCCTTACGGTGCACAAGCTGAGGGCATCAGATTCATTCCTGAACTCCCCAGGAAGGAAATTGTATTTAGGGTTGCTAGGAATACAACTACTCCCCAAGGGATCCATACTGTTCAAATACTCATAGTAATAGGGAGGCAAAGTCTAAATCTTTTCTTCCCCCATATTAGGTCTTCTGCTGTATATAGGGGCCATACGTACAATCCTCTCCTCACACCAAGAGGCTGCCCAAGAACTCCTCTCCTTTCTTTGGAAGGGTAGATCCCTAATCTACCAAACTTGGGTAACACTTAGGCCAATATTTCCCAGGAACTACCCTATCCTCTACAAAAAAAAAAAAAAGCTCGAATTCAGGACTTCTCAGCCTTCATCTGGAAAGCTCAAGGTCAGGCATCCTCTTGGAACAACTTGGACCATGTGGTTCTCTTATACATGTGCATGTGGGTGAGAGTATGTGTGCTTCTACCAATGCCTCCCCAGGGCTGGGTCCAGGAACTTCTTTGGGGGGCCATATGGGTGTATAATGCACATGCTATTGCAGAATAAGAGCACATGCAACTTCCAAGGCATGGAATGCCTTGCAATGTTCCAATGCATTAATCAATGGCTTCCAGGGAAAAGGAAGAGAAAGGAGGAGAATTCTAAGGATCCAGGGCTACTCTTAGTTTTCTTGCTATCTCAGGATATCACAGACCTGGGCAAAAAGGGCAAAACCTTGAATGAAAACTCCCTTATACAGGCTTAGCACAAAGGGTATAACTGTACTTCCAGTATACTGGGTCCAGAGTAGTTTGAGTGGGCATGTTTACACCCTTCCCATGGAGATACAATCAAAGTCCGAAACAAAGGCTCACCTCTGTAAATTCATCAGAGTTGATCAAGGAACTCTTCTATTCATCCATTACCCTTTTGGATCCAACAAATTCAAATTGGCCAAATAGTTTCATACGGAAGTATGGGCTGGAAAACTCACTTCTCCTGTATATTCTCATTTATAAATCAATTATATTTTTATCTCCAAGGCACTATGCTTACTGTTTTTCATTTGTATAATAACTTTGATGATGTCAGCATAGTAGAAAAGGCAATGTAGCTGATGAGAGCTAGCTGACAGGGAAAGGGAATAACTGTGGCCAATAGCCTTGAATAACTGCATCAGTTTTTCTTCCCATGCTAAGGCTGCCTGTAATCAATACATAAAAGCTAAGAGAAGCAGGGTTTTCACTATTGAAACTGGTCTAGATATCCTTGCTATTACAAGTGAGAACTTTGGGAAGAGGCAATAAAGAAGAGGAATTGAGGCAAAACTTGTAGGATAAATACAACAATTTGCTGAGGATGGTCTGGATCTCCTGAGTGTTTTCCCCTTGAGAAAATGTGTTTGTGTATGTGTATGTGTGCATGTGGGCGAATGTGATTAAATGCAGTGTTCCAGAGCCACAAATTCCATCATCTGGAGAAGTAGGCAATGATGACATGGATCCTAGGTTCCCCTTAAAGCTGCATTTCTGACTGTGTGGGCTGAGTCTATTCCCCAGTCCCTGCTGGGGTCACCAGGTCATAAGAGGTAAAGTTTTAAGGAAAATGTTAAAATTGGGAGGTGATGGCCAGAAAAAGAAAATAGCTGAGTTATTTCCTTCCCTTAGGCAGCTAGTTGCTCTAGCAATGAATTAGGTAACACAGTGAATAGAGCCCTGGATATGGAGTTAGAAAGATCTAAATCCAAATATGGCCTCAGACACTTACTAGCTGTTTGACTTTGGACAAATCACCCTCCGTGTGTTTCAGTTCCTTCAATTGTGAAATGGGGAATCATAATAGCACCTACCTCTCAGGGTTGTTTTGAGGACCAAATGAGATCATATCCATAAAGCATTTACCATGGTGCCTGGAACATAGTAGGCACTTAATAAATTTTTGTTCCCTTCTCTCCCTTCCCCTTCATTTTTGTCATTTTCAATTTCAGCCTTGAGTCTATTTTTGAACAATTAGAAGCATTTTCTCAAATCTGTCCACCAGAAGAGCACTTCCACTTGGGAAATTCATGGATGATTCACCCATTTGTTAGTGACCAAATGGAGAACTCATTGAAAAAGCAACACAAACAAAATTATCTCCAGTTTAAGGATAAAGTTTCTTCTATCTCTAAATCTCTGATCCTAAGATTATGCTTACAATTTAATTTTTTTGCAAAAGCAAAGACAGAATGCCTAGCTGCCTCCTGATCTAGTAGAGAGACAGGGCTAGACTTAGAATCAAAAAGACCTGGATTGAAGTTCAACTTTTATCAACTATTAGCCGATTGAGGCACTTAACACTCTATGTGGCCCCAAACAACGAAGTTGATCCTTGTATCCTATGGATGAGTTAATCTGCGTGAACAGAGAAAATAGTCAAAAATCTAGACTCAAAAACAAACAAGCAAAAGCAACAGTCCACGTACCTTGTCAAAAAAGTTTAAGATATGTCTCGCACAACTTCTTAACATTAGAAGGTCTGAAATTTAAGAATACCTTGAAGGACAGAGCTGCATCAATTGCCATAATGCTTTTTTCAATCCACAAAGAAAAAAAAGAGATAGTAGGATGGATATGTTTATTTCAAAGTAAAATTATAATTTTATATAAGATTATATAAGTATGAAATAATGCTCCTCATCCTTCTAGTGTTAATTAGCCCAAGATGACTCATAGTAGCCACTGTTTCTCTTTCTAAATGTTCACAAGCCATCTATTTAATAATCTCTTCAGGAATTTTGCTGTGAACCAACACCATGCCCACAAGCCCAAAGTTTATAGAATTTACCTCTTCCCCTTTTCCAAAATTGAGATCATGTTTGCCAGTTTCTACAGTCTTCAACCAACTCTCCTACTCTCCACAATTCTTCAAAAATCGCCAAGCGTGGTCCACTATTTCCATTAAGTTCTCACAGCATAGCTCTGCTCAATTATTCCAGACCAGAGGATTTGAACTCATTTAGAATTTCAAGGCATTCTGTTGCTCATATATCTTTGACTACAATTATTCTTTATCTGTGTTTTTTCTACATTTTTACAATCTGAAAATCATTCTCCCTGATAGTAAATATGAAAGGCAAACAACAATTAAATCATTAAGTTTTATCTCCATTATCTGATCACATTACACCTTTAAGCTCCAAACAGGGGCAATCCACTTCCTTATTCCTCCCCTTGCTCCAGGTTTGGTATAAAAAGTCCTTTTTATTTTCCCCATTTTTTGTTTGCCTCATTTCTTTTGGCTCATTGTCCTGATACTATTCCTGATAGCATTCTCATAAATCCATAAAACTCTTATGTTTTTCTTTCAAGTCTCCTGTTACTCTCTTAAGTGCATGATTTTTTTTAATATGAATTCAACCGTTAAGATCCTTGTAAAGTTACATTAGTGCCTTTAGCTAGTTCCTTCTCTTCCTCATTGAATTCCTTTGCAATTGAATCATCTGTATTTCATTTTCAAGGATTTTTCATCCTTCTTAAGTCTAGCCTAGAGTGTACCTGCATTTCACTTCCACCTCTTAGAATCCCTTGTTGCCTTCAAAATGTTTTTCAAACCACACTTTTTTCTTTTTAGGCAATTGGGGTTAAGTGACTTGCCCAGGGTCACACAGCTAGTAAGTGTTAAATCTGAGACCGGATTTGAACTCAGGTCCTCTTGACTTCAGGGCCGGTGCTCTATCCATTGCACCATCTAGAAACTACACTTTCTACATAAAACTTATTCCAATTGTCACCAATTACCCACAGTTGCTAATGCCTGCCCCCCAAATATTACATTGCATTTATTTTATGTATTTTGTATATCCTTATTTATGTGCATCTAATAGATTGTAAACTTCTTGAAGATAAGGACTGTTTTATTTGTCTTTATGTATGTACACACACACACATATATAATATACATATACACATATATGTGTATGTATACATATATGTGTGTATATATACATACACATTTATATACATATAGTGTACACATACATCGTAGGTATAAAACAAATGTTTGTGGACTGAGGGAGTGATAAGAATCTGTGGAATAACATCTATTTTTTCTCTTAATTTTTTGAAATCTACTTTACCAAAACCAAGGATGCAAATCCAAGCATATACAACATTCCCCCTTCTTGATTCTCAAGAATTCTAGAATGATAGAGCCACAGTCTTTGAAAGTTCCTATCACTTCCACTTTGCCAACTGCATTTGAAGTACTAATAGTTAAATTGATGCTTCTAGATTATCTGAAAGCTATGTGATTCTTATCACTTTGTCCCTTTTCTGCCACTGTCACCATCACCAAAGAAACAGAATGAGAACACACAGAACTGAGATCCGTATTGCATTTTCCTACATACATGGTGGCCAAGATCAAAGAATTCACCACCTTACTGACCAGTCTACTGGTGATGACTCTCTCCACACTTAGCTAGGCTGGTCCTTGGAATATAGACCAACATGACATTAATTGTCAGAGCTAGTACTTTGATATGGTATAGTCTTCAAGAACCCAGGGTCACCTCCACTCCACAGAGAGGCATTGAAATAAAACTTTGTAGAGGAGTTTTAGGAGATAAAACAATAGACCCTTGGCTAGGATTGGAATGCATTTTATCAGGAGTAGGAAGAATGTATTTGGCTGTAGATTTGCTGATTGACCAAGAAAATGGAAGAGAGAAAAATGACCAGATACAATTTTAAACCCAGATCTGATAGAGGACCTCAAAGAAGGGTCAGAGGTCAGATGAGATGATCAAGATGTGAAACAAGATGTGAAAAACTAGAAACAATCTGAGATCAGAAGCTAGAAGAACTGGATAAAAGGTGGAATAAGCTTGAGAGGAATGGGGAAAATAGAGAGGATATTCTGCAAGTGTCATTCCCTGGCCTTCTTTTAACAAAGTTTTAGCAGGCTAACCATGTTATATTGATCATGCTTACAAGGACCATTTTGAAGCTATGAGAACCAGATTAGAAAGATGCTGGTGCCCACAGGGAGTTTGCTTTTCTGCCCCAGGCTTTATACTAGAAGGCAATGTAATATACTGAGTAATCTCAGTTCAGAAAGATATGAATTCAGATTACACCTCTGACATTTACTAGCTGTGTGAATCATGGTCAAGTGACCTAACCTCTCACAGCCTCAGTTTCTTCATCTTTGAAATGGTGCTATTTTTATTTGCTTCAACTGAGATAATGTACACAAAGCATTCTGCAAACCTAAATACTCTCTATAGACACCAGCAATTATTATAGTCTCCACTGATACTTTTGAGGTTGCCCCTGCACAAATCACCAGAAATTGGTAGCAATCAATGGACTTGGTGAATCAATCTGGCACTCTCAAACCCAAGTCAGATGGAAACTGTACTTCCCGATTGTACATGTGAGGTATGCATATAGGAATGCCTCTGTATCTCTTCAGAATAGAATCACCAGCTACACCTTTTTTTTTGTTTGTAGGCAATTGTGATTAAGTGACTTGCCCAGGGTCACGCAGCTAGTAAATGTCTAAGGCCAGATTTGAACTCAGGTCCTCTTGACTCCAGGGCCAGGGCTCTATCCACTGCACCACCTAGCTGCCCCTAGACACACCTCTTAAACATTCTGGCAATCATTAAATTGTAAGCCCCTAGAGGGCAGGAACTATCTTTTCCCTCTTTTTATATCCTCAGTGCTTAGCACAGTGCCTGGTACATAGTAGGCACTTAATGTTTATTGACCGATTTAATTGGTTGGCACATTTGAACTGGGCTTTATTGTTTTATAGGCATAGTATGCTGGCTGTTTCTCAGATTATATAATCACCTCCCCCAGAAAGAACCTCCCATCCCTTATGTAACTCCCTTCCTTTCTCCTCTGTGTCACATTCTTCCACTCATTGGCCTCTCGAACCTTGTCCTAAATCCCCTCTGACTTCTGAGAATCTTTTGCTTCCTGACTCCCTTCTTCAGTAATTTATTCTCCCCTGTCAAGGCACTCTTCATCCTCCTTAATGAGCCTGACTCTAGGGAGGCATTCCTCTGGCTCCCCCTCCTCCCTTGACCTTCTCCTTGAGCAAGGAAGCCAGCTTGCCTCTAACGCAGCCAGCTGCTGATTTCCTCCAGCAGAAAGACAAAAATAGCACAATCCCCACAAGACGCTGGGACCCGTCCCCCTTGTCTTCATGCCTCCTGATATAGAAAAGCCTAGGGCTAACGTCTTTAGGGGCTTTTCCTGAAAACTTCTGCTGGTCTTGCTCTCTTGATTGGGCCACTACTCGGAGCTGCTGGCTCCTGGGAGGGTGGACGTCTATGGCTACATATTGTTTATGTATCCAGAAGGTCTCTTCATTTCTCACGTTGTTTCATCCTGTCTCAGGCTAAACTGGACAGACTAAACCTCACCATACCCCTCCTTTGTGGCCTCTCCCCACCTCCCACTCCCTTCTCAGATCCCTTTTTTTTGTGTGTGTTTTCTCCCATTAATGCATTGATAGAGCACCAGACCTGGAGTCAGGAAGACCTGAATTCAAATGCGGCCTTACCAGCAGTAAGACCCTGTGCAAATCACTGAACCATCCTTTGCCTCAGTTTCCTAGTCTGTAAAATGGAGATAATAATAGCACTTACCTCCCAGGGTTGTTGTCAGGATTAAATAAAATAATAATTGTAAAGCATTTAACACAGTGCCTCGTCCACATTAAACGTTAACTATGATGATGATGATGCAGGATGATGATGAGGATGATGATGATGATGATGGTGATCCTTTAGGACAGGAACTGTTTTTGTTTCTACTTGTGTTTGTGCATAGTAAGCACTTAATAAATACTCATTGACTGACATATAAGTATTATGCACTTACTCTCTACTAAATTAGTGCCTTGGTAGGTACAAGGATGTAAAGGTACAGGTAGGTGAATGTGGTTTCAATGTCAAGGCCAAATGTAGTCCCCATAGATCCCTGGATGTGGGAATTCAGAACATCGGTACCATGGGATTATGAGCTAGAAGAGATTTTAGAAGTAATCTCATCCAAGACCATTGGACAGAGAAGAAAACAGAGGAACAAAGAGGTAAAATCATTACGTCATTAGTGAGTGGCAGAGTCATGATGTAAACCCAAGCCTTCTGATGTCAAATTACCTTACTTATCTACCATAGTACACTGATTTACCACCACCTCTCTTTCTCTGGAGATCTTCCAACGTTTTCTAGTTCGTATCGTGTTTGTTTCTTTATTTGGCCTGGATAGAAAACCCCCAGAGTCCCAATTGCCTAACAAATATCTAGTAATATGTTTTAAATAAAGACAGTATTGTGCTGGTTTGTAATTCTTAGCCTCAAGATTCAACATTATCGTTTATTCCCCACAGCCAGACAGCTGCACATATTCAGTATGTCACTTGAACATAGATTTAGAGCTAGGAGGAAAAAAGCCACAGAGGTTATCTAGTTAAACCTCCTCGTTTCATAAATGGGGAAACTGAGGTCCAGAGAGGTGAAACTCTAAGGTTCCTCTTTATACAAGGAAGTAGCCAAGGTGGGTGAATCCCACCCACTTGAATCCCACAAGGTCCTCAGATACCAAATCCCATCTTCTTTCCACTGTACCACTAAATCCAAAACACTTTACCCAACCAGCACACCATGTTGTCATGCCGATGTTCTTTTTTTTTTATAATTGTTAAAACCATTAAAACTGTCACCCTAGAAGTCACCAAAGGATCACATCTCTATATTGCAGATCAATGCAGAAGCAAGGCATTCATACTTAGTAATGAGCTCCAATCCCTCTGATCCAATCCAGTGGCATTTATTAAGAGCCTCCTATGGGCACAAATGAATAAGCTTAGTGGTACAGTGGATAGAGTGCAGGGCCTGAAGTCAGGAAGACTCATCTCCCTGAGTTCAAATCTGGCCTCAGACACTTACTAGCTGTATGATCCTGGGCAAGTCACTTAGCCCTGTTTGCCTCAGTTTCCTTACCTGTAAAATGAAGGAAATGGCAAACCACTCCAGTATCTTTGCCAAGAAAACCCCCAAATGGGTTCACAGAGAGTTGGACACAACTGAAAAATGTCTTGACAACAACAACACGGGCACAAACAAATGAATCAGGAAGAGCTAGACAGACAGAATAAATAAGTTAATTAAGGGGTCTTTTATGGAAAATAGGTTCATTGTAGAAAGTTGAAAAGGTCTAGGATTATCTTCACTAGATCTAAGGCACCTGGCTTAGAAGGGATTTCTTACACTCCCAATACCTGGAAGCAAATACATTGCAGCATGATTGAGATAAGGATATAACAAGAGTTGCCTTCAAAGACAAGAAGGAAGTGTTGTATTGTAGAGGATCTGGGTAGCTCTCCCCTACCTCAGCAGAGGACAAAGGAGTTCAAATTTAGACAGGAAATAGGCATTAAAAGAGTCTTCTCAATGAGAAATGTTGAACTGTGTCAGCCAAAGAGTTTGTGGAACCTCCTTTTATGGAGAGCTTCAGGAATGAAACACCAGTTTTGGATAAAGAAAGCTCAAATGCCGGTTTCAGAAAAAGAAAGCTCAAAACTGTCTAGAAGCAGAGGAATTCCAAGACTCAGTGATGGAAAAAGAGAAGTAGGACTATGGGGCAAGTCATTGTACCCATCCTTGTTACCTCATATGTAGAATAAGGACCCTGGACTAATTAATAATGGATGACATTTAAGAGGTCATGACCAAACAAGGGATAGAGAAGATAAAAAAAGATATAATGAACAATTTTTGATTGTATAAAATTAAAAGTTTTCGCACAAACAAAACCAATACAGGTAAAGTTAGAAGGGAAACAGATAGGTGCAGGCAAATGTTTACCAACTGGCTCTCAAAAAATGTATGCAAGGTAGACTTTTAAGTTGAATCTGCATCATTAATATTTTCTCCATCACCTTCTCAAGTGTAGAGTACAATCAACAAAACAATAAATCAAGCCCTGATTTGCAGTGTTTACCAATTTTCAAGGTGTAAATGCTCACACTGAAAACTCCGTAATTGGTTCTTGTGAGCCAGTTCAAGCATGGAAACAGGTCACTGGCAGGGGTAGGGGAGGAATCTTTGCAGCAAATTTTTTCTGATAAAAGTCTCATATCTAAGACATATAACAAATAGACTCAAATTAATAGGCACAAAAGCCAATTATTCTCCACTTGGTAAATGGACAAAGTATATGAAGAGCTTTCAAAAGAAGAAACACAAGCCATCAACAAGTACAAGAAAAAAATGCCCTATATCACTAATAGTTACAGAAATGCGAACTAATGCAGTTCTGAAGTTCCACTTCAGACCCATCAGAGGCAGCCTGGTTGTGCAATGGAGAGAACATTAAGCTTAGAGTCAGGAATAAAAAGGAGTTTGAATCTAGCCTCAGACAGGAAATAACACCTGACTCTGGACAAATCACTCAATCCTTCTTTTTCAATGTCCTTATCTGTAAAAACGTAGATAATAGTAATACCTACCTTCAATGGTTGTTGTGAAGGTCAAATAACATTATGTTTGTAAAGTATTTTGTAATAAATGTTAGTTATATTACCAGATTGGCAAATATAAAAATAATAATAAAAGGAAAATGGCAAGTGTTGGAGGGTCTGTGGGAAAACAGGTACACAATGAACTGTTGGTAGAGGTGTGAACCAGTCCAACTCATCTGGATAGCAATTTGAAACTAGGCCCCCAAAATAATAAGCTGCTACCCGGAGATACCACTACTGGGTATACACTCCAAAGAGATCAAAGAAAGAGGAAAAGGAACCATAGGTTAAAAATATTTATAGCAGCTCTTTTTGTAGTAGCGAAGAACTGGAAACTAAGGGGGTTCCCATTTTGTGGGGGAAATGGCTGAACAAGTTATGGTCTATGAGAGGAATGGAATATTATTGTACTATAAGAAATTATGAAATAAACGGTGTCAGAGAATGAACTCAGGCTTCTGAGAAGACCTGTATGAATGAATGATGCAGAGAGAAATGAGCAAAAGCAGAATTTATACAATAACAGTATTATAAAGAAAAACCACTTTGAAAAATTAGAGAATTCTTATCCATTCAAGTCACTCTTATCCATTCAACACGACAACTCTGTTTCTAGAGGATTGATGATATATTTGGGGATCTACCTCTTAAGGAAGACGTGATAAAGTGAAGATGCAAAATGAGATATATATTTAGGGAGCATAGTCAATGTGGGAATTTGTTTTTCATGTATATTTTTCACTAGAGAAGGAAATGCAAACCACTCCAGTATCTTTGCCAAGAAAAGCCCATGGGCAACATCGGTGTGATAAGGTTCAAGCCGTCACAAAGAATCAGACAGGACTGAATGACTCAACAATAACAACAACAATGTATATTTTTAACAAGAGTTTCATTGTTTTGTTTTTTTTTCAAAAGGCAGTATGGGAGGTGGGAGAAAAAGGGAAATAAGGAGTGTTCCCACCCCCACCCTCCCTGCACACACACACACACACACACACACACACACACACACACACACACACAAATGAAAGTAGGGTTGTTTTTTGTTTTTTGGTTTTTTTAACAGAGAAAAAAGAATAGAAGGAAGGTCAGAGAAGTGGCCGCCTTTGAAAGCTACAGTTTGATCTTAACACGTACTTTAAAAGAAAAGCAAATTGTACATAATAGAGACCTGATGCTTCATGTGTAAACTTTTTCTGCTCTTTGTGCAAAGGCCCATCCTATTTGGTATTTAAATTCAAAATAAAAATATAACCCATGTTTCAAGCCTGGGGCATTTGTAAAATACTTCATGACTCCATGAGGAGTGGAAATGGGGCAAAAGTTTTGGAGAAGACATTTACTTTTTCATTACTGCTTGGGAGGAGAGCAAATAGGGTCCCAGACTGTTTTTAAAGACAGACCTATGCAGAGAAGAGCACAGATTTTGGAAGACGGATGTGTAAGGGAAAGCAGACTTCTCAACATGTCCCTGATTTCCGGCTCCCCTTGGGTGACGTTGGGGCCTCTCTGAGCTGACATAATCTTGATTCCAAAGTGGGAGAGTTGATTTACTCTATGTACATTCTCATCTGTATCATTTCTCTGATTTCAGTTTGCTATCTGCTTGAATAAATGGGTTTAGTCACTATTTGTGATAGCCTTGTGTAATTAGCATCTGGTGGGAAAGAGTCAAGCAGTTAGATATAAGCTTTCTCTTTAAAAGATAAGGTCTAGGAAAGCGGCCTAAACCAAAAAAATAATAATACGATAATCATTCCCCTATACCAGCAATTAAAGGGACAGGTAGATATAATTCTAGTAGGGTACCCTTCTTTCTCAGAGTACAGGTGATCAGCCATGGCTAGCCATTGCCTCTTCTCTCTCTCTCACGTTCAGGCCGGAATCAAAGTCTCCAGGGGAGAGAATTGGACAGGATTCTTTGTGTCTCTGTGAGCCACATTTAGATGAATATGTGGGTGTGAGTGTTCTCGCATGCCTCCTGGGGCAACAAAAACAAGTGAGAACCCCTCCACAGGAACATGCCAATAATTTGTAATCAATTATTCTACAAGAAATTAATTATTTTATTTTTTGAAACCATTGGATTTTTTCCCCAGTGGTTCTGAGGTTTAGTCATATTAATACTATCTGCCATAGTAAGTGTCTAATAAATACATATTCCCTTTCCTTCCTCCTCTGAAGTTAAATCTTTGTGGATTCTTCTTTGTCTACCATTGCTTACTTAGCCTTTCTCATTTGAATTGGTGTTGCCTCTAGCTATCCATTGAGTTGCAGGAAACTTCTTTGACTTTAAAGAATGATATTGTCCATAATCATCTTTCATTTTATCTTCCTATTCAAGAAAACACATTTTGGGGCATTTTTTTTTTCCTTTTCACAGTAATTTTTTTTTTCTTTTGAAGCACAGATAATTTTGTTTCTTTCTAGTTGTAGTCTAGATTTTTTTATATGTACTTATGTGGTTTTTTTATTTTATTTTATTTTATGGGGTTATAATGGACTTATCCATTCCTGTCTGCTGATTGTTGAATTTCTCGCTAGGCTGTATCTCTTAAAAGTTTTAATGTTATTACGTGCGTAATTAATTGCTATATACAGATAGTTGAAAAAACCATTGGTTCTGTTTCCACGATCTGAATTTGTCAGTTACTGCGTTGCATAAGCAATGAATATTAATTCAATTGAGCATTGTTGCTGTAATACTGCATATTTATTGTTTGTATCAATATTTTTGTATTAATGTGAGCACACAGGGAGCAATCTCTTAAAAAGATAGGTAGTGAAACAGTTGAGTGACAGCTAGCATTTGCATTTGAAAAAGAGAATGGTCTTCTAATAGGGGGAATAAAGCTATACCTTAAGCATGAGGACGTTTTAAGGACAATGGTCAGAAAAATAAAGTCTTGTAAGAGAGTACAACAAAGAATACTAATATTAAGGCAAATAAGACCATTCAAAAAGGTTTTCCCGCAATCCTACTGGAGAATTGCAAAGGGAAGAAAGGGAAGGGACCAAGTATGTAAGCACCTGCTATGCGCCAGTGACTGTGGTAAGTGCTTTACAGATATTTCAATTCATCCTCACAAAAACCCTAGGAGGTAGGTGCTATTATTATCCCCATTTTACAGTTAAGGAAACTGAGGGAGACAGAGGCTAAGTGATTTGTCTGGTGTCACATAACTAGTACTGAGACAGAATTTGAACTCAGGTCTTCTTGAACACAAACCTAGTTCTCTGTCCATGGCACCACTTAGCTGCCATTGAGAGACATGTGAGAAACTGACAATAGGGAGTTATTCTTAGGAATTTCATGCTAGTCCACACTTTGAGGGAGAATTGCTTTAAAATGTAGGAGCTTCTCTAATCAAAGGCGTTATTTTTACATAGAAGCAGAATATCATGATGAAATCCAGAAATGTGGCATCAAGGATAGAATGTTGGGCCTGGAGTCAGGAAGACCTGAGTTCAAATCCAGCCTCACACAGTTACCAGCTATGTGGCCCTGGGCAAGTCACCTTACTGTTGTCTATCTCACTTTCCTCAGCAATAAAATGGAGATAATAATAGCCCCCATTTCATAGGGTTGCTGAGAGGATCAAATGAGATAATGTTTGTTAAGTACTTAGTGATTGGCACATTGTAGGCACTTAGGGGAAGTTAGGTGGTACAGTGGATAGAGCACCAGGCCCAGAGTCAGGAAGATGCATCTTCCTGAGTTCAAATCTGGCCTTAGACATTTACTAGCTGTGACCCTGGGCAAGTCACTTAACCCTGTTTGACTCAGTTTCCTCATCTGTAAAATGAGCTGGAGAAGGAAACGGCAAACCACTCCAGTATCTTTGCCAAGAAAACCCCAGATGGGGTCAGGAAGAGTCAGAGATGACTGAAATAACTGAACAACAACAGGCTTATTTCCTTCCCCATTTCATCTTTGAGTAAGGCTGACACCATACCCCTTTTGTTGAGAGATGCCATCGGTGGCATTTTCTCTGGACATAGGCCACGTCCCCAGGAGAACAATACAGGAAGGTTAGGACAGACAACAGTGGTCCCAAGACACTAGAAGGCCCCAGAGCCACACAAACTGATTACATCGGCATACTCTGGGAGGGGTGGGGAATACCCTCACTAGCAACGAATAACCTCTTTGATGCATGGCAGGAAGTCATTTGGTATGAATGTATACAAATTTTAGCTGGGCTCCTAAGAGGAGCCGATCACAAGACTCCTGTACTAATTTTGTCTCTAATACTGTGCAGCAAAAAGAAGAGGAAAAGCCCTTTGAGTTCCTTCTCAGAAGGGAATGATGTTTGCAGACACTAATGCAAAGGTCATAGCAGAAAGAGCAGGTAAAAGTGTATTGTAGAGACTGAGGCAGGGCTTGATCCTCTGACATCTGATGTCATCATTTTTTTTTTTTTGCTTTCTTGTTTTTTTGTTTTTTAACCTCCTCAGGATACTGACCTACCAGTGGTATTGCTGGGTCAAAGGGTATGTATAGCTTGATAGCCCTTTGGGCATAGTTCCAAATTCTCTCCAGAATGGTGGGATCTTATCCACAACAACGTGAGAAGGGCATAAGCACTAACAACTAAGATCAGGAAAGGAGCATGAGCTGAATTTGAGGGAAGCTTCTAAGAGGCAAAGGTGAGAAGGAAGTGCATTCTAGGCAGGGAGGAAAGAAGTGGGAGATCAAGTGCCTGGTACAGGAGACAAGTAGGCTAGTTTGATTGAAATATAGAGCACATGAAGGTGGATAATGTTCAATAATCCTGGAAAAGTAGGATGAAAATTTGGAACTATCTCCCAAAAGCTATTAAACTGCGCATACTCTTTGTCCCAGCAATACCACTATGGGGTTTATATCCCAAAGAGTTCAAAGAAAGAAGGTCCTTTTTGAACCCATGTGTACAAAAATATTTATAGTGGCAAAGAATTGGAAACAGAGAGGGCACCCATCATTTGGGTGAACAATTTACAGTATATGAATGTGATGGAATATTATTGTACCATAAGAATTGATGATGGGGACAGTTTCAGAGAAACCTGAAAAGATTTGTATGAACTGATACAGAGTGAAGTGAGGAGAACCAGGAGAATAGTTTGTAGAATAACAACAATATTTTAAAGACAGCTTTCAAAGATTTGGGAATTCTGATCATGAAAATCACCAACCATGATTCCAGAAGACTCACGATGAAACAAGCTATCCACCTTCAGATGGAGAGGTGATGAACCAATAGTGAAGACTGAAGCATAATTTGACAGGGAGTGGTACCAGGGGACTTGGCCAATGCAGGAATTCGTTCTGCTTGACTACAAGTTTGTAACAAGGGTTTTGTCTTTCCTGCTCTCGCAATTGTAGGAGAGGAGAGAGATGGAAGGGACTCAAAGTGGATCTTTATTTGAAAAAATATATAATTTTTAAAAGAAAAAAGAAGAAGAGGAAGATGAGGGAAGAGGAGGAGGAGGAGGAGAAGGACAAGAAAAGGTTAGAGACATACATGCTAGAGCATCTCAACTGCCAGATTTAGATGGCAAGCAATCAGGAGCCATTGACATTTCTTGAACAGGAGAACACCACCAGACACTGGTTTATCTTGCCCAAAATGCAACAATTGCTGAATTACCAACTTGCAGAGCTGGAAAGGACTTGAGAGGACATTTAGTCTAAGGAATGAACACCTCAACATGAGCCGACTTGACAACACCTCTGACATGGTCATCCAGCTTCTGATGACCTTCAAGGAGGAAGAATCCAGTATTCCCTAGGCAGCCCATTCCATTCTTGAACAGGTCCCCAGACAATTGAGCCTCAATTTGCCTCTTTGTGACTTGCACACATTCTTCCTAGTGCTACCTTTCAGGGCCAGGGAGAACCAGTCTGATCCTTCTTCCACCCTTCAAATACCGGAAGATAGTTCTCATAGTGATGAGGATGGGATCTAGACCCCCAAAAGGAAAAACCCTAGACTTTCCCTGCATGGCCAAATCTCTGGCATTCCCCTGAGGCTATTATCCCATCAACTGGCCTTTCATTGTGGCTATGCCCAATCTGTTAACCTTAACCTAGCCTAGACTTCCCTGTATCCTAACCCCTTAACCTAGCCTAGATCTCCCTATGTCCCCAGGTCACTTCCCATACTTAATCCTATCTAGGCTCCATTCTCCCTTGGCCACCCCTGGAGTTCTATTACCTCACAGACTACTTGGCCACTCCTAGATCCCTCCCATAGTCTTTCTGTATATAAGGTCCATCTTGTCTCCATTAAGATGCTCAGATTCTAGTCTCTGCTGAGATTCTTATAATCCAGCCACTGCTCAGATTTTCACAATCTAGCCAATAGCTTACAGCACTCAGATTCCTTAAGACTCTGGCTGATATGGCGAATCTTCAATAAATCTTGTTTTTGGCTGAAAGAAGGCATGGGTCGAATTCTTTTGGGTTGGACCCGTGTGTCATGATTTTGGGATTCCAGGACCCCTAACCTCTAGACCTCATCAATAGGTCCCCATTCCCCATTTAGATCAGAATAGAATCTAACATTGCATGTATGTCACAGTCTCTCCCTCATAATGGCCCAGAGTTGCTAATGCTATGAGAAATACCTCCTTGGAATACAGGGAGATCAGTGGCATATGGAAAGCATGCACAGCTCATTAAGAAAATTCTTTACCATATATATCACAGCTTCTCTTTCCCAAGGATCTTAATAGGTGATGACCATTTGGGTATTTGCCTTTAAGTAAATACTAAGCCCTATTTCCTTCCACACAGGAATTCACAAAGGCTGCCATCATGCCTTCCAAATCCCTAACCAAATTTAATTTGAATGGAATGACTGAGAGGCAAATGTTTGCTATCCTTCCTCAGAACTCCGTATGTTCATGACAAACCACAAGGTGATCTGGGGCTTTGTACATTTCTGCCAGGAATCAGGGTTCCTCAGAAGTTCTCAACAGTCTAAACTTCTCTATTCCTAGAAGAAAAAAAAAAAAAAAACACCTTTAGACCACTCAGACCAGGGATAGTTTTAGGGAACTGGAAATTTAAAACAAATGGGGAATTTGCCTTAAACTCAGTACAAGAATGCATTGATTTCTGTCCCTGACTCAGAAGCAACTTGTTATGTAGAAAACCTTGGTTTATCAAAGGTTCAGAGAAAGGATATTTAAATTAATTCAATTAAGTTTATTGTCCTTTGTCCTTTATTTTCAAAGAAATTGTCTGAAGGTTGAGCTTAACACCCCACCTCCAAGGGATATTTATTTAAATGTTTGTGGTATCCCAGAAAGAGTTAGTGCACTTTCTTCCATTAAAAGGTATAGGCGAATAACCACCCTTCTCCTCCTGGCTGTCTCTAATTTATGCCCTGAATTTTCCCACCTCTGGGCTTTTGTTCACTCTATTACTTGGGTTGAATTCTTAGCCACCCTTTTCTTCTCAAAGAGGATGATGTCATCATCAGGGAGATGATGCTGATGTGCAAGTGAATTGGATTTAAGCGAGGGAGGGCTGTGCAAAATCACCAGGCTCACAGTCTCCTCTGGAGCCATCTGGGTCCAATGGTGAGATATAGATCAGGATGACTGGAGCTGGCCTTAGATGAAGCCACCCTCTAAAGCTCAAATGTCACTTTTTTCAAGAAGCTTTCTCTGAGATTCCTAACCTCCCAACCTCTCCCCTCAGCATAAAACCACATACCCAGCGGGTATAACTTTTTCCTCGCAGACCTCAGGAAGCACTCTGTTTACATGCTGTCATTTACTTATATATCATATTCCTTGTATTGTCCCGCTCTCTCAAGGCCAAGTCTGGTACATTTTACCCCCACTCAGGATTCCAGGCACTAAGAGGTTTGGGGTTATCATTTTTCTCTACCATTGTCTAGTCCCTCCACTGGCTGAACTTCCATTTTAGGGGCCAAGTAACTAATGCTCCAGTTCTATTTAATTTCTCAACATTGCATAACTTCTACAAAGTAATATTAACCTCAAAGATATAGCAAGAACAAAGTACAAATATTTTCCCCCTCCCCATACCTTGAGAGCATACTCCCCTCTCTGTCCCCTCAGTCTCTGGAGAACTATCAGGCTCTTAACTTGGTTTCTATTTAGCACTGGTCCTACTAAGTTCATGTCCAAAGCCAGAATCATTGCTAGGCTGAAGTTGGAACCCTTATTTTCTCAGGAAACTGATACCAGGCTGGCTGCAACCCCAACCTATATTCCCTAACTGCCAGGTCCCTATGGCTTATGTTCCCAGATAAGATTGGAGACTCTACTCCCTGTGCCTAGCATGGAAAAGAAGAAATTAAGATGCCAAAGACCTAGGCCTGTTTTGGGAGTGGGAGCAGGAGAAGAGAACACCCCTTCAGAGACGGAAGGAGGTCCCTAAGGCTCTCCCCTCCTTTGCACATTGTCTCATGGCTGTGAGTGAAGGAAACATCTCATTCTCTCAGATTTAGGTGTAGCAAAAGCCCTCCTGGGTGCTAACTCATGCCCTTTGAAGGCTGGCTACAGAGCCAATGGAAAAAGTCTTTTCTGAACCATGTGGTAGGACAACACAAAATGTCCACACATCTTCCAGTCCTGCAGTCAGTCTCCTGGACTCAGATCCCTAGTGTCTTCCCAGCGAATGATGGATGCCATTCTGGCAAATTGACCATGCCTGCATACATCCCTGACTCTCATCACATAATTGTGTTGTTGTTCAGTCATTTTCACTCATGTCCAACTCTTCGTGACCCCATTTGGGGTTTTCTTGGCAAAGATACTGGAGTGATTTGCCATTTCCTTCTCCAGCTCCTTTTACAGATGAGGAAACTGAGGCAAACAGGGCTAAGTAGCTTGCCCAGGGTCATACAGCTAGTAAATGTCGGAGGCTGGATTTGAATTCAGGAAGATGAGTCTTCCTGACTCCAGGCCCAGCACTTTAATCACTTTACTACTTAGTTGCTCTAATTGTATTGTAGGGTAATTCTTTTTTGTTTCTATTTTTGAATTTTAGTGAGAGCCAGGGACTGAATATTTTATGAATTTCTTATCTTCCCCAAGTTTAGTATTTTGTACTTTACAAGCCATAGGTACTTATTAATAAATGTTTATTAAGCTGAACTGAATTGAATTGAATGATTTGCTGCCCTCTTCCACAGCCCTTAACACCTAATGACCTTTGGGGTATCTACCAGTAAGTAAAGAATAAGTCTATTTCTTTCCTTGATTGGCTTATTATTCTGAACCTCAAGGATCAATGCCCTTGTGTCTCCAGGCAATGGATCAGAATCTATTAATTGCTACCTGTGTTGCCTCAAGCAAGTCACTTAACTTCTTAGATCCTTAGTTTCAGAAGGAGGAAGAGGAGGAGGAGGAGGAGGAGGAGAAGGTGGAGGAGGAGATCTCTAAGTTTTCTTCCAATTCTGTGACCTTTACCAAGGATTTCTAGATGATTTCTAAGGTCTCTTCTATTTCATTGATTTTAAGGAAGTTCTGTCAGAACAGGAGACTGAAAAAAAAAAAAAAGAAAAATAGAATAGGAGACTGGACTGAATATGTCCTGATCCCAAGATATTACCTGGGGGGAGGGGGGAGGGGAGGATCCATCTCAAACCAGCTCACAAGACCCGATTATTAAATTTTTTAAAAAATTTAAAATTTAATTAATTTAATTTTTAAAATTTTGAATTCCAGATTCTGAGCTGGTTGTTAAATTGTCAGGGTGAGCACTTGCACTTCACTTATGCTACAAATTAGGACTCTACTTACTGATTGCCTAGACTTATTAAGAAAGTGATAGAGAAAGTGTGACTGTTGCAGATTAAACTGTGTGCTTTTTTTTTTTCAGAGAATTTGTTATTAAAAACTTACTAGTAGATCCCTGCCTGGAAGTTCCTTTTTTGAATAAATGCCTGATATTTAGTGAGTTAGAGGAGTAGCAGTTATTTGGGATGCAGAGGATAATTTACCTCTTCCCAAAACCAAGCAGAGCACCACAATTCTGGGGAATCGAGGGATCCAGAAGCCTCCTAAGTACTCATTACCCAGCCCTTGAACCAGCCCTCATGCTACCATCAGAAGTTGATTTGATCAAGCTTCATGTTGGAGCCTGTCCAATTCTGATCCATGTAGGCGAGAAAGACGTGTGTCTGTTCATGTGTCCAGGCAGATCTCTTCAAAATTTGGGAATTCACAGGCGGTGGCTCCCACTGTTCTCTTTTCATGGTCACACACACACTTCTTCCTTTCCTTTCCATCCCCCTTGCTCTCCCTAGAAGACTGCCAAGTATTTCCATTCCATCTGGATTAATGTACATCAGGATTTTGTTAGTAGATGCTGAAGCCAAGAGCTGGCGGTAGCTCTTGCCTCCTCTTCTTGCCCAAACTTCTAGATGGAGGACGAGTAGGTCGGTACAGTGAAGGAGGTCATACCAATTACCTTATGGACAAGATGGGCCGGGGAGACTTTTCCCCTCTTGTCTAACCTTTTAGACTTCCCTAAGCCCTTTGCATCCATTATTTCATTTAATCTTTACAATTCTGTGGAGTAGACTGAGGTGTACTCATCTTCATTTTACAGACAAGAAAACAAAAGCTCAGAAGGTTCAAGGGTTCAAGATCACACAACTAGGTAGGAATGGAATTGAGCCTGGAACCCAGATCTGACTCTTGGACCAGGGATCTTTACCTTATGCTGCTGTGCCTTGAACCCCTTTCCTTCTCAGACCTCAGCTTACAGTGATGCATGTAAAAAAGTGTGGAAACCTTAAAGATGATTCCCAGTAGTGGCCCCAAGATTCTTTTTCTAAAGTATTTATCATCATCATCATCATCACCATCATATCATTATTTTCATAATTTTAATTAGTATATATTGATATGATATATGATATAGTATATTTTAATATATATTATATATGATATGATATAATAATGTGATATAATAGAGACTATATTATGATATAGTATTATATTATATATTATAGTCTATTATAATATATCACATTATAATAGAGACTATATTATAATATACTATAATTTTATCATTATAATAACTCAGGAAACTTTCGAAGGCTATAAGTTGCAAGATAATTGTTTATCTTCATTGTTTGAGGAAGTTTCTCACCAAGAACTTCCCACGCTGTTGAAATCACTGGTCCTTTAATAAAAAAAACAAAACAAAACAAAAATTCCTACCCTTATATGGCACTTTAAGATTTGCAAAATGCCTTACACACATCATCTGATTTGATGCTCATAACCACTCTGTGAGAGTTGCTATCATTACTCCCATTTTATAAATGGGAAAACTCACAGCCAGAGAGGTTGAGTCACATGACTAGTAAGTATCAGAGGTGAGAATGGAACCCGGGTCCTGCATGGTCCAGATCCGGCACTCTAGTTGTTATACTTCACGCTTCTCTAAAATGAGGCTGCAGATCAAAGCACATATTCACAAAATCACAGCATCTCAAGGCTGGAAGGGGATTTGGAGAGTATTTAGTCTAAACTTTCGGTTAGTGCAGGAATCCTCTTTTTTCAATGTACGCAAAGAGTGTAACCTCAGGGAGAGTGGTTGACTTACCCAGGGGCACCCGGCTAGTTAGTTCCTGAGGTAGGATCCTGGAATCTTAAGATCAGACTCAGTCTCCCTGACTCCCAACTACCTCATTCTATCTATTCTATCTACTCCTCCACCCTGGACAGAAAATGAGCATGCCTTTTTACCTAGAGCGGTTTAATCAAAGCGCTGATCACTGTGCATCTGGGGCAGAAACAAAAGCTAAGAAGGGCTAAATAAATGGCCTGCCAAACACTCCTCCATCCTTGCTCTCTTAATTGAAATGGCCATGAGTCACATTTGTAATACTGGACATTTCTTGGACCAGTAACATGTAAAATCACTCAGCAGCCGAGCTGTTTATCTAAAACCCACCAGGGATTTGTGTGCTGCTGTTGTTATTACTTCCTGTACCAGGAAAACGAAAAGGCCAAATTTAGTAGCAGATCATAAGCAACAGGTTCACTTGTTTCCAAGAAGGCTGAGATGAAACCTTCTGTCTTATTTACTCCAAACCAGGCTTCCCAAACCTCATCCTTCTTGAGACTTAGAGAGTTGCTCTCCCCTTCCCTAAGTTGGCACTCCCTGAAGGTCTCAATCATTGCCACTATGATTCAACTGCTGTGGGTACAAAAGGAGGCATCGTTAAGACCCTGGAGTCAGTCGCACGGCACAGGTTCTTCTGAGCCCCAGTAGGACCTGGGTTCTCCTCAGATCTCACCTCTGACACTTACTAGTTATGTGACTCAACCTCTCCGGACTGAGCCATGTGTCAAAAAAAAGCTGTTTGATGTGAGCAGCAATTTTTTTTAAAGGATATAATCATTAGACATCAAATCACATGACATTCCAACCTCATGTTTAGGGGCACATGGTCCTCCAAACAAAGACACAGTGAGTAAGGTCTCAGGAGAGAAGAACTTTAAAGCAGGAAGGGACTTTAATCCAACCCCATCATTTTATGCAAGAGGAAACTGAGGCGTAGAAAAGGAAACACCAGGCCAAGTTTCAACAGCAAGTTAGAGGTAGAGCCAGGATTCAAATTCTAGAGTTCCTTCATAGAATCATAACTTTAGAGCCAAAAGTAGAGGTTATTTAGGCCAACCCTCTAATTTTACAGATGAAGAAACTGAGGCCCAGAGAGGTTGTGACTCACCTAGGGTCACACAGGGAGGAAGAAACAGATGCAGTATTTGAACTCACGCTATCGCTCTTCTTTCTGTTACACTATACTTTCTTTCCTCTGGCACCTTCTGATATCTGGTACATTGGGGGGAGGGGGAAGTCATAGGAATGGGAGAGAACAGTAAATGGGTTAGACAAGGTGGCATCTGGGTTACCTTCAGAGTCTGGGATGCTACAATTCTGTGAGACCTTGCATTGGAGACTTGCTTTACCTTCTTTGCTTAATGCAATGTAAGCTTCTTGAGGCAGCTACTATGTGTGTCCTCAGCCCAAAGGACAGTGCCTGGCACATAGTGTGTGCTTAATAGACGTTCATGACTGAGTGATGATTGATTGGTTGTCCTCCAGGATGAGCTACAACTATCCACAACTCTAATCCACCTAACAATTCTCACAGGGTCAAACAGTGGTATTTGTGCAGTGGACACTGTGTGTCTTTTCAATGACCTCCTTAGGACTATGCCAGATAACCTCCTTGGACGCATAGTCTAGTCCATCAGCAACAGCCAATTGGAATTTGGGTCTTGGCCAACATTTAATCCACTTAGCTTGTCTCACTCCTCTGAGCTCTTCTGAATTTATTCATTTATTTATCTATCTATTTATTTATTTATTTATTACATTTATTTATTTGTTTGTTTGTTTATCTGTTTATCTATCTATCTATCCATTTATTTATTTATCTATTTATTTATTTATTTAGCTCTGTGGAACTTTTCAAAAGACAGAGGTTCCTAGGCAGCTAGGTGATACAGTGGATAGAGCACCAGGCTTAGAGTCAGGAAGACCTGAGCTCAACTTCAGCCTTAGAAACTCACTAGTTGTGTGACCCTAGATAAGGCACTTAACCTCTTTCTACCTCATATTCCTCAATTGTAAAATGGGGACAATAATAGCACCTGCCTCACAAGGTTTTTGCCAGGATCAAATGAAGTAATATTTGTAAAGTACTTAGCACAGTGCTGGGTACAAAGGAACCACTTAATAAATGCATGTTTCCTTCCTTCCTCCCTTTCTACCTATGCAAGGATCAGCCTTGGCCCAAATCACAAGGCAGGAAAACATCCAAAAGGGAAGGGGAGAAACAAAGGATGGGGAGAATCAGAGTTGTGGAAAGCTGACCAAAACAAAGAGAAAAAGAAAATATGGTGGCAGTAGAACGAACATCAACGTAAAGTTGAACATCAGTATAAATTACTTTGGCCAACACTCAGTGATAACACTTTCTTACACTGTCTGCCATTGTTACAAATTACAATCCTAAACCCAATTCTGGCTGTCCTAGAGATGCTAGGCTGCATAGTGAACATAGTGGAATGACCACCATGCTACTAACCAGTTTGAAGTTATAATAAATATCATCTCATATGACTTAGAAAGAGAGCTGACTTTGGAATCAGAAAAAACGACTTCTAATCCTGGCTCTAATATTATCAGTGTGACTTTGGACAAGTAATTTCCTCTCTCTGGGATCTATAAAATGATGAGACTGGACTAAGATAATCTCTAAGGTCCCTTCTACACTTTAAAGGGTGCTATGGCAGAAAATTCCCCATACTTTATATTGTTACAAATGTCTGAGGGCATGCCATAGAGTAGCAATGCCCAACTTATGAACTGCCTGTGACCCCATTTGGAAAGTCAGAAAGAATTTCACCACTCTACAATGTTATAAAAGGTGGCTGGATTCCTAGAACAGGCCACAAAAGTCTCTTTAACCACTAAAGTACCCAAAGTCAGCATTAGTTACCTTATTTCAATCATACACAGCCACAATTTAGTAGTAGTAGTAGTAGTAGTAGTAGTAGTAGTAGTAGTAGTAGTA
>NW_020954580.1:27394734-27504614 GCF_900497805.2 Vombatus ursinus | reverse complement strand
TAGTAGTAGTAGTAGTAGTAGTAGTAGTAGTAGTAGTAGTAGTAGTAGCAGCACAGTAGTAGTGGTAGCAGTAGTAGAAGTAGAAGTGGTAGTAGTAATACTATCATTAACATTAGATTGTAGGCTCCTTAAAGGGCAGGGAATGTCTTTTGCTTCTTTTTGCATCCCTAGCACTTATCATAGTGCCTGGCACATAGTAAGCTCTTAACAAATATTTATTGAATTGAACTGAAATTTCTATGGGAGAATATGAGAGGCAGCCTGGTGTGCTGACTAAAAGGTCTGCCTTTGAATCAGAAAAACCTTTAGTATTTAAACTTTCTTGTCTTAAAGTACCATCTCTGACATGTGATAACTAAGAAACATTGGGCAAACCATTTATCCCCTCTGTACCTCCATTTCTTCATCTATGAAATGAGGTGGTTAATTTAAAACTGGTACAAGCCATTTTTGAGTCCTTGGTAAATCTTGAAAACTGTGTTTCATGGATGTTACTCTCCAATGGAGGCTTGAGTCTTCACTATGAGATGTGATTTGACATCACAAAATAAATACTTCCAGTGTATGTCTTGGGGTGTGAAATCTATAGGTTCTAAAAAAAGAAGTGTATTTGTGAACATAGTATTAGAAACTACTCCTCCCTGCATCTCCATGCTTGTTAATGAGTAACGTCAACTCCTCAAGGCAGAGACTTTCATCTTTGCTTCCCCAGGGTTTGTCTCAGTGCCTGGCAAGAGACACTGGTTTGATTAATACTTGTTAACTAGTTAATTGATTATGAAGACTTTGATCTGCTGCCCATGTCACCTACTCTTAATTCCAATTTGGGTTGGACAAGATGATCTCTGAAGTACCCTAAAGCTCCATATTCTCATCATGCTATTGTTCTGTACAGCACAAGATGACGGGCTCAGCCCTCTCTCCATAGGGGTGTCTTTGGAGACTGGGGGTCTGTCAAAGGAGTGATGGAGATGCTTCTCCTACTTTTTACACTTTTTACATCTGCTCCACAAAGGGCATTTCTCTAAGTCAGTGCTTCCCCAGGTGTTCTGAATTGTAGAACACATGGTATAGTGAACCAGAATAAAATTTGGAATCAGAGGAACTGAATTTGAATCCTATCTCTGATACTTACAGCCTGAGTGATCTTGGGTTTTTAACTTCTCCTCATTTGTAAAATAATGAAGTCAGACTCAGTGACCCCTCAGGTCCTGTCCAGTTCCAAATCTTTGAGTCTCTATAGGCCTATGAGATGTTCTCATGGGGTGGAGGAGGGTGGGGGATGGGATGTTGTAGATTCCAGACTTGTGTTTTCCCAATTCCCATTCAGCTGTACTGATTATTACTAAGTCGAGGGGTCATATGGTAATGATGATGCTGGTTATGTGTTTACCATTAAGAAGAAGAAGCCTGTGTCATAATCTAAGAGATTTCAAGCAGGGTCATTCATCTTATAACTTCAAATGATAAAGGCACTGAATAAGTCAAATTTCAGAGTAGATATTATTACAATATTATGGCATTTCCCCCCCATTTGCTTATTATCTATTTCTGTGATATACAGATTATAACCCATCCATAGCTTCTCATTCCATGTACATCTTGTCTATGTCATTCCACAGATGACAGGATTATAGCTTTTGAACTGGAAGGGACCTTTGAAGCTATCTGGTCCAACCCCCTCATTTTACAGTTGAGGAAACTGAGTCCCAGAGGTTAAGTGACTTGCCCAAGGTCTCATGAATAGTAAGTGGCAGATTCAGGATTTGAACATAGTGGAAGGTCTCCAAATTCGGTGCTCTTTCTTCTGCATCACACCATCCCATCCCATCCTCCCTGCCTCCAGGCCCTCCACAGAAGATTCACCAAACATACTGAAGGCCTTCCCTTTGGTTTTTTTAATATGTATCTGAAACCAATGCAAAACAGCTTGTCCATATATTATCTCTTTCCTACATGAATAGCCCATCTCTTTTTCTAATCATACATGACCTTGATGACATACTCCATGCCACTTCCTGAGCACATGCCATTTTTGACAATATGCTGTGGCCCATGCTTTCCCAGCATGCATCTATCTTTCTGTTATCCTTTGAAACACCACTATAGCTTTCCCTGTGTAAACACAACCCAAATTATTTTCCAAGATCTCCCATTAAAAATAAGAAAGGAATGGGAATTATGACCTTCCTCTAATAGTATGTATGTATATCTATGTATATGTGTGCATATAACAACTAGTACTAAACTTTAATCACTTGAATGGTGACATAGCTAGTGAAGAAAATGTATTTCCAAATGTGGCATATCATATAAAGTCCCAGATTGAAATCAATCCCCACTTTAAGCCACTTATGATTTTAAAAAGCACCTGGCTTAAATGATCCACCTGGAAATATGTACTTTTATTCATAGAATGTATGAGTCATCAACTACACACCCCATTGAAATATAACCTTTAAGTCTAAAATGATTCAGACAAATTCTTAATAACAATGTGGGTTTGGTTTGTTGGTTTTAACTGATTGAGAATCAGCTGTCCACTTAAGAAAGCAGTTACTAGCCTGCCATGTTAAGTGATCTGTTTTACCATGAATCCATTCCAACAACTCTCCCCTGTGAAAGACATATACAGTAATCAACAGCAATGGGCATGATTTGAAATTGTGCCTTCCAGGAATGCACATACATTTGTGACAAAATGTCTGCCCTGGGACTCAGCTTCCATTTGTGATATGAAAGGAAACGGCTGATTCTATAGAATATGCAAAAACAAGCACCATGACCTTTGACACCACTGCACTCTCTGTATTCTGGGTCACCTCCCAGTTCATTGATAGCAGAGCTGAAGAAGTGGAATCTACATGTGCCTCCACAGTGTTAGATAGCAGCAGCATCAAGGAAGAAAAATGGCCAAAAAAAAAAGGCAAAAATATTGTACTGCAAATGGTAATAATGCTGTCCAAAGGGAAATGTGATTAGCTAGAAGCTTATCAGCTGATATTATTTCTACTTCCTCATACTGCCTCCCATGAGAGGCAGTGTGGCGAAGAGAGCTGATCTCAAAGCTAAAGACCAAAGTTCAAGTGCTGTCTCAGATATGTACTGGCTGTGTAACTCTGACTTCTCAGTATCCTAGGCAACTAAATTACAGAGGAAGTGCCAATCTGCCTTGGCAAACAAGAAAGACATTTCTTCACTTGGGAGTTCCCTCTATCTCTGAAATCACAGGGGCAGTCCCTACCTCCCATATATGATCACATGAACAGAAGTAGTCTGTGGAATCTAAGTTACAGTAGTTCACAGTATTTAAATTTAGGAGAATCTTCATAGATTATCTAATCCAATCCCCTCATGCTAATAATGGAAAAACTGAGTTCTTAAGAATTGAAGTGGCTTGCCCAAGATTATTAGAACTGTTAGTGAATTCTGAACTAGTGACCAGGATGGCCAAGCCTGAGAAATACTTACTAATGGTTCTATATTACCCTGAAAGGGGCTCTTTCGTGAATGCCCAGGGATCTATCCTTGGCCCTGTACTACCTAAAGTATTATCAGTGAATTGGGTAAATGAATGGATGGCATGCTTTTCAAAAATGTCAACGGCATGAAGCTAGGAAGGAATGCAAACACGTTGAATTGTATAATCAGCATCCAAAAAGATCATGACAGGTTCAAATGTTGGGTTGAATCTAATATGATGAAACTGAATAAGGATAAATTAAAAGTCTTATACTTGGAGCCAAGAAAAGGCAACTTTACAAATACAAAATGGTGGAAGAAAGCAGTTTCTCTGAAGAAGATTTAAGGGTCTCAGTGTACTGCAAGCTGGATATGTCAACAGGGTGAAATGGGAGCCAAAGATGCTGATATTATCTTAGGCTGAATTAAGAGAGGTACAGCATCCAGGATTAGATAAGTGAGAGTCCCACCATATTCTGCCATCGTCAGACTATACCTAGAGTATTGTGTTCAGTTCTGGGCAGCATGTTTAATGAGCTGGAGAATACCTTGAGAAAGGAAATAAAGATGGTGGAGGGCTAATAAATCATGACATATGAGGGTTGATAGAATGGGGGATGATATTTAAAGGACTTCAGGGAGACATGGTAATCTATCTTCAAGTATTTGAAAGGTTATCATATGGAAGAGGAATGATCCTTGTTTGACTTGAATCTAAAAAGGAATACTTAGGACCATAGGTACAAGTTTAAAAAGAGGCAAATTTCAGTTTGAGATAAGGAGAAACTTTCTAACAATCATGGCTATCCAAAACCGAAGTGGATTGCTTTGAGAAGAAGTGGGTTCCCCCCTCCCTAGAAGTCTATAAGCAAAGGCTAGATTCTTTTTTCAGTAATAGCTTGAACTAGATGTTCTCTGAGGAGCTTTTCAACTCTGAGAACCTGTGATTAGTTTCTTAGATTTTGCTATCCCTATAAAGACTTGAAAGGAGCATCACATTAGTACTATGAGAAAAAGGTTTTTAAAAACCAGGGATAAATCAACTTTGGTTAATATCTTCCCTTGCTTATAATTCTATGTGTTTTGAGGGATCAAGGCACAGAACCAAAGCTAGGTAAGTGAAAAATTGTAATGTGGGCTTTACCTAAGAAAATTCTCCTGGGATTTACAAGTATGTGTTCCCTAAGAAATGTTTGTTTCAGCTTTCTTGGAGGCTGGGTGAGTAATGAATAGAATGGGTCATGGGGAGGATGGCTAACAAGATCCACCCACCATTCTATGAGCATCACTGGCTGTGGTGAGAGCCACCCATATCCACAGACAAAGCATTCTGTACTGGAAAGCCCCATTCCCTCAGTAGCAGGGTTTTGTCAAATGCCTCAGGAGGAAATGTCCTTTCAAGAACTGAGACTTAAAAACACAACTGAGTCAGTTAAAGCCACAAGTGGAGGCTGCCATTCCATCAGGGTGCTTCCTCTCTCTTGTGGAAAAGGTTTGAATGATGGCATCAAATGGATTGTGTCTTGTTCAGAGGACCAGGATTCAAATAGTTGCAACCTAATAACATCAATCCTCACGTGCAAACACATACATCCACATACTTTCCTGAGGTAATTAGGTATAGAGTACTAGACCCCAATTCACATTTATTCTGCACTTTCCCTGAGCTCAGAGGGTATAGCTTGGTCTTTCACTCCCAGAAACTCTACACCATGACTTGGCATCACAGCCATTTCCTCATGCTGCTGTGAGGCCACAAAAGCCAATGTTTTCATCCTAACTTCAAGGTGACCTTGGGTTATGGAAGGCTATGCCAGGAGAGTACAAGCCCTGGTGGATTCTACTAAGTTGGAAAAACTTTGAAGATGGTCCTAGTAGACCATCTTATCCAAGAAATAGTCTAGATATATATAGAGATCCTCATCATAGGTGTGTTTGTTCTTTGGCCATGGCAACCCATGAAACAGACAAAGCTAAAAAATTAAAAATAAATAAATAAACCCACCCTCCCCTCAGTCTCATGCATCTAGTCTCTTGTTTTTTGTAATTATAAAATGATAGAGTAAGGGAAGGGGACCAGAGATGGCTTTAAAAATCTCTGTTTTCAGACCATATACAAACATGAAATTGTTGGGATATATGAAAAATATGAAATCTTTGTCAAACTACCAACAAGCTAACACACTGTTGAAAGAATAGAACCACATGCATATTTCCATTTTCACTATAACTGAAACCAGATGGCCTAAAGAAGTAACAGCTAAATGGAAGACTAGCTCAAAGTCCCCTTTAGAAGAGCTAATAAGAGAGTCCAGACAGTTCAATTTATCATGAAACCAAAAATAACCAGAAAAATCATTTCGTGGAACTGTTGGTTACTTCACCTTAAAAATAGTTGCAGTGGATGTGTTAACCCAAGGAGAAGAAAATGAAGGAATAGAGAAATTCTACCAAACACTTAATAAGATCATCCAACCATGGCAATACATATACATAAATAGTTGGTGAATCCAATGTGAAGATGAAAACAGGAAAGAATGATGAAAAACATGTTGGGAAATAGGGTTCTCCAGTATGTCACCCCTGTGTATTACACTTGTCAAAAAGAGTGATAAGTTACTGAACATGACAAACATCAAATATGACCCCCCCCAAAAATGAAATTGACCATATCTTCAATATTTCAATTAATATGTGATCTCCTTAATTTGCGTCTTCCTTCCATTGGTACATATGACAACCTACCCACACCTTGTTATGCTATCCAATGTTTATCCCAAGGGAACCTGGTGGGGGCTTTCTTCTAAGGCATTTTGTATTTGTTATTATTGTTGTTGTTAATAATTATATATATTTATGGTGCTTTAAGATTGGCAAAGCACTTTATAAATATTATCTCATTTCATCATCCCAACAACCTTGGAAAATAGGTACTATTGTTATTCCTATTTTACAGAAGAGGGAACTGAGGCTGGGAGAGGTAAAGTGACTGCTCAGGGTAACACAGTAAGTGTCTGAGGGTAGATTTGAACTCAGATCTTCCTGATTCCATGTCCAGTGCTCCATCCCTTGTGCCACCCAGTTGTCCATTTATTTCATGGATTTCCAAGGAGTAGTCTTATCCTTCCCTATTGCTCACCTCCTTTTCTGACTATACATTTCTACTCCTTGGAAATCCAATGATTCTGTCCTCCTTTCCATTTAACACATCTTCTAGATTCATTTATCGTGAGAAAATTCATGACAATATAGCTCAGTTCTTCCAACAGTATTTCAATTCTGTGAATTTTAGAAAAGGGTCTCACACTTGGTTGTTCTTTAAATATATTGTTATATTATTTAATATCTCAGTTGAGTCTATGTTTATAAATGGTCTAAAAACTGTGTGATTCTTAGCATCCTCTGTCCCCATTTTCTGCTGGTCCACTCCTGTCACTCTGAAAGTAGAGGAAGATTGTACAGAACTGAAGGTCATTGTGTATTACTTTTTTGTTTGTTTCACTGGGTTGCCATGACCAAAGAATGAATCATTCAGCAACCACCTACTTTGGAGAAGCTTTTCCATACTTAATTAAATTGGTCATCAGAGAGTAGATCCTTGGTCACCAGGAACTTACTCAAAGCATTCCTTATATGATAGGACCTACACAAATTTGCACTCTTGTACTGTTCCTGGCACAGTTTTCCATAACCTAGGGGCACACCATATGAAAAATCAGAGTAGGTTTTTGAGGAGGAGTGGATTAGTGTATATTTACAGCCTGATGTGGGAGTTGGTTAAGGAATCAGCATAAATGCGTGCCATCAGATCATCAGCTGTTTAAAGGAAAGGGCAAAATTAGCACCAAATTAGGAGAAAGGAAATAAGTGAGAAGAAACTATGTGTAAGAAAAGCAGCTCCAACCTGATCTATTGAAAGAGGATGTTGACTCTAAAAAATTGGAAAATGGATAAAAGTAAAGACATTGATTCAGATTATTGCTAGTGTCATTACATTAGCAAATAATGTAGACTGCTTTAAGAAAACAAGACAAAAGAAGAGAATGTGTTGTACTGTTCTACCTTTGTTAGAGCATATCTAAAGTCTGTTGTTCAGTTTTAGATGCTATATTTCAGGAAGATCAATAATAAACTGTAGAATGTGTGGAGAGGTACAGCTAGGATGATGAAATGCCTTGAATTCAGGCTACATTAGGATCGTGTGAAGAGCTAGGATGGTTTAACTTGAAGATGAGAAGATTCTGGGGGGAACACAATAGCTATCCTTAGATATCTAAAAGGATGTCACATGGATAAGATATTAATACTGTTCAACTTGGCTTCAGTGGGCAGAGGTAAGATATCTTACTTATAAATAGCTGCTTATATTTGTAAATAGTCTCTTCCTGTTAGATTGTGAGCTCTGTAAGGGCAGGGACTGTTTTGGCCTTTCTTATTAAGCGTATAGTATGTGCTATCAATGAATTTATTAAGAATAAGTGGTGGTTAACTTGACTCAAGTGCATTAGAAAATTCTCCCTCCCCTTTACTTCCCAGTAGAAGTATTTGCCCTTCACTTACATATGAGGAAATTATTTCATCTTACCCACTAAGGTATTACTTCAGTATTTATTTTTTCCATCTATAAGTCAGTGTGCAATAGTATTTCGTGTTCACAATGTTTGTTTGATAGGTAGATGGCCTTGTACCTGAAGGGATTTGAAGAGACTCATCAGAGCTCTTTCACCCAAAATATCTCTCTCTGCCTTGGCTGCCATAGTGGGGAGAATTCTCAGTATTGGAGTAGCTCTTTGAGGGTTAATAATATCCTATTGCCACTACCTCTTGTCTTGGTGAGAGATAGAAGTAAATGTTCATAGTTCTGGTAAATTTTGATGTGAAAGAGGAGAAGGTTGGCAGCCTAGGGCTCTTAACTGACCAAAGCAAGGGGCTCTGGGCCAGAATAAAGGTGCTGGGTATTATCTAGGGCAGAGGTGAGAAGGAGAAGGAATGTCATCCCCTACAAAACCAAACAGAAGACAGACTTCACCAATTTTCACAGTTTTAGGGGGAGCCTGAGCTACTCGTTCAGGACATAAACAGGAAGAGTTGCTGGTAGGCACGTACGGTCTGGCATCTTATCTCAGGGAAACAGATGCTGGACAGAGACTTTTTACTGAGTTCAATGAAGAGCCCAACCAGCCTTCTGAATGGATTGGGCTCCATCTAGTACATATACAATCTAGACTAGAATTAATCATGCATCTATCTACACATGACACTGGGATTCATGGGCCCGAGTTTGGTCCTGTTGGGGGCATAGGGAGGTCTTGTCCAGTAAGCTGAAAAAGCCACTTTAATGGGACTATTTCCTACATTTCCTTGGGACCCTCCTTGGAGGGACCACCATATAACCTCTCACAAAGTAGATAACTAGGAAATGTTTGGTAACTAGCCAACCAGTGTGATGCAGCTGAAAGGTTTGACTCAGAATTAGGGTGAGTGGGTTTGAATCTCACCTCAGACACTTAATGAGCTAACATGACCCTGGGCAAGTCACTTAACTCCTGTGTGCCTCAGTGTATTCATCTGTAAAATGGACTCATTTTACTCATCTGTAAAAAATACTATTTGGGGCAGCTAGTGGATAATAGTATTTGGGCAGCTACTGGATAGAGTACTGGCCCTGGAGTCAGGAGGACCTGAGTTCAAATTCGGACTCAGACACTTACTAGCTATGTGACCCCATTGCCTAATAATAATAACGATGATGATGATAATACTTGTACAGTCTACTTCATGGGATAGTTGTAAGGAATGTGCTTTGTAAATCCTATTGAGCTGTAAAATGTGAGTTATTATTATGTACCCGTTGAGCATCTGAGTTGGTTTGAAGGGTCTAGAAATCCTTATCTTCCTTCCAGGCTTACCCTAGGTACTACCTCAGAGAACTAGCACCTCTGGTAAGAGGGTTTGCTGAGCCCTTTTCAGGGCTACACATCCATCTTTGCTCATCACCCCACTCTCACCTGTAGCTTGTGCAGTGGCCACACCCTGGTAAAACCATCTTTGGATCCATACAGCCAGAACCAATACCTTGAATAATCGCCTTGAACAGCCCCACAGTAAGCTTCATAAATATGTTTGTTGAGTTGAATTGAATTGCATTGAATTGAAGGGCACCTTAGAGCCCACTTACCTCATTTCACAGATGCAGAAACTTGCCCAGGGTTGTAGGGGCTGCTAAGTGACAGAGCCTCCCTGACTAGAAAAAAAAAATATTAAACTTGGGAGTGGTTTCACATGGCTTTTGAATAAGTCTTAGTAAATGTTGGTAACCAGAATTCTTCCATTTTATATTTCCCACCCTTCCCCGGGGATAGCATATCCTCTTTTCCAATGTGCTCCTAGAACATTCTAAGCTCCCACAGGAGAAGGAGGGACAAGTAAACAATGTTTCTAGACACAATTTAAGAGGCACCCATTGTTAGTTTGGCTGAACTGCTTCTTTCTCCTTTATTTTAATGATTTTCCCCCTGCTCAAGACAGGAATTGCAGGGGCTACTCTCTGAACCCACCCACTACTGATTGGTACTAAAGCTTGGACCTGCCGGTCTACTTGACTTCTTTCAAATCCCAGCTAAAATCCCACCTTCTATAGAAAGCCGTTCCCAATCCCATAATGCTGGTGTCTCCCCTCTGATGATTTTCTCCAATTTATCATTTCTCTATCTTGCTTGTATATAGTTGTTTGCATATTGTCTCCCTTATTGGACTATAAGGTCCTTGGCTGTGTTTTCCCTTTCTTTGTATCCCCAGTGCTTAGCATAGTTCCTGGCACATAGTAGGTGCTTAATAAATATTTATTGACTTCAGTTCTATTTTTCTTCCCTGGGCTAATTCTCCCCTCCTTGATCAGCTTTCCTTACCACCCCCACCACCCTCTTCTGAGGGGCTCATCATATTAGCGGCAGACTCAGTGAGGATGCCAGATTGGCTTTAGCCCTCTTATAGCCCAGAACTCCAGTACTCCAGAGATCCAGCAGCCTCAGTTTCCCCAGTATCAGGGATTACAGGCATGCATCACTACGTCTGGCTGTTTTATTCTTTGGTAGCAGAGATGGCTACCAGTATAGGGTAAGGAAGAAGGGTATATTTGGAAATGAAGGTGATGTAAAGTAAAATATATCCATAGAAATTAAATCGACAAAAGACACTAGGAAAGCTCACACAGGGTTTGGAATCATCAGCCCTGCTCCTATCTTGTACTACGACTTCCTGGGCAGCTTGAGTCTTTTCCCTTTTGCAGCCCTGTGCTGCTTCTTCTTCCTTCTTAAAAGTTCTGCCCCTTGAGGATGGAGTTTATGAACACAGGAAGTACCTCCCTTAGGACCAACAAATGCTTGGACTGAACCAAGGAAACAGAACGCTTCAGAGTCGTAAATACAGAAAATTAGCAAACAGACAAGGAAGGGCCCAAACTCAGATACTGACTAGCTATGTGATAATGGGCAGACATTTACCTTCTCTAAGATCCAGTTTACTCGTGTTTAAAATGGGTATTATAGTTTGTGAGGTTGTTTAAAGTTTGTGTGTTCTCTACCCAGTAGAAAGTACACTGCCTCTGAAGTCAGAGAACCTGGGTTCAAATCCCTCCTCTGATACTTACTACATGTGAGAACTTGAGTAAGGGATTTTCAACTCTCTGGGTCTCAGTTTTCTTATCTGTAAAAAGAGATTAGACTAATAACCCCTGAGGTCCCTTTTAGCACCCAATCTATAATCCTATGACTTTCTCAGTGTAACCAACCATTCCACCAGTAAATAATGTATCCATCGGTACCTTTTCATCCTTGCAATGTTTGTCCATTAGTCTTTTAAAGAGACTCTAACTAATGTGCTAGGGAGCTTCCCCTAAGTTTTTTTTTTAAATACTTTGTGGGTACCCATGCAACCTAAGTCATTCTGTGACCCGTTGTTCCCTTACCCTTGATACACAACCTGCCCATCTCTTTTCCTGACCAAACATAAGATCATAGAACCATAGATTTATAGCTGGAAGGAACCTTAGTGGCCACTGGACTTAAGAGTCCTACTCCCCAATTTTACATATGAGGAAACTGAGGCACAGAAGTGCCTCATTTGAACAAAGTTCAAATTCACTTGAACAAAGTGAAGTCATTCATTCAGGTTCACACAGGTCCTAAACAGAAGAGTCAGGATTTGAATCCAGGGCTCCTATCTCTAAATGCAGCATCCTTTTCTCTATCCTAAAATGCCTTGATAAGACCCTTGCGCCACTTCTTATCCACAAATCTTCTTTGGGAATATGCCACAGCCTATTTGCCCCTTCCATGGGTTCCCTTCATTTATGATTCTCCTGGGATTCACCTCCCTGATGCAGCACTGGGGAAATATTGGTGTTAAAATAGATATTCAAACTCTATGAACTTTAAAACACTAGAGAAATGTGATTTATTATTATTCTTATACAAGACCCCTAACAGAGACAGGCAGCTGTACAAACACCTAAACAAACAGAGTGTCTGTGTTCTAGATGCCCATGCAATGTTTTCTGTGTAGGGGGAGAGGGGACTGCAGAATCCTTTAACTCTTTCACTTCTAGGGGAAAAGCAAGGAAAACACATGCATCTAATTATAATGATTAACCCTATTTAATCCTCATTAAAGTAATATGCCTCATAAAGTCTATTTAATCCATTGGACCAGTCATTCTTAACCTGGAGTCCAGAGAACCCCCCACATACAATGGGTCCAAGGATAGATTTCAGGGGGTCTGTAACTTGAATGGGGAAAAAAAATCACATCTTTACTTTCACTAACCTCTACTTGACATTTAGCATCTCCTTCAATTATAAATGTAGACAATAAAAGGCTATTCTGAGAAGGGGATCCATAAATGCTTTACAAAACTGCCACTGAGGTCCACGACCAAAAAAAAAAAAGTTGAAAGCTCCTGCTATGAACATTGGAAAGTAACGGGCACAAGATACAGAATGCTGGGCTGGGAAACACACTGCAACACCTCTGGCATTTTGAAGAGTCTGTTCCTTTAACCTTGGCTCTCTTTCTGGAGGCAGACATCGATGTAGGGATGATATTCTTCCAAGGCTGCTGTCATCTGGAACAGCCTTCCTGTATTTCTCTGCCTCGTCAACTCCCCATCTCCTTTCAAATCTCATCTGAAAACATCTTCTTCCTTCCCTGTCTCTACCTCCCTGAATCCTTGGATCCGGCTTTCTTTTTCCCCAGGACTTTGCCCTCCCTCTAAATCAAGCAGGGATTCATTTTGTCCTAGCGGGGCCGTGACTAGTGAGTGCTTGGACCCGGGGCCTGCCAAGCCCACAGCCCACAGCTCGCATCCCAGCGGGAGCCACTTTAGCTGCGCGCTGTGGAAATTGGGGGAGGGGGAGCCGATGCTTTTGAAAACAATCCTTGGGATTGAGTTGAACGCTCCTTTTTTTATATTCACCTGGTTGACGTCATAGTCTGGAAATTTATAGGTCCCGTGGGCGTACTACTTTTGTGCATACCAAGTGGGGGGGGAAGGTTTCTCCGAGGTTTGTGTGCTTTGCCCTGTTCCTGAATAAACTATGTGAGTGGAGGGTGTCTTAATTCATCAAAGTTAATGACCTGCACTTGATTTTACCTATTCTGAACCAATGACGAGGAAGGGAGGGCTTCTGGCTAGGTTTCTCCCTCTCCACACTGTAAGGATGATGGCTCCACAAACCAATTACTTCCCCTTCCTCCTGGTGTGTTGTTTTTTTTTTTTTTTTTTAAAGCATTTCAAGCATACCAAGAGTTTTATCCTTTGGCTTGCTTTTTTTTTTTTTTTTGGTCTTCTCAAATTATGATTCCTGGAAATAAAGGAGGTGAACCCTGGGAAGAGAAAATAGGAAAATACAATGTGAGCCAATTGTATCTTCTTTCCCAGTGGCTCAACATCAGTGTCGTTAATATTTACATGAAATGTAATTTTTAAAAGATGTTTCCTGCCTCCCTAGGCACCTATGTTTCCATTAGCCTGCAACTACTCCTCCCTCTCATCCCACAAAAGTGCTTGGGAGCAGTCCTTCTTTATCCTGGAAACATTATTCGGCATTCTTCAAGTCTCTTTCTAACCATTTACTTTGCTTGCCTCAGACACCTTCTGCAGAGAACGTTCACTGCTATAAATTTCATATTTGACTTTCAAAAAAATCAATAGAAGGTAGGGAAGAAGAAAAATGTTGACCCCTTTCTCTGGTCTTTTCTACCAACTAAGAAGTCTGAACCATTCACCCTCCTTTTGCCCTCCTCTTGGAATTCCTATGGAAAAGGTACAGTTCACATCCCAAAAGACTAAAGTAGTAACCCTATCGTGACTGGCCAATTCTGGAAAGACAAAGGATTTGTGTATGCACATGTGGGATGGGGGAATAAGGGATCATAGATAATCCTGGTCCAAAGGGCCCCCTGATGCAAGAAGTTGGAGAAGAAAGTGCATTTTTTTTCCATCTCCAGACCTCTTAAGCTTACTTAAGAATTAATCCCTTTTCCAGAATGGCAGAGAAGGGTGATGGGCTGCCTGAGGAGATAGTAGATTCCTTTGGCCATCTTCAAACAGATATTGAGTGATTCCTTGTTATAGACATTATAGAGAGAATTCCCATACAGGTCTACAATTGGACTCCATGGCTTCAAAGGTGCTCTAAGAACCTGTGATTCCGAGTGATTCTCATATGGGAGGGGGAGAGAAAGGGAAGGAAAGGAAGTTCAGGTCAATTGTTTTTCTAACTTGCTAGGGGCTCTGATGGAAGGTGTGGTGAGAAAGGAGATTGAAATTATTGACTAATACAAGATGTTGGCATTTTCTTTCCAGCTTTACATATGCATGGCAGTGACTACCAACCTAGGCTTGTCAATACCCAAAGATGTTTTGAAACTCGTCAGGTCAACAAGTATTTATTAATTGCTAAGGTATTGCACTAAACACTTGGAATACAAACACAAGCAAAAAGAAAGACAGTCTCTCCTCTCAAGAAGCTTACGTTCTAATGGAGCAAGATAGCACATGAGAGGAAGCTTGGTATGGAGGAGAGAAGAAAAGAAGATATGGGAGAAAAAGTCCTGCAAGTCTGGCGTGAATAAAGACATGTGGGAATAAAGATGTGGCTGACCACGGCTCTTCCTTAAAATGGAGATTCTAGGAAAAACCAAATAATCAGGTGAAGTGATCCCAGGGGTAGAGTGAACTTCCAGGATGAGAAGACTGTTGTGGCTTAGTAGAGAAAGTCTGAAGAGTTAGGGGTAGAGCTTGGTGAAGAAAAGCGAAATTCTCTTTAATTTTAAGTAAAATGTAGCACTTTTGGAAATAGAGGGGTGTTGGAAAGTAATGCAGTCACATGTCTTCATTCCAATTAGTTTGAGAATCATTTATCCGTGACACTCTCCTTCTGCTGTACCCCAGATGAGTAGAGCTGACCATACACACACACACACACCCCTAAATGACAGCAACTCCAAGAGCTAATGCTACTTAAAGTCATATATTCATCATGGAACATTAGGTAAATTGCTTCATTTTTTTTAAGTTTGAAGACCAGCGTTTTTTGGTTTTTTTATTTTTTACTTTTATTATTATTATTTTGCAATTGGGGTTAAGTGACTTGCCCAGGGTCACACAGCTAGTAAGTGTCAAGTGTTTAGTCTGAGGTCGGATTAAAATCAGGTCCTCCTGACTTCAGGGCCAGTATGCTATCCACTGTGTCACCTAGCTGCCCCCCCCCTTTTTTTGAGGCAATGGGTTAAGTTACTTGCCCAGGGTCACAGAGCTAATAGGCTGTATTTGAACTCAGATCCTTTGAACCCCAGGGCTGGTACTATATCCACTTCACTACCTAACTGCCCCAAGCCAAGGTTTCTGGAATGGTAATGGTCTGTTATAAGTATTATGGCAAACCAGTCAAGAACAACAAAGCCCTAAAGACAGTTTGAATTTAAGTATCAGAAATGTAGATAGACCAGAGATAACTGCCTTTATGGATGACCAGAAATACCCTTTTGAGTGTGGCACATTCTTCTTGGCTGCAGCCTGCTTGAGTGGTGATAAAAAATCAATAATAATAACAAAAATCATAATTCAAGAGGTTTACACAACGCTTTCCTCACAACAACCAAGTAAGGTAGGCAATGAAAGTTGATTTATTGTTATTGTCCCCATTTTACAGATGAGGATGTTGAGGCTTCCTGGAATTTAAGTTATTTGCTGAATGTTGCAAAGGCACAGAGTATTAATTGTTTACAAAGTGAATGAGCCTTTCCTCAGGGACCAACCTCTGGGCAGGGGGTGGACATCTTCCCCAAAGTGACTACTGTATCTGTGCCTCACCTTGTGATCCTCTGCAGCCCTTTTGTCCTGAATTGTGCACCCACTCCTAAAGTCCACCTACTGTTTTACCCTAATCCTGGGCTGGGGTCAGGGTGGAGGGAACTTGCCCTACCAAAACCCAGACAGACGCAAGGCTCAGACGTTCTGGGGAACCAGCTGCTCATTCTCCTGGGGTAAATGCACCTGCAGTCAAATTGCCACCCACCCTCTCTTGACTATTTTTGCTCCAGGTGAATACATTCTTAATTAGGGCTTTGCCTGGATATTAAGTTTCAAAGCTGGGATTTGAACTTGAACTCGGCCTCAGGTCTTTAAATTCTAAGTCCAATGTCCTTTCTATCACACAAAGCAGTTAAACTAAAAGTTTCTTCCCTGGATATCTGAAATCCTACCCACTCGTCATTCTAATGGTTTATGACACCAAAGGTCCCTATTAGAATACATTAAATATTAAATTAACCATTATCACTAATTAATATTCTCCTGAAAATCAGTTGATCAGATTAGCCAATCAGTCACCTATCAGAACCTCAGGGAGCACAGAGTGGGTAAATTTGGATTAGTCATGGGGAAGTGGAGGGAAGGGGAAGTGATAGGACAATATGGGAATGGGCCAAAGCATTGATTTGGGGAAAGGGGGAGATAAAAAGCACAGGTCAACATAAGGCTTCTGCGTGCCTAAGGAAAGGGATACAAGCAGGAAGAAGGGTGTAAAAAAAAGTTGGGGGGAAGGAGTACCAAAACAAACCCCTTTTACTTTACTGTTTCCCCTAGAACTGACCTTGCATGGTGCAGTACTATTGTGTGTGCCCTGCTTTGCCCTCTTCTTTGCTCTCTGGAATTTCTCTAGTTAAACCTCCTTTCTCTCCTATGCACCTTATAGTGATTGAAGCAATGCCATTCACATAGCAAGGACTGAAGAAATGCCATATAAAAAATGGGTCATTCAATCAATCAGAATAGTAGTTGTAGGGTTGTAAGGAAGGAACCTGAGAGACCATTGAGTCCAACCTCTATTCAAATCAAAATACCTCCATCCCTTTTCCATTTATAATGTCCCTAACAAGTGATTATCCACTAATCCTCTTAATGCCCTCTCATCTTCAAGGGATACTCTGACCTTTGAGGAAGCCCGATCTACTCTTGGAAAACTCGGATTTCTAGGAAATATTTGCTTATGTTGAACCCACATCTGTCTCCATGTAACTTTCCCTAACTGGTCCTTCATTTGCCCTCAGGGGCCAAAGTGAAGTCTGATCACTTTTCTGCAAATCTCTCAGACTTGATGACTCTTGCGCCCCACCCCCAGACTTCTAGGATGTGGCTGACAATTCTCTTTGAAGTCCTCTGTTTTCTATTTCCTTTTAAAGTTCAAGTTGCAACCCCGTTCCCTCCACCACCCACATTCTGTTCCTACTCAGGTCTCTCCCACTCAGTGATTTGTTGGTTACCATAACACAGACTGATCATTTCTTAGCAAATTTACCCAACAACCATGAGAATCAGGACAACATTACTACCAAGCCATGTTTTTGGCTCCATTTACATTTTCCCTCCCTCCTTCTCTTCCTTCCTTCCAATTGTCCTTCTTTCCTTCCTTCCTTTCTTCCTTCTTTCCACCATACAAAGCAGTAAACCAAAATATGTTCCCTAGATGCCAAAAATCCTCACCACTAATCACTCCAATGAGTTATGCCACCAAAGGCCCCTATGTGAATACATTAAGTATGAAGGATAACAGGTTAACCATTATCACTCAATACTCTTCTGAAAATTAGAATATCAGATTAGCTAACCAGTCACCTATCACAACCCTGAGTGAGCAAAAAGAGGGGTAAATTTGGATAAATCATATAAGTCAGGCGAGAGGAGAAAGATAGGGTACTGTTAGAGAGGTTTAGCACTCCTTGTTTCCTTCCCCCTCTATTTTTCTTCCCCTTCTCTCTCCTTTCTTCCATTACTTCTCACCTACTTCCTTCCTCCCTTTCTTTCTTTTCACCTCTCACCTTCCTTCTATCAATCCTTCCTTTCTACTTACTTCTCTTTCCCCCTTCCTTCCCTCTTCTCCCTTACTTGATTTCTCTTCTTTTGTCTTTTCCTCCTCCTCTTCTTTCTTCTCATCCAATTAAGTTCAACAAACATTTTAAAAACATCTACTATGAGCAGAGTGTTGTTCAAGGTACTAGAGATGTAAACAATCAAACAAAAAATGACAGACTCTGTCCTGAAGGAATTTAAAACCTAATAGGGAGGATATAACAGAAACACAAATATGTATGACACAAAGTAGTATGTGCTAATGGCAAAGGAGAAAATCAGACAGAATATTGTAACAAAATTGGAGGAGGAGAGACTACTTTTACCTTTAGGGTGGGGAGGGAGAGTCAGGGAAGGTTTCATAAAGGAGGTAACACCGGACTTCCATCTTGAAGAAAGAGAAGGATTTCCAAAAATATGGAAAGAGTGTATTTCAAAATAAAGGGATGTTTGTATGAATACATTGAGGGTATAAGAGAATGGGATGAGATCAGACACCCAATTTGGCAGCAAAGTGGACAATACTGCAATAAAGGATAGGTAAATTGGAGTCAGATTGTGGAGATTCTTAAAAGCCAGGAAAAGAAGTCGATATTTTGTCCTATAGGCAACAGGAAGCCACTGATAATTTTTGAGAAGAGGAGTGACATAGTCAAAACTGTAACTAGGCAGATTATTTCAGCAACTGGATAGTGGATGGATGGATAAAGGAAGGAAGGATGTATGGATGGATGGATGGATGGATGGATGGATGGATGGATGGATGGGTCAGAAAGGGGGAAAAGCGAAACCAAAGTTACAAATAAAAATGTTATTGCAATCATTCAAGTAAAAAAAAAAGATGAAGACTAAGACTAGGGTGGTGACCATTGAATGGAGAGGAGAGCAAAGATATGAGAGCTATAGAGGGAGGAGAACTGATAGGACTTGGCAACTGATTGGATATGAGGTTCTGAGGAAGAAGGAAGAGTCAAGGATGATTCTAAGATTTCCAACCTGGGTGACTGGGAGGATGATAGTATCAAGAACAAAAATAGAGAAGTTGAGAAAAGATACTAGATTTCCCTTCCTTTCTTCCTTCTTTCCTCCTTCCCCCATCACTTCTTTCCCTTTCTTCTTATTTCCCTCCTCCTTTTCCCTTCCTCTCTCATTCCTGCCTTCTTTCTCTTGTTCCTGAATTTGGGCTTGCCTAATCAAGGACCCAGAGGGGCAGAAAAGAGAGAATCTCAGGAAGGACAAAAGGATGGATAGGAGAAACAACTTGGATAACCCAGATGAAGGAGAGTCCAAAAAAAGCACACAACTGGGAATCAGAATATCTGTGTTCTAACTCTGACTCTGTTATGTATCTTGGGTTGACTTGACTTAAATTGAGCTGAAATGAATTGACTCAAGAACTGAAGAACACCAACTCACATGACTTCTCTAAGCTGCAGTTTCTTAATTCATAAAGTGGAGACAAACACCTGCTTTTCCCACCTTGTAGTTATTATTCAGTTCAGCTCAATAAATATTTATTAAAAATCTGCTCTATCTGAGAACTGTACTAGGTACTGTGAGAGATAACTTTTGGATAAGACAAGATTATGGAATCCAAAATCTAGTAAGAGAATATGATGTAGATGGTTATTAGAGGTATTGGAGAGACAGTTTCATAAATGATTATAATACAAGTGTAAATATCATGTTCTTTGCCTAACAGAGAACTTTATATTTGATCCTGAAGGTAATGAGAATCACAGGAGCTCACTGAGCAGGGCATTACAGGATCAGATCTACGCTTTAGATTAGCAATGTCAAAAGTTTCAGAGACATCAAAGAAGATGAGAATGAGAAATACACACACACACACACACTCACACACTCACACACACAGAGGAGTAGGATGAAGTAAGACTGGAGAGGTTGGTTGGAGTCATATTATAGACGTGGTACAGTGAAAAGATGAAGGACCAGGGTTCAAATCTCAGGTCTGTAAGTTATATAGTATCTATGGATCTAAATTTCCTTCTCTGGAAAATGAGAGGATTGTGTTAGATGTATGGAAAATCAATTTTTAAGAATTTACTAATTTAACTAAGCTTTGTGCAGTCCCTGCCCTCAAAAAGCTTATATTCTAATAAGGAGAAACAATATACAGAATGTCCCAAAAATCTTAGTGCAGTTAAATTGCACTGACTTTTGGAACACCTATTAGGGAATGATGCCTTTGTGGGTGGGAAAGGTGGGGAGAGAGTAGAGTCTTAGGAGAATAGACTGGCATACCCTTTCCAGTATTATTGATTTGATATGGTTCTGAAGGGCAGCTAGGTGGTGAAGTGGATAGAGTGCTGAGCCTAAAGTCAGGAAGACCTGAGTTCAGATCCAGCCTCAGACACTTACTGGCTTTGAGACCCTGGGCAAGTCACTTAACCCTGTTTGCCTCCATTTCCTCATCTGTAAATTGAACTGGAGAAGGAAATGGCAAACCACTCCAGTATCTCTTGCAAAGAAAACCCCAAATGGGGTCACAAAAAGTTGGACATGACTGAAAAACAACTGAACAACAACAACACAGTTCTAGAGCTGGAAAGGGGGAAGAGGAGCTTCAAGGTAGCTGGTAAGAGGATGCTGGCTAGGGCCATGCCTATGTAATGGGCCACAGGAAGCCCTCTGAAGTCTCTTGCAGTTCTGAATCTATGATGCCATGGATCTAATGGATCAATCTAAGGAGACTGTATTTTATCTTGCAGGCACTCGGAAGCCACTGTAGATTTTTTGATCAGGGAGTGGGATATGCTCAGATCTGTGTTTTAGGAAGAGTGAAGAAAGGATTGCAGAAATGAAAGACTAGGAACAGGAAGACCAATTAAGAAGTTATTTGTTGCAACATCATTTTTAATAGTATTTTTAAAAATTATATGTAAAGACAATTTTAGCACTCATTTTTACAAGATTTTGAGTTCCAAATTCTTTTCCCTCCTTTCCTCCCTTTCCTCCTCTTCCTAAAATGGTAAACAATTTGATGTAGGTTATATATGTGCAATCATGTAAAACGTATTTCCATATTAGTCACAGTTGTGAGAGAAGAAACAGACCAAAAGGAAAAAACCACGGAAAAAAACTAAAGTAAGTGAAAATAGTATGCTTCAATTTGCATTCAGACTCCATCGATTTTTTTTCTCTGGGTGTGGATAGTATATTCCATACGAGTCCTTTGGGATTGTCTTGGATCATTGTATTGCTGAGGAGAGCTAAGTCAATCACTGTGGATCCTCACACAATGTTATTGGAACATTATGTTGCAAAATTATAAAAAAACAAATGAACAAACAAGCATAGCTTGAAAGAAGAGATATGAGAGGATACTCCCAAGCCTCCTGTTCTCAGAGGTAGAAGATCCACAGGTGTTACACATTACACACATCTCTGTACTTCTTCAATGTATTTATCAGTTGTGTTGATTTTTTCCTCTTCCTTTCTTTTCTTCTTTATTTCTTTTTAAAAAATACTTTGATATTGCTTGCCTTCTCAAGGGATAAAGGAGGAACAGGAGGGTGGGAGAAAAAAATGTAAATGAATGTTAAAATGTTTAAATGTAATTGGGAAATATTCAATGAAATGAATAAAAATACATTTTAAATATATTTTAAAAATACTCACATACAATGCTCTCTGGAAAGGGGAGGGAGAGGGATACTTGGGAAATCTATGTTAATATAAAAAAAAAGACATCAAGAAAAAATGTTTAATCTATTCTGCCCTACAGGAAAATGGAAGGGAAAGGGGATAAGAGAAGGGGAGGTGATAGAAGGGAGGGCAGATTGAGGGAAGAGGTGCCATCTTGGTACATGCCACCTTGGAGTGGGGGGAGGGGAGAGATGAGGAGAAAATGTGGAACTCGAAATCTTGTGGAAGTGAATGTTGAAAACAAACATAAATTACTTAACAAAAGAAAATATGTTTAAGACGTTATTAAAATTGTCCAAGTGAGAAATAATAAGGAAAAAAATTGTTAGGACTGAAGTCTTCTCAGGGAACCTCAACTCACATATTGAGGGGTAGTGATTCTGAGGAACAAAATTTGGAGCCCTGCTGTAAGAAGTGTTCATCATTTCCGTAAGAGTGCCACTCGGTGCCTTGTTGCTCCTGGGTTCTGCCTGCTACTTGGGAGCCAGGCATTTTTCTATCACTCCTCCTTTGCAGCCTGGCGTTGCTGCCAGCTCGAATTCTTAAACTTGACCTACATTCTTGAACTCGGACGAGGAGTTCCCTCCAGCTCTGCTGTTCCCTACATTACTCAACCTTGGCGGAACCCCTGGCTCCGTGGGGAGGTCACAGCCAAGAATGGGTCCCGTCTGACTTCCCAGCTTAAGTTCTCTTCAGCCCGTCACGGTCCCTCCTTTTCAAGGCCAAACCCCAAAGGTGCAGACAGCTCAGGAATCCGACATCCATCATCCTCTAAGTTGCATCAGAAAGGGCATGGGGCAAGCTCTCACTTATCACACCGTTAATCTTGTTAAGGGAACTCTACGCTTTGTGAAGGAAACATCTTCCGCAGCAAAACAAGTCCGTTACGATCTTGCCTCATCCTCCTTTTATCTGTGTTTTTTCCCTGCTATGCCTCACACTTAGAAATATCTTTCGCAGGGAGTGGGGGGTGGGGATGTCAGATGGAAGCCACATGAGGAGGAATACCTTAGATCGCCTGTTATACCCTCGGATCTTGCTTAGGATTACATCCCATGCCGCTGTGCCCGCAGGCACCTGGGCTGGACCACTTCTCCCCACTGACCTCCAGAATCTATGCACCAGGCCCTTCGGAAATTTCCCACTCCACATTGTCACACCCCGCACCCCCACCCCCAACAAGCTAAGCCACCTGGAACGGGAACTGAGGAAGTGAAAACTTCGTGGAGAGAGAACAGACTTGGCTTCCCATCCCTGACGGCCCTTGTCCTCTGTCCTGGCTCCTCACCACCGCTGGTCGCTCCTCCCAAGATGGATCAACTTACCACCCCAAGACTCTTCTGCTCAAAGCATACTCAGGCCACTGCTCCCCTTTTTGTGCTGTCTCCCCAGTGAACTGTTTCCATTTTAGTATTTCTATTTCCAGTGCTTAGCACTGTGACTGGCATAGAGCAAGCACTTCATAAAAGATTTTCCAATCATTCACTCAGTCATTCATTCATTCATTCAGGGACAGCCATGAGGACCTTTGCACCTTCAACAGGGAAACATCATCAATGTGAGGACAAAGGTTTCACCAACAAGAGTGCACTGGGGATACCTTCCCCCCTCCACTAGCTATGCGGCACAATAAATAGAACACTGGGCCTGCAGTCAGTAAGATCCTAGTTCAAATCCAGCTTTTGATACTTACTAGCCTGTGTGACCCTGGGCAAGTCACTTAACCTGTTTGTCTCAGTTTCCTCCTCTACGAAATGGAGCTAATAACAGCACCTACCTCCCAGGGTTGTGGTGAGGATCAAATGAGGTAATAATTGGAACCTGTATAGCACCGTGCCTGATAGACATTAAGAATTGTATGTGTTTAACCAGTTAGGTACTAATATTGATAGACTTAACTCTTCTCAGCAATGCAAGGATCTAAGACATCTCCAAAGGCCTCATGGTGGAAAATGCTATCCACATCCAAAGAAAGAACTATGGAGTTTGAATGCAGATCAAAGCATATTATTTGCGATTTTTTTTCTTCTGTTGTGTTTTGTTTCCTCTCTCTGGTGGTTCCTCCTATTGGTTCTAGTTCTTACTTACAATATCACTAATGTGAAAATATGTTTAATAGGAATGTATATGTATAGTCTATATCAGATTGCGTGCCATCTTGGGGAGGGAGGTGGGGAGAAAGGGGGAGAAAAATTTAAAACTCAAAAGCTTATGGAAGTGATTGTTGATAAATCAAAATAAATCAATTTAAAAAAAAGAATTGTATTTGTTATATTATTAAGTGTTTAAGGCAAGATTTGAACTCAAGTCTTCTTGACTCCAGGTCCAGTGTCCTATCCCACTGTGCCTTTTGGCTAACTGTACGGATGGAGCTGTAACATTTTTTATTCCCCAGGATGCAGAGAAGAGAGAATGTATCTGCCAAAAAAAATTCTGTAAACACAAATTATTTGCAATGATTAAAAACATATTTATATCATTTAAAAGCTTAAATCTATTTCAAAATAATGCTATATGGCCAGTAATCCTAGGTACAGAATTCAACAAAGAAATATCACCTGTTTATGCATGTAAATATCATTATGGTTCTCAAATTGGCAACCATTTGACTAAGGCAACAGCTTAAACGCTAAAGATTCTCTATCTTGAGGCTCTGATTTTATACCAGAAGCTAACACGAGGTCATATGGGTTTGCCCACGTTCTGAGGCAAAAGCCAGAAAGAATCTTTGCAAGACTAGGGTAGGAGTAGAAAAGGAAGCCAGCACATCCAAGCACACCTAGGGACAAATTGTCCAACAGAATTACATCATATAGAGATATGGGCACAAGAATTGTTCGCGTGCTATATCACTGAGGGGAGGGGAGAAAGGAAGAAGGAAGGGAAAGAGGGAAAGAAGAAACAAAGGAAGGAGGGAGGGAGGAAAGGAGGAAGAAAGGAGGGAAGGAAAAAAGGAAGGAAGGAAGGAAGGAAAGGAGGGAGGGAAGAAAAAAGAGATGGAGGGAGGGAATGGGGATTATAATAGCACTTCCCTCCCAGGGTTGTCGTAAGGCTAAATAGGATAATATTTGTAAAGCACTTTGCAAGCTTCAAAGAATCCTACACATGCTAGCTATGGCTTTTAGCTAACCAGCAGTGCACCCACAAATCATAAAATCATAGCTCATGGACTAGAAGAGACCTCCAACGGCATCTGGCCTAACCCCATCTTTTTTAAATATGAGGAAGCTGAGGCCTGAGGTCAAGTGATTTGTCCGAAGTCACATAAGTATCAGAAATGAGGGTCTGAACCCAGCTCCTCTGACACCAAAGCCAGTTTTTCCTTATGTTAAAATGCTGGGTCTGTGGTGTTAATCTTACTCAGCACACTAATTAGCTATGTGACCTAGGGTAAGTCATTTAGCACATGTGGGACTATGATTCCTCATCTGTAAAACATGGGGATTAGTCTAAATATTTCCAAGGCCTTAAGATGTCACAATTCCTTTTATAGCATTTCTCTTGTCTCTGGCTGTCCCTAAGACAGCCAGGACCACAATACTGAGTCAGCCTCAATGTCTGGAAGACTTGAGTTCGAATCCTGACTTCAACACTTACTAGGTGTGTGATCCTGGGCAAATCACTTTACCTTTTCTGTGCCTCAGTTTCCTCACTTGTAAAATGGAGTTGAACTCAATGACCTCCAAGGTCCATGTAGGAGCCCCGTTTCTCCTGGCCAGTCTTGTCCTCATTCTTTTCAATCACACTGGCTGCAACCTATCACCCAAACTGACCTCTCTGTGGTTAAGACTGCTCCGCTCGTTTTCATGCTATCGGAAAACTCCATCTTGTTGACTTTCTATTATTCCTATCACAGGCTGAAAACGCCTCCATGCGCTCCCCCAGCCCTCGTATCTCTCATTCCTCTGACTTTCAGCTTTATCACTGTGGTTGAATTATTCAGCTCCTGTAACAGTTACTACTAACAGTAAATGCCTCCGGCTTTCCCCAGACCTTCATTTGCTGACTTGCCGCTGCACTATTAGCCCTGAGTGGGCCTCTCCATACCTTTCTCAGCCTGTCAGTGAAATCTCCATTAGAGATTAAAGCCTTCATTCTGGTGATGCCCCCTCCTCAGTGACCTTATTATGCTTCCCAATGCTTCTGCTTTCTCCACTTCAGGCTCCATTCATTCCGGCGGCTTCAAGGCCCTGATTGCTTTGTCCCTTATAGACAACGATGGCGTATTCTCAGATTCGGAGAATCATGAAAGGTCAGATGGGACCTTAGTAATTATCTAGCCCTCATTTTATAGCTAGACTCTTGTACAGTGCATAGAGCTCTGGTGCTGGTGTTGGGAAGACCTGACTTCAAATTCAGCTGCAAACACTTACTAGGTGTCTAATCTTGGACTCGTTACTTAACCTCTGTCTGCCTCAGTTCCCTCATCTGTCAAATGAGGACAGTAATAGTACCTACATTTTTAACGCCACACTCTTTCCTGTTGCGGTCGTCTCTGCTGAAGTGAATCAAGATTAGAGCTCTTAGGGCAGTCCAGAAAATGACCACATGCTGTTCACCAGGATACTGTGGACACTTATACTGATGAAACATTGATCTGGAACCTTGGAATTTCATTTTTTTTCCTATCTTGTTCCCTCCACTCCACTACCCACTTACTTGTAAGGACACATACGCCCTCAGAAAGGTTCCTTCAGTTACATAAAATTTTGTTTGTGAAATGACATCATTTCCCCGTTCATCATTCTTGTCTTGTTAGGGTTTTTCCAGTTGGTAGGCTGAATTTTCAGAGCTTTTGCTTCTGAAAAGTGGAAGGGTCTCAATTTTGGATATTGTCTTGTTTTTACCATTTTATTTTATTTTTTGTTGGTTTTTTGTCTTTTTTGTTTTTTTAAAATAAAGATTGTGGATTAAACAGAACCAATTTCTATATTTAAAGGCAAATAACAATAACAATAATAATAGTAGCACCTACTTCTAGGGTTGTTGTAAGGAGATTAAATATGTAAAGCGCTTTGTAAACTCTAAAGTGCTGCATAAATACTTTGTTGTTGCCATTATTATTAATGCTTGTTGAATAGTTAATAAAGCTGAGCCCAGAGAGGTGGTAGGCCCCACCCAAGATACCAGAGTGAGATATTGTCAAAGACTAGACTAGCACGCAGAGCTTTTGACTCCCAATATTCTGCTATTCTACATCCCTTTCTCAAGTTAGCAGATATCAATCATCTGGCCCCCCAAAAGCAGGTTGAGTATGATCAAATGATATCTCCCATATGAAGCAAACCTGCTATCCTTATCATCAATTATCATCATGGTTATTATCATTATTAGCCCCTAGGATAGGAAAAGAAAGGAAAGGCTAACAAGAAGTCTACTTTGTGTGAGTTCTAACCAGACCTTTGATAACTCCTAAGACAAGAGTTCCTGAGGTTACTGGGGATGTTCTGAGTTTATGTCTGGTGTTTGTCTCTCCTCTAGGGTGGGCCCAGGGCTCAGGTTCTCTCTTGGGCCTTGAAGGCCACCCTAGAGAGGAATGCATTTTGTGGAAACTTAAATCCACCCAGAGTTTGACTATGGTTCTTTTGAGTGAGAGCCAAAGGGAGGTAGTGCCATTATCAGCAATTTGTTCTTGGATTCGTGGAAGCCACGGGGAAAAAAAATGAGTGAGGCCCTTTAAACTGCGAAGGGGGGAAAGAGCAGGCTGGAATGTTCGCTCATGTTTTCCTAAAATAACCAGCGAACCATGAGGCTAAACTCAACACCTGAGGCAAACTGGGAGTTGCTATTTTAATAAAGCACAGCTTCCAAAACAATCTTCATCCACTGGGTGACTCGAGCCAACCCAGGGAGGCTCCTGGCAGTGTTTTATGGGTGACTAATACTCCACAGCTAAAAGCAACACAAGGGAGTTTTCCAAGAATTGGTCTCATGGCAGGTACAACATTATCTTTTCACCTGTTCTCCACTCACGTCCCTGTGCTCTGGCAGGCTGTCCTAAGGAGGAATTTTTCTCCAACACATATAACATAGCTACTGAGACAAGGGTCATTCATTCATTCATTCATTCATTCTATTCAATAAATATTTATTAGGTACCTACAATGCACAGAACATTCTTCTAGACTCTGGGGTAGGTTAAAAAAAAAAGTTTTCAAAGTCCTTGCTCTCATAAAGCTGTCTGTAAGGATGAATAAAGTGCAAATATAGATGACTATAATGGACAACATTACATTTCAGGTGAAAGAATCAGCTAATTTTAGCCAGGGCCATTTCAAAACTCTATCATGCCTCCACCAAGATACAGTATAAATTACATATATAGCTCCCCTTTCAGCTATACCCAGGTTCAGAACACTGTTTAGATCAACATCTGTTCAAATCCATAGCTACATAGGTAGCTATGTATCTCCATGCCACATCAAGCCATGTGACACATGAATTCAGAGCAAAAAGCATTTAATGAAGTAAGATAGTGAGGTTAATAAGACAATTAAATTAGGTACTAAATGTTCTCTGCACCCCTGCCAAACGGACACCATGTTTCAAACCTCTCAGGAATTTCTAGTCAACCTCCAAATTAATCCTTCAGTTTTTCCAACATAGCAGGAGTGACATGCTCATAAATCCATGCCACTGGTGTTCAAGATCAGATTCTGAAGTTACTCTACTTAATCATTTCACTTTCCATCTTGGCATAAAAGTCTAGTGAGTACTGACTTTTCTCAGTACAGCACTTGAGAGCATTGATTTCTCTTAGCACAACAGTCAAGAGAGGGCTAACTTCTTGAGACAAAAACAGGAAGCTGGGTTTTAGGATACTGTGTCCAGATAAACACTTCCCAGGAGTCCTTTCATATTTTTCTCCACCACAGACATGTCTGCCACACAATACCTTTCTTTTTAAACCTTTTGGGCTTGGAGATATGAGTGCATGAACAACTTTCCATGCAGTATAATCCAGAGAATTTTCCCCAATGAGTGAGGATCATTCAGCCCTGAGTATTATGGAAAATTAAGTCTATCCTTGAAAATCTCCTTGACATATATGAGAAGAAAATGAATTCATTTGAAATACAAAGAACTTTGAATCATGGAACATGCCATATCAAAGGAAGGGATGAAATGAACATTTATTAGGCACCTACTGTGTACCAAGTGCTTTACATAAACTAATCTCATTTGATCCTCACAACAAGCCTGCTATTTTCATCTCCATTTTACAGATGAGGAAACTGAGGCAGACAAATTAAACAACTAGCCCAGGGTCACATGGTTAGTAAGCATCCGAGGTGAGATTTGAACTCAGGTCTTCCTATCTCCAGGCCTAGTACTCTATCCACTGTACCAACTTGCTTCCTTACCTATCAATGGTATGTTGAAGGAGCTAGAAGTACCTAACCTAGAGAAGACTTGGTAGTCTTTCTTTGACTGATAGCTTTCTTTAGGCATAGTAATAGCTAATAATATAATAACAGTTAGCATTTATATAATGCTTTAAGATCTGCAAATTCTAGTTCACTGGATCTAGGATTGTTAAATCCTGGGCAATGGATGCTATTAATACTACCTCCATTCTACAGATGAGAAAATTGAGGTAGACAGAGGTTAAATGAATTGCCCAGGATCACCCAGCTTAGTAAGGGCCCAAGTCAATATTTCAACTCAAGATTTCCTGGGTCCAGGTCTAGTGCTCTAACCATTGTACCACCTAGCTGGGGACTTAGACTTGCTTTATTTGATCTCAGAGGACAGAACCAGCAGCAAGGTGTAGACATTGCAAAGAAGTAAAATTTAGGCTTGATGTCAGGAAAAACTTCTTAACATTTGTAACTCTCCAAAGTGGAAGGAACTGCTCCAGAAAGTGTTGGGTTACCCGTCACTGGAGGCCTTTAAGCAAAAGCCTGATGACCCATAGATGACCCATATATTGAAGAGGTAACCAGCTGCAACCAGCTTGTACTAGCTCAAGAGAGCCAGTTGTTAAATTTTTAGTGTAAGCATTTACACCTCAGAAATCCTCAAGCACGCCAAAACAGGGCTTAATTTTTTAATTTTGTTCATTGTCTAGACTAAAGAAAGTGATGGAAAAAATTGTAAAAATACAGATTAAACTTCAAAATGTGTCATTCATATTTAACCCAGGGAGCCAGTTGTTAAACACCTACAAGCACACTGCTGTGTAGAGGAGCATCTTGTTCAGGCTTGGGTTTGTCTAGAATCTAAAAGGCCTCTTGAGGTTCTTTTTCAATTCTGAAAACATGATAGACTAAATAATTGACTTGTGTTCATTTTGAATTGTTTTTATGACAAACAACCATCTCAACAAAACTCATCAAATAAACAATACAGAATAAAATGTTTTTGAATATATTAATAGGGTATCTAATCTAATGAAAGCAGTTGCATTTAATTAGACCTCATTTTGAAAAACACTGGTATCAGATTGACAAAGCTCTGCTAATGCATATGTGAATGCCACGATGGCGTGTGAAGGAAATCTTTATTCTTACAAATAAGCAGCTTGGACTCAAGCTCCAGCTTCACCACTTACCCAAAGATTGTGACTTGAAGAAAGTCACTTTTAATCTCTCCGGCTGGGACAGTAATATTTGCTTGACTCATCCCAAAAGGACTAAAGGAAATATATTCAAAAGCAGCACTTTATACTTTCCAAGGGGCAGTGTGGTGTAAAAGTTAGAGTGTCGGCCTTAGAGACAGGAAAGTCTGAATTCAAAATCTGCCTCTGACACTTACTGAGCTGGTCAAGTTACTTAAGCTCTATTCCTCTGCCGCTTCTTCACTGTCCCTTGCCCAAAGTTACACAGCTGGGATTTAAACCTAGGCCCTCTGACTTCATATCCAGTGCTCATACTGAGATCTTCCTGACTGTCCTAATTCCCAATCTCCAGATTGTAATTTATAGGTGCCTCTTGGAGGTTTCCTTTTAGATGTCCTGCAGACATCTCAAACTCAGCAAGTCTAAAGATGGATGCATTATCATTACCCTTTCTCACCTTCTGAATCAGTTTCTTCTCCTGATTTCCCTATTTTTTTATTAATTTATTTTTAGTTTTCAACAATCACTTCCGTACACTTTTGAGTTTTAAATTTTTCTCCGCCTCCCTCCCCAAGACAGCGTGCAATCTGGTATAGGCTCTACAAATACTCCTATTAAACCTATTTTCACATTGGTCATGTTGTAAGGAAGAATTAGAACCAATAGAAGGAACCACAAGAAAGAGGAAACAAAACAAAACAGATTTTAAAAAAAAGAGCTAATAATATGCTTCGATCTGCATTCAAACTCCATAGTTCTTTCTTTGGATGTGGACAGCATTTTCCATCATGACACTTTTGGAGATGTCTCAGATCCTTGCATCGCTGAGAAGGGCTAAGTCTATCAAAGTTAGTCATCACACAACGTGGCTGTTACTGTGTACAATGTTCTGATTCTGCTCACTTCACTCAGCATCAGACCATATAAGCCTTTGCAAGTTTTTCTGAAGTCTGCTTGCTCCTCATTTCTTACAGTACAATAGTATTTCATTACATTCACATACCACAACTTGCTCAACCATTCGCTAATTAATGGACATCCCCTCAATTTCCAATTCTTTGCCACCACAGAAAGAACTGCTATAAATATTTTTGTACATGTGGGTTCTTTTCCCTTTTTTATGATCTCTTTGGTATACAGCCCTAGAAGTGCTATTGCTGGGTCAAAGGGCTGATTTCCCTATTTTTTATAAATGTTACCGTAATCAGAGGTGTCAAACAAACAGAAATGAGTCCCCTGCTAGTTGAATGTTGACTTAGATAACCAAAAATTTACATTATCTATGTTGCATTGTGTTTTTTATTTATTTTTGTTAAACATTTCCCAATTACACATTACTCTGGTTGAGAGTTTTGGGGGCCACTTGTGGCAATGAGTTTGATACCTCTGCTGTTAAGTCACCCAGTTCTATAAACTTGGAATCATTTTTGACTCCTCCTTTTCCCTCAGCCCCCACATCTAATACAATTGGTCACTACACTGTGCTAATTTTTCCTTCACAATGACTTTCCTATTCTTTCCTTCCTTTCAGATGCCACTGCCCATCACCTTATTTCACATCTGAATTATCTCAGTATTTTCCTAACTAGTTTCCTTGACTCTACTCTCTCCTCTTCTCCAGGTCATCCTGTGTAAAGCCTCAGATAAATATTCCTAAAATGATGCTTTTATCATGATACTCCTATGCTCAGACTTTCAATTATTTCCTACTCTCTATAACAGCATTTTCTGGATCACTTTGGCTTCAGAACACATTTTGCCTTGACATATACTGATGGAATTCATAAATGCTGGAGGTCAGAGCGGGTTCAAGAAGATCTAAGAGGCACAGTGGATAGAGCACCGGCCCTGGAGTCAAGAGGACTGAGTTGAAATCCGGCCTCAGACCAAACACTTGACACTTACTAGCTGTGTGACCCTGAGCAAGTCACTTAGCTCCAATTGCCTAAAAAAAAAAATCTAAGAATATGGGATTACCTTGGGTTAAAGAAGGGAGGGGTGGTGAGTGTAAGGAAAGTTTGATGAAAAATAGCCTATTTTTATATTAAAAAGCCCCATGCATGAATTTCTCCTAAAACCCTAATTCACATCACAAGGAATGTCAGGGTTGGATGGAGCACAGCTTGAGAAATACTGACCCATAGAAAAAAAAAATTAAAACTTTTCTGTCTGGAATTCAATGCCCTCCATGACCTGTTTCCAACCTACCTTTCCAGTCTCATCTCTTGTATCATGCCCCATGTGAAGACCATGGTCTAATCCAGTGCTTTTTAAACTGTGGGTCACAACCTTATATGAGATTGTGAAAAATTTGGCAACAGTAAAAGGTTTCTGAACATTCAACGACCAAAAATTAATTAAAAATCAAACACGTAATGAATCTGAGGTGTTTCTGGCAGTGCTTGCCCGTGTTGCATCGTGCGACTTCACTGCAGCCTTGGTTTTGAGCACAAAGCATGCGGACTTTGCGCTGCTCATGCCCTCACGCCATGCAATGCCAATGAACGCTGCTGAGATGCAAAAAGGGGTCAGGAGTGGAGAAAGTTTAAGAAGCCCTGCTCTTGTCTAGACTGGTCCATTCACTGTGCCCTGAATAATGCTTGCATTTTCCCAGCCTTTCCTCTTGTGATTCATCTTGCTTGGATTGCTTTTCTTCCTCCTCTCCAGCTATTAAACAAAATTCTCTTCATCTTTCACTATCCAGCTCCAGTCCCATCCTCACTTGTCGAGCCTTTCCTTCCTACTTCTGCCCACAGTGATACCTCTCTCTGAATATCACTAGTAAGTACTTCCTATCTAGACCCCTCATGTGACACACGTTCTCCCTAAGCAGGTTGTAAGTGTGGATAGACATTCCATAAATGGCTCTGTTCAGCTCACCATATAGTGAAAGGATGTCTCTTTGACTTCAAAGATATTCAAAAAGTCTTGTCAATATTAGCCACCTCCACTTTTGCCTTATTCACTCCTGGAGGACTCTTTTACTCATTACATTTGTTGAGACACTATATTGTAAAGGGAAAGGCCTTGGGACCTCTTCCTTCTGGGGTCATGTGGACCTGAGAAGGGCTTTTGTTTGCAGCCAAAACAGCATCAATGCCCTAGGGAAAAAGGAGCAACCTTGAGTAACCCAGTGGTAGCTGAGACATAGCCTATTCCAAGAGTCATGCCCCAACTGGGTATGAACTTGGCAGGACCATTGCTATGTAGGAACTGAAGTAAATTTTGATTTTATTCTCCACAGAGACCAAGTTTTTACCAGAGAGTTGTTGAGTTGTTAAGGGAAGTATTTGTACATTTATTTTTTGCTCTGTCTTTGAAATGAACATCCCTTTATGAAAGCTAGTCAATGTGAAGTGATTAAATGGAATTTGAGAGCTTGTCATTGACATCTAATGATGAGAGAGCTTAGGTAGTAGGGGCTTGAGTTGATAGTAGTAGAAAAAGAGATACCCTACAAGCTCCTTATTTGCTAACCAAATCATGGGCAGCTTGGTGGTGCAGTGGATAGAGCAGGTTCTGGACCTGAAGTCAAGAAGACTCATTTCCCTAAGTTCAAATCCAGCCTCAGACACTTATTAATTGTGTGACCCTGGGCAAGTCACTTACCCCGTTTGCCTCAGTTTCCTTATCTGTAAAATGAGCTGAAGAAGAAATGACAAACCAGTCCAGTATCTTTGCTAAGCAAACCCCAAATGGAGTCAAAAAGAGTCAGACGTGACTGAAACAACAGCTGAACAACAAAAATAAATCAGAGTGAATGAATGTAATGGGATATTACTGTACTATAAGAAATAATGAAAATGAAAATTTTAGAAAAAAACATGAGAAGACGTATGAATAGACGCAGAGTGAAGAAAACAGAGTCAGGAAAACAACTTATGCAATCACTCTAGCACTGTGGTAAGACCATGGATGATGACTACAGCAATATAGAACTGGAAAGAACAAAAAACTAAAACTAAATGCTATGTCATTATAGGGGCCAAATTTAGACTGGGAGAAAAGCTGAGAAAATGTACTTCTCTTCTTTCTTTGCGGAAGTAAGGGCCTATGGGAGTGGAACACTAAATAGTTTCAGGACCGGTTGGTATGCTGGATAATTTTCTTCCTCTTTCTGTTTTATTCTTTGTTAAAAGGGATGGGCCACTGGATATGGGAAGGGAGAGGATATATTCAGAAAATACTACACTTCTTTTTGTTTGTTTTGATGGGGCAAGATCTGGACCTGTGATTTTATTCATGTAAGGAATTCTCAATACAGAAACTTCCTTTACTGATTCAAATCATCAACTCATCTCTAATTAATAATTTAGATAGCTGCCTGGAAAAAATTGTAGGTTAAGGGATCTGTTTAGGGTCACGCAATCTTCAAAAATAAAGGTGATTTTAAAAGATGAAATGGTAGAGAACAAATTGGTCTATAGGAGTCATTCTAGGAGGTTTGGACCTAGAGATCCCCTAAAAACTTCCAGAGATTCCAAGGACATGGTAATTTCTGGATGTTTCATTCCATGTTGTGGCCCAGTCCTGAAAGATTTTGGTATTTTGGTGTGACATGGTAATCCTCCAGTGGTCCCTTAATCATTTCCTCTTCCTGTGACAGGGATCAGAAGGCAGATCACTGGGCAATTAAAAGAAAAGGGCTTCATTCTGTCTCTCTTTTGTCTGAAACTCTCCAGGTGATATCATGCAGCCCTGGTGAGGGCAGAGGAAGCACAGAAACCTTCTCCATCTTGGTATCATGGTGACCTCACCTGGATGGCTCCTAATGTGGGAGCCATAAGTAGGAAAGCTTGCACAGTGTTCCTACCTGCCTTTGCCCTTTTGTGTTTGTTTTCTCCTGATTTTAGATGATAAGTAGCTATTCAAAAATGGATGGAGATGACTTCATGGGTTCAGAACCTCCAGAGTCCTGTATCTTACTGGATCAGAGCAGAATAGAGGCAGCAGAGAAATCTCTGGTAATTATTCCACCACTCTTAGAGAGGATGGCCACAATCAAAAAGAGAACTGGCCCGAGACTGGCTGTTTTACTAGCAGAGTTATAAGGATAGTACTGAGCTGAGGAGAAAACATAAAATTTTACTAAGCAGTACTGCAAACTGCATTGTTTTCTGAGGTATCAGCTTTCCAGACTATCATAGTAGTTACAAGTATTATTCCCATTTTGTAGATGAGAAAACTGAGCCTCAGAAAGATTAAGTGACTTGCCTAATATCACACAATTAGTAAGGGATAAAGCTTGAATTCAAACCCAGGTCTTCTGACTCTGAGAACAAAACTCTTCTCATTACTCTATGAGGAAGAAGGCATTACTGACTTCTGTTCAGTTCATTCTATTAATGCACACTTGTAAGCATTCTGCGTCTAGCATTTTTTTTTCATGTGTAAGAATAAATTACCATGCCTGACTTGTATTGTACTCCTTCTCCCCATTCCCCTCACTCATAGACTATAACCTAGGCTTAAGAAATTTTTCTCCTGGGTGCTAAAGTGGGAGATGTGTAAAAACAAGAATCCTAACTTCTTTCTTTAGAGACAGAGTGCCTCAAAACTAAACCAGTTTCAAACAGCATGCCTTGGTACAATATTCCCAGCCCCTGTGGGCCCAGAAGTGATGTCTTAAGGTTAGAATAAGAATAGAAACATATTTAAAATAGTGAGCATAGATAGGTTGATTTACTATAGAGGTCCTGACGCTTCCACACCCACAGCAATGGCTCTCTCTGTAGCCACAAGGCATAGCACACCTTGATAAACAACTTTACATTTTACAAAGTGTTTTCCTCAGAACAGTTCTGTGAAGTACATTAGTGCTGATATGATCATCCTCATTTTACAGATGAAGAAATTGAGGTTTAGAGAAATGATGAGATTTGCCCACAATTACTTGGCTATTGTATTTCACCATATAATTGTTGCAGATTTTATGCCAATTGTTTTGCAAAAAAGTAAGGTGCAACAATTATGTGAAGCTTTTAAAAACATTTTGCTGGTATTACTTAAAAATCATTTATTACTTTTGGTACAAGATTAGGATGCACAGAACACTCATGAATATACTTTAAAATTGGGGCAATGCAAGTCTTGCCATATCACGTGACTTACTCACGGCAGCTTCGCCTACCCTTCCCAATTCCCTTGTGCCTACGGCTCTTCATTGGGTTGAGTGACAATACCATTAATACCGCAGCGCTCTAAACAAACCACCAAGACATCTTTCAGAAATATACTGACAATGTGTGTGGGCTGAGAATTCTAGGCTCAAGGCTCAAGGCTTGCAATGTGAAGGAGATAAATGTGTACCCATATGCCACCAGTGAAAACATTGCTGCTCTTTTACCTTTTAAGAGGTATGACAAATAGAATTATGCCACGTAACGATTATGTGGTAAAAGGTTATAAACCAATTTTTGGACTGAAAAAACAGGGTGCCACTGAAATATGGCAATTAGTGGTGGAGATAAGAATCCAACCTAGATATTCTGACTGGAGTCCAAACCTCTCCCTAAGACACCATACAGCCTAGTGCAGTGCCTTGCTATAAAATAGACCCTCGATAAATATTTGTTGAATGAATGAATGAATCAGTGGATCCCTACCTGCACAGAATAATGAGTCATTCTGAATTCTGAGATTCCCACCCTAGCCCTTCCTCTTCCTGTTTAGCCCTGAGAGTATAGCCCAGAATAGGGAAGGGCCTATTATAAAGCCAGGATGTGATGTGTCATACCCACCATCATGATAATAGTTCACATTTATATAGGGTTTTATAGTTTGCAAAGTGCTTTCCTCATATCTCTTTTAGACAGGCAGTGCTAAGTCTTATCTCTATTATATAGATGAGAAAACTGAGCCTCAGTAGGGCTAAGTAGTTGCCCAAGTTCACACAACTAGCCAACTAGAATTTAAACCCAGGACTTCTGACTCTGAGTCCAGCACTGTCCTACGCTGAATAATCACAATAGCTCATATATGTTTTATTTTATTTTATTTTAATTTAATTTAATTTAATTTATTTTATTTTATTTTAGGTGAGGCAATTAGGATTAAGTGACTTGCCCAGGGTCACACAGCTAGTGTCAAGTGTCTGAAGCCGGATTTGAACTCAGGTCCTTCTGACTCCAGAGCTGGTGCTCTATCCACCGCACCCTCCTAGCTGTCCCCAATAGTTCATGTGTAGATAGTATTTTAAGGTTTGCAAAGCACTGTCTATATGTTATCTCATTGGGCCCTCACATCAACCCTGGGAGGTAAGTATTACAATTCCCATTTTACAGATAAGAGAACTGAGGCTGAGAGATTTGCCCAGGGTTATACTCTCAGACCTTAGGTTGTGTGCTCTAGTAATAACACTAAGATGAAACAATGAACAGAGAGTAGAAACAAGTAAGAGTCAACAGTCAGAGAAAAATAAAAGCTAGAAACGGAAAGCACATCTCCCTTGGCTGGCATTCCCAAACATACACACAGTTTTTGTACCTCTTGGGTCCCTCAGGATTTCTGGTATTCCAAGTAAGCCTATTTTGTTAGCCCTGTAAATACAGCCCATCTAGCCAGGGAAGATATATTTTATATGTACACATAAAAATACTCTATGTTTACTTAGCACTTTCCTTTTCAGGAGTTCAGAGCATTTACACATGTTCTCATTATGCTCTTACTCACCCTGGGGAAATAGATAGGTAGTGCTAGAAATGGGCTGGAATGCAAAAAGTGTTAAAATGGAAATAATGATCCTTACAACCTATCTAAAATAAGACCATGCAGCCAGAAATTGAATTTTTTACTCAGTGAGCCTTGATTACGTGACTGTTAAGAGACTCTTATATGGATAGGGTAAATTCATCCCAGCATTGGATACCCCTACAGGGTCCCCATCGGTGAGTGTTCTCCATACTTCAAGATGAGATTCAGCCATTATGCCTCTCCCCTCTTCATCTCCTGGTGTTCTTAGTCCTAAGGGACTTGGGCCTTCTCTGTTGCCAAGATTCAGTGAAGATTAGAGGGGCACACAAGAGTTTTCTCTAGGATTCACCCAAGTGTCATCCAAAGCCCCAGACAATTCAAGATCGAACTTGGAGGAGATAGAAGTTGATCCATGAGAAGCCGTATTTCCCAAACCATCATTTCTAAACTCCTCATTTTACAGATGAGAAAACTGAGGCCTCAAGATGTGAAGTATCATGTCCAAAATCATGCCGGTTAAGAATCAGAGAAAAGGTTCTAACTCAAGTCTTCTGACACCAAATCTAGCACTCTTTCTATTAAACCCAATTGCTTCTCAAAACATAGGTGCATGTTGTGTTTCTTTACACGAGAAATGCTTTTCTCTGATAAAGGGCTTCATCAAAATATCTTTTTTCAAACTATTGTGCTATGTTAGTTTGAGGTATTAAAAAAAACTCCTTCTCAAATTCCATGTGTCTCACACCATTAAGTTTACAACTGTCTGTGGAGGAAGCCCTGGGGGATTGGGGAGGGGAAAGTAGGGGTATTTTTTGGAGGCCAGGCTGCTTTTCCTTTAATAGGATGAGAAGGACATTATAGGGATGATTATTGATTTGGCCTCCTTGCCACCTGAACATAAAAGTCTTAGGCTATGAGGAGTTTATGATGGAGGTTTTGGCAGAGATCCCACTGCCTAACAGAAAGTCTTTCTTCAACTAGCATGGATGGCTAGTTGTTGTGATGTATATGGAGGTGAAAGGGAGTAGCTATTTTATCTGAAATATTATCTTTTTTATTAATTTATTTTGATTTATTAATAATCACTTCCATATGCTTTTGAGTCTAAAATTTTTCTCCTCCTTCCTCCCCACCACCCTCCCCAAGACGGCACACAACAATCTGATATAGGTTATACATTTACATTCCTATTAAACATATTTTCACATTAGTGATGTTGTAAGTAAAAATTAAAACCAATAGGAGGAACCATCAGAAAGAGGAAACAAAACTCAACAGAAGAGAAAAAAAATAACAATTCAGCTTCCATAGTTCTTTCTTTGGATGTAGATACCATTTTCCATCACGAGGCCTCTGGAAATGTCTTAGATCTTTGTGTTGCTGGGAAGAGTTAAGTTTATCACTATTAGTCATCACACAACATGGCTGTTATTGCGTACAACGTTCTCCTGGTTCTGCTCACTTCACTCAGCATCAGACCGTACAAGTCTTTCCAGGTTTTTCTGAAGTCTGCCTGTTCATCATTTCTTATAGCACAATAGTATTCCATTACATTCATATACCACAACATGCTCAGCCATTCCCCAATTGATGGGCATCCTCTCAATGAAATATTATCTTTTTTAACCTTAGGAATCATGTTCTTTTTATCTTTTGCTATTGGTAAAGTCATTTCCATTGTATTATATGGTCCACAAGTATCTCGTTGCATTATAACCCCAAGCGCAAATCACTGGACTAGCCTAAGGTAGGCCACTGATCTAAGACAGGCAGCCAAAATCTTTCTACCAAATACCCCCATATGAAGACTGGCTCTGCCTAGGTCTCACTGAGGTAGGAGAGAGTCTCCATGTAGACCCAGCAAAGCTGTTAGAATAATTATGGTAGTAGGTTTCCTTCTCTCTCAAAACCATGCCACTGTGGGATGAGCAATTTTTCAAATCTTTTCTGTACATAAGGCATTTGGAAACACCTGTGATCTAGATGGAAATGCTTTCCGTCAAGTGACTTGAAGTTGTATGTAGCCTATAACAACTTCAGAAACTTTCATACCCAAACTCTATAATTTTTCCAATATCTTCTGATATTTGGGATAAAGCCTTGCACATATACAAGTGAGGATGGGGCCTGTGAACACTCAATTCATCAGCATTTCTGGTTCAGGCTGACCTGGAAGAGGAGATACTCTTCTTACTGTTCCTCTCCTATCTCTAAGCCTCTGTGCCTCATTTTTTTTCTGGTGCCCCTTTTGAACAAAATTACATGCATTTTAGTAACAGATCACCAAGTCAGTGGTATCCCATTTAGATGATGCCCTGCATTCTATGATGGAGGCAAGCAGGTGGCACAGTGGATAGAGCACTGGACCTGGAGTCAGGAAGACCTGAGTTCAAATATGACCTCAGACACTTATTAGTTATGTGACCCTGGGCAAGTCTCTTTAACCCTGCTTGCCTCAGTTCCTCATCTGTAAAATGAGCTGGAGAAGGAAATGGAAAATCACCCTGCCAAGAAAACCCCAAAAGGGGTAACAGAGTCAGACACAACTGAAAAACAACTGGCACCATCCACATCCTATGATGGCAATGATTTTCCCTGGTCAGTCAAGACTTGAGTGCACTTGGAGACAACCAACGATCTGGGCAGGAAACCTAGGGTACAAGAGATAGTTAACTGAGTGTTGGAGAAATGGAGAGAGGAATTCCTGTGCCACACCTCCCCTTAATGGATTCAGTGTATGACTAAAAAGGGTTTGGTTTGTTGTGACAATTGTCTGCTCCTTCCCTAACCACTTTATACTAGCTTAGTTGGCGCCTATATTGTTATTTGAGCCTTGAGGCAGAGCAGGGATATAGATAAGCATTGTGGCATCAGGTACCCTCCAAAACACTTATTAAGCTCCTGCCTCCTCCCTTTTCAATGGACACCATACTCAGCTGGTCACATTATCCCATCCCTGCTCTCCAGAAGCTTGCAGACAACAATCAATCTGTCCACCAGCAAGAGTGTATTAAGTGCCTACTTTGTGCCAAGCACTGTGCCGACGGATAGGGAATGCAAAAACAAATGAAATGATCCCTGCCCTCAAAGAGCTTATAATACTGGTCCCAGCAGACATACTGCATCAAGGACAGACAGACAGACAGAAAAACTGAGTAATATTGGCGAGCCAGGAGATAGAGAGAGATTTAAAATGAAGGACAAGGAGAGGGTCATATGCACTTGAGGGGGTGAGGGGAGGGGAGTGAGAGACAGGGAAAGGAGAGGTGAGAGGAGGGGAGTGCGGGACAGGGAAAGAAGGGAATAGAGATTTTTCCAGCAAAGTTTTCCCAAGAAGTTCTAACTTTGGGGTGATCTTGTGGAAGAAGTAATATCGTAATCCCCAGTCTGCCATGTAATTTGGGCTAGTTTTCCCTTATAAGGTATTGAGAAGTTCCTCAAAAGTTGGTTGGCTCAGGAGAGTAAGGGCTCAGACTGTTGACATCACTTTCTCATATCTAAGTACTACAAGGACCTGGTTGGTGGGGGTTGGGGTCTCTAGGAGGTTTGGCTGGTGAATCACAAAGGATAACATATGCGAAGGTTCCTAGCTGAGCTGAATCAGTACCAGGCATCCTGAATACCTATCTTTGTTGAATATCCTTCTCCTGCTATGGCGAAATGAATGTTCTTTGGTTAATTATCGAATGACCTACAAATGTCTCATTCTGTTCCAGCAGCAAACCTAAACTACCAGGGGACTTGTTCGCATTCAGGCCCAACCTAGAACATCAGGGGAATCACCACCTCTATTCTACTGAGTCCAGGATTGCAGATGCTGCTGGATCGATGAATGGGAGAATGTTTGCCGAACTGGGAAGGGAAGTTCAAGGGACAGGTAGCCAGTGACTGGTGAGCCACCATAGGCTTTGATAACCGCAGATATAGCTTGCATAGAGCATGTACAGATTTCTCTGCCCGTTTCATGCTGACTACATGTATGATTCAGCACTTAGGATTTCCCTAGCTGCTCCTGACCTTACTAACCTAGCACTACTAGGACTTGGCATTTTGATATGACATGGAAAACCCTGAATGTTTCTTTGGTCCTCCCTTTCTCCTCCTTTGACAGAGACAGGGAAGAGTGAAATGCTTTCTTTGTTACAGAAGAGATAGCTTCCAGCTTATCTGTTGCTCCTACTCTCCTATGTCAAGCAGTGTGCTTTTTTGTCTAGACTCCTCATAAGGGACTTAGGGAATGGGTTGTGCTCTTTCCTATGGCCCAGCTGCTCTTCCTATACAAATCTTTTTTTTCCCAGGCTGTCTTTTCCACTCTATGTTTTCTTTCCTGAGAATGTGACCAAACATCAACCATAAGGTGAACACGTGTAGGGTTAGAGGTGACTTCATGAATTCTGGAGGTTCCAGATCTAAAATGAGTGGAGCTGGCTGGTGCCAATGGAAGCTTCTGCATTAGTTAGTTGATAAACATTTATTGAAGATCTATGATGTGCTAGCATTGGCAGGGACTGGCCCAAGCCTGGCTCATTTTACCAGCAGATGAGCACAAGGAGTTGTTTGGACAATGAAGAGACAAAGTAAAGAAATAGAAATGCCTAATCAGCAATCCACAAACTACTTGATGCTCTGAGGTTTAAATATCTTCCGTCCCCTGAGAGAGTGTAATATTAGTTATAAATTAAGTTACCAATACCTATTTTAAGCTACTACTGTCAATGTGCACTTGTGAGAACTTTTGTGTTTTAATATTTCTTTTGTGGATAGGAAGTAAATCTGTCCTGTACCTGACCAACATTGAGGTTAGCATAGGTTTTTACTCTCTCCATTTTGGGTAAAGTTTGGATTCTAACCTAAACCTAAGCAAGGGCAGGGATTTCAGTGAGCCAAAGAGCATGAGAAAAGGGAGCCTAGAGGCGGGATTCCCCAAGCCTGAACAGGATCCAGACAGAATGCCTGGGTTCAGAGCAAAGGGGCCCCTTAGGGAGAGGGAGTGTCCTTAAGCCTAGCAGTCACTGCTTAACTAATCTACCAAGTAGCAAAACCAGAAAATGACCCCTCTGCTCCCAGCATATACCTAATGCAATAATGACCCACCCAATCTTTCAATAACTCCAACCTCCACCCCAATTTTCTACTTCTTACATAAGAATACTTTGATTGTGTTAATACTGCAATAATAAAATACCAATGTGTGGTGTGTCCAGATAACAGTTACGGAGCGTTTCTAAAGTGCCTCTCCCTACCCCCCACCCCCAAGTTATCTTGGATCATTCCACCAGTGTACACGCTATTACACAAAAGGCAGAAAGTTACATACATTTTAACAAAGCTTCTCAGATGTCAGGAAATTAACCTTCGGGAGTTTGAGCCAAGAACGATTAAAGCAAATACACTCTGAGTTAAAAAACCACTAAGAAGATTGATCAAAAGTTGTTTACTGGGCACCCCGGCTCCATTCTACAAAATTGAACAGCCCTAAAAGTCTAGCTGGAAAGCCATTATGCCTCTGCATAGTTTGGCTGCCCTGGGATTAATCCTCATTGAGGAACCAGAAAGAGCTAAAGCAATACACTCTTATCCTTGCCCTTGGAGCTTGGATCCCTGCCCTTGGCAAGGCGTACCCCAACAGAATGGCTAAGCCTGCCCTGCTTTCCATATATGGGAAGCAGCTCACACACCTGACATCAGCAAGATTCCAACAAGTTGTTGAGAAGAAAACAATAAAATGCCTTTAAAAGGAGGTGAGTAAAGAAAGTCCCTAGAAGAGCTGGACCCTGATAAGCCAGTCCCGCCCTTTTCCCTGGAAAAGATACTGTATCTATGTCTCAAGGTCTCTTAGGGACTAAAGACAGAAAGTCTGAGAACCATTGAGGTGTGTTATATGGCTACTTTGTGACCATACTGCTGGGGCCCCTGTAATCCTGAGCCCAGAGCATCCATGTCGTCTCTGCGATTTAAGGGGTGGGGAGCTCATGCAATTCTTTTACACTGTCTCTAATGCCAAGATCCAAAGGGCCAGACTGCTTTAATGAGGAGGCTAGTTAACCATGTTTTATTCCAGAAAGAATGGGTCTGCTGGGTCTGATTTACCACCGCTTGTGGTATGTCTCATCTTGTTCTCCATTGCTGCTGGTATCGTGGGCCAGAGAGACTGATAGCATTGTTGACTGAGCATGCTCAGAATTGTTTCACGGCCTTGGACTACAGCGTGGTAGGCTAAATGTAGACTTTGTTGTAGGTCATGCATAAGACCTCAATACTCAATTCGCTGACTTTATTGGAATTTTTTAGGGGGAAACAAATGAAATTCCCTCAATAAAATGCTTGTGCCTAGCACGGTTGCAATAACTCCAGTTGTTTATGCTCAAGGGAATAAGCATTCATTAAGCACCAACTATATGCCAGGCACAGTGCTAAACTCTTTTACAAATATCGCCTCATTTGACCCTCAGACTTTTGAACTGAGGCAGACAGAGAGTAGTTGACTTGCCCAGGATCACGCAGCTAATAAGTGTCAGAGGCTAAATTTGAACTCAGGTCTTCCTGACTCCAGGTCCAGCTCTCTTCTCCACTCTACCAGTTAACTGCTAAGTGAGCTCATTTGGCCAAGGAAAATCAGCCACAGATCATGAAGCTAACATAGACCTAATTCTTTTTTCTTCAGAAGGTGATGACGTATTCTGTTGATTTTCAAGCCACAACATGCCTGGTCAGACCAAAAGAAGAGAACAGAGAAGATCAATCAATCAAGCAATCAATAAACACTTATTAAGCTCCCCTTATGTGCCAAGCACTGTGCTAAGCGCTATCACCTTGACAGTGGGAAAAGAGGTAAGGCTGGAGCCCATTATCTCCATGATACCAAGTGAATCCCTCAGGAGTGTGGCAACCCAGTTATTAGTGTGTATATTCAACAGCAAAGGAAATGATGGGGCTGGGAAGAGCAGGAGATGAAGACTAAGGCCATAATAATAAGAGAAATAAGATCTTGGCCCTAATAATAAGAGGATGATTTAACCATCACCTAGTCAGGTCTTCCAGAGTTAATAATTTCTGGTTCCATCCCCTAAAACATCATCAAGTTCCTACTTGGGATGAGCATCTAGAATGCTGTTGGTATTGGTGACCAATTCATTCCTCTGGTCTCAGTGGCCAATAGATCCAGTGTTCAGGCAAGTGGCTGGATGCTACAGGTTCCCAACCCCTGAAACAATAAGAGTTCACTTCATTTTCCTGGTCATTTTATTTCCTTGAAGTTGCATAAGTGGCTTGTTTAGTCTTCAGAAAAAGAAAAAAAAAGCAGGTTACAAAAAGTTCAGTTTTCTAACACTCAGAGACAGAGGCTTAACTCAATACCTGCTACTCATCTCTGCCAATGATAATTTTTAAAGCAGATTGGACTTGATTAAAATACACATTATAAGTCATACATACCACTAGTCCAGAGCAGATCAGGTTACAAGGTGTTATGAAATGCACACCATTCTGAATCCCCCTCCACAAGGAACTTGCCATAGAAAAATCTGCCTTGCTTCTCCCTTCCCCTCTCCTATAAACAGATAACAAGCCAAGGTCTATCATCTGATACCTACCTGCATGTAGTAATGACTGACTTCACTAGGATTAGAACATGCCTTAGTTTGGATTTTTCTTTAATAGGGGACTGCAGAGGCAATGTCTTAGCATGTCAAAGACATCGTTACCTTCTAGGAGGAAAGTGAGAAGGGTGATTGAGGTAACCACTATGGTGTCTCCTTTTCTACACTGATGTCAACGTCCTGGGCCAGAGTCTTCCTGGCCTAGGGACTCACAGTATCATGAACTGAGCATGCTCAGAATTATTCCATGCTCTTAGATTACAGCATGGTAGGATGAATGTGAAGTTTGCAATGGCTCATATTCAAGACCTCAGGACTCAATTTATTGACCTCACGATAGCGTGGGACGCCATCAGTAATCCTAGACACTACCTGTCCTGAAGTTAAACAGAGTCCATGATTAAGAAGTTAATGAAAAGAACTCCTGTGTTGTAGCACAGAGGGTGCTGGATTTGGAGTCAGAAGGACCTGGGTTAGAATTCTATCATTAGTAACTACTAGCTGTGTGAATATGGGCAAGTCATTTATCCTCTCACCACCTCAGTTTCCTCATCTGTAAAATGGAGTCAATAATATCTGCAAAGCCTGCCTCACAGGGTTGTTCTGAGGCTCAAATGAGATAATCTGTGTCAATTGCTTTGCAAACCTTAAAGTGTGATTATAAATGCCAGCCATTACCATTTCAAGGTTATTGCATGATGATATATCATATCTTGGTGACAGTACCCTAGATGACCCAGTTGCCATAAGCAATAGATTCAGAATCATAGAATCCCAGAGTTGGAAGAAATTTCCAAAATCATTCTGTCCAACTTCTGACCAGAAGCATGAATATGCCATTTGACAGATGGGTGACAGGTGGTCATCCATTCATTTGAAATTGGGATCCTGGTTCTCTTCCAGAATAAGATTACATAATCCTTGGTTGAGTATTCCATCTGGTCTCCATTAGGAGACCTACGTTCATGTCCCAGCTCTGCCACTAATGATCTTTGTGAACTTAGGCAAGTTATTTCACTTCTATAGGCAGCTAGGTGGCACGGTGGATAGCTCTCAGGCCTGGAGTCAGGAAGTCTCATCTTCATGAGTTCAAATCTGACCTCAGACACTTATTGACTTTGTGATCCTGGGTAAGTCATTTAATCCGGTTTGCTTCAGATCCTCATCTGTAAAACGAGCCAGAGAAGAAACTGGCAAACCACTCTACTCTCTTTACCGAGAAAACCCCAAATGAGGTCGCGAAGAGTCAGACACGACTGAAATGACTGAACAACAGCAAAAAGATGTCTATCAACTGAAAGGGCTAAACTAGATGCCTGACTCTAATATTCTGTGATTCTTGTCATAGTGGGCATCAGTTTTCCAATCAATTCTACGTAGTTTTAATTGACACAACACCAATTGACTCCCAAGTCAGAGGAATTGTTTTTCAACCCAATCTATTAACATCACCAAAAGTCCTTGTGACAGTTATTCAGGAGGTGCTGCATGCTGAGCACTGTGATCTTTTTTTTTTTGGTTAGGCAATGGGGTTAAGTGACTTGCCCCAGGGTCACACAGCTAGTAAGTGTTATGTGTCTGAGGCTGGATTTGAACTCAGGTCCTCCTGACTACAGGGCCGGTGTTCTATCCACTGCTCCACCTAGCTGCCCCTGAGCACTGTGATCTTGAGAACAAAGATGACATTCAAGGAATGTCAATCACTTTGCAGAGCTGTTGGTGATAAATGTGGCATCAGTTATGGTTGAATCTAAGAGATGGGAGCACCTTAGACATCAACCAGTCCCACCTTTTCATATTGCAAAGGAGAAAACTAAGGCCCGACTAAACGAAAGTATTTACCCAACTCACCAGATCAGGATTTGAATCCAGTTCTTTTTGATTCCTCATAAAATTCTCTTTTCATTATGACACATCATTGGCCCAGAATATGCCTAGGTATGGAAGAGGACTCAATTACGGACTAGCTTATCCAACATTTCATAGGCTTACATACTTTGAGATGAAACGGAGGTCTGTATCCCAAAAAGTTAAAAAAAAATGGACTTGTATGGACCAAAATATTTATAGCAGTTCTTTTTGTGGTGGCAAAGAACTGGAAATGAAGAGGACATCCATCAATTGGGAATGGCTGAACAAGTTGTGGTATATGATTGTGATGGAATCCTTTTGTGCTGTAACAAATGACAATCAGGATGGTTTCAGAAAAAGTAGGAAGATTTATATGAACTGATGCAAAGTGAAGTGAGTAGAGGCAAGAGAACATTGTGCATAGTAACAACAATATTGTAATGATAACCAACTGGGAAAAATTTAGCTACTCTAATCAATACAATGATCCAAGAAAATTTAAAAGGACTCATGATGAAAAATGCTATCTACCTCTAGAGAGAGAACTGATGAACTCTGGGTGCAAACTGAAGAATATTTTTTCACTTTCTTTATTTTCCTTGCTTTTTTTGGTAATATGTCTCATATGGAAATATGTTTTGCATAATTTCACATGTATAATTGATATATTTCTTGACTTCTAAATGGCTAAGGGAGGGGCTGGAGGGAAGAAGAGAATTTGGAACTCAAAAAATTTTTAAATGAATGTTAAAAATAAAGAAATAATAAATTTAAATACCCCCCCCCAAAAAGATGAAAAGGCCCACAGAAGCCATCTAATCCAAGCTTCTCATTTTATATATTAGGGAACTAAGTTCCAGAGAAACTAAGCTCCTTGCTTAAGGTCACAAAGATAGTCAATGTCCCAGGTTGGATTTAACCCCAGTAACACTAACTCCTTAGCCACTATACCATGCTTCCAAACATTGCTTGTAATGGCTCGTCCTCCAAGAAGCCTTTCCCGATGCACCTGAACTTGCATTAATCTCTTTTGTGTTTGTATTCCTCAATACAAAGACAATGTGACAAGTAACCTGACTGATTTTTTTTAACCCATATGCCAGATCCTATGGCATAGTAAACAATGGAAAATCTTGGCCATTTGAAAGCATATTTGAGTCATGGAAACAATCACAGGGCATTCAGAGCCAAGTCTTATGAATGAGGTGGGGGGCTCCAGCTATTTTTGGTTTTAAAAAATTGGGTGTGCCTATGAAGTCATGAGGTTTATTGTCGTGAGTGATTCATACAGACTCTAACTGCCATTATAAAAAAGGGGTTCCCAAAATGATTCAAATGATGACAATAATGTTACAAAACTAATTTGTCAAAGTTCTACTTTGTTGGGGTTTTCAAAGTCTCATTACTTTATAGTCATACTTCCAATATGATCTGTAATTTACTTGTATAAATGAACTATTCCCTATATCCTTTTTGTTTGTTTTATTGTATCTTTTATTTTTTTTAAGCCACAGACATTTCTTAATTCCCCCACACTGTCTCCAATGCCCACCCCCTACATTAATTGAACCTCTCCTGATAATAAAGGAAAATATTTAAGTAAATGCAATCAGTACAATGACTGAGTCTGATTGCTTATGCAACATTCTGTGCCCATAATATGCCACTTCTTTACCAAGAAGGGAAAAATGTTTCATTACTTGTCCTCATAGAGGAAGATTAGTCATTACATTTATAGATAGAAAATGATGATAGCTATATAGCACTTTAAAATTTGCAAAGCAGCAACCTGGGAAGTAGGTGCTATTATTATCCCCATTTTACAAATGAGAAAACTGAAGCAGAGAGTGGGTAAGTGACTTGCCCAAGGTCATACAACTAGTATGTGTCTAAAGCTAGATTTGAACTCAGGTCTTCCTAACTCCAGATCTAGTGCTTTATCCACAGCAATATCTTGTTGCTTAGCATTTAAATGGCTACTTTAAGGTTTACAAAGAGGCTTTTGTACATTAAATCAATTCATCTGAATTAAATCTATTAATAAACTCATTTTATCTGAATTGACTTATTTTTAATGTTATTTTAATTTACATTATTGTAGTCATTGTGTACATTGTTCTGGTTCTGTTTTCTTTCCTCAGCATCTGTTCATATGTCTTCCTGTGTTTTGCTGAGCTCTTCATTTTATGTCATACAATACAGTACATTATATTGATGTATCACAAGTTATTTAATCGTTCCCTCAACCAATAGGCAGCTGCTTTGTTTCTAATTTTTTTTTTTTGGCTACTACTCACAAAAGCTCTATTAGGAATATTTTGGTTCATGTAGGGTCTTTTTTTTTTCATCTTTGACTTCTTTGGAGTAGAGACCCAGTAGTAGGATCCCTGGGTAAAAGAGTATAAATAAGTTAGTGACTTTTCTTACATAATTCCAAAATGTTTTCTAGATCAATTGGAACAATTCACGGCTCTACCAACAGTCTATTAGTATACCTGTCTTCCCACAGTCCCTCCAGCATTGACTGTTTCTAGGTTCTGGATGTTTTTGCTTGTTTTTTATTTGTCACAAAGCAGGATTTATCAGGGAAGAGAGTGGGAAATAACTAATGGGAAGACCAAAAGAGGTAATAAAATATCTTGAAAAATACATAAAGTGAAAGCTGATGCTAAGCAGCCAGGATTCAGTACATTTGAGTGGCGGGGGGCATTTTGAGGCTCAGGACCCCCAGAAACCGATGACAGAATTTGCCTCTAAATCTGAGCCTTAAAGTCTTTTCAAACAGGCAGGTAGGCAGGATTTTCTACAATACGTCTGTAGTCGAGCAATCCAAATGGGTATGTGTTTCATAATGCACTGCAGCCTGATCAGAGCCGAAGGAAGCCAAAGGCAGGAATTATAACGTGGGTCTCAGTCCCACCAAAGGTCATGCTTATAAAGTATGGTGGGGCAGGGAGTGCTAGACAAGTATCCAGTTTGGTTTTTAGGTGGGACTAGATGGGACCCATGCCCTACCAGGGGGAACCTGCAACCTCGAGGCCACATGTGGTCCTCTAGGTCCTCAAGTGCAAATTTCAAGTCAAAGGGCCACACTTGAGGACCACATGTGGCCTCGAGGCCTCAGGTCCTGACCCCTATGCCTAGTCTTACCAAAGGGGTCAATGATCAACATAAGAAAAGAAAATCAGAAAAATAATTAGTGCATGTAAACCAAGTGTTTCAAACTGCAGTTATTTGTATTTAATTACTCGCAAAAACCTGAATTAGACCTTTGACTCAGAGACTAGAAGAGATCAGATTGTAGGAACCGAAAATAAGACCAGCGGCATCATTTCTGTACTTCCTTGCTTAAATCAATTCACTCACTATCTACTGGATTATCCCTCCAGAGGCTGGGTAGGCATTAAAACTCTTGGTCCTCAGAGCAGTTATGTTTGGTGAGGCACTTCAGAGAAGTGGGGAAGAGCTCTCATTGGTCTTGATGCTGGAAAATGTGGGTTCAAATCCTAACTCTCACACTCAGAAGTTTGGGCAAGCCACCTGACTTCTCTGACTCTCCATTTCCTTACCTGTTGTATTTGGGTGTCTGAATAAAGACAAAAAGAAGGTTACAGGCTTTAAAAAAAAAAACTATAGGATAAGAATATAATGGAATACCATCACGCACTAAGAAACGACAAATGTGAGGAATTCCAAATTGTATTCAGGGAAAATTTGTATGGACGGATGCCAAGTAGACTGAAGAGAATACTACACATGATGGGATTAGCTGGCTACAGGTAATCACCAAGGATTACACTCCATTTTACCTTGTGATTTAAAGAAGAAGAAAAAAAAGCAAACCACCATTTGGAAGATACACTCTACCCTCTTTCCCTGATCCAGGAATAGAAATGTGCATGCATCTTATGTAAAATGTATCAGTGAAAGACTTGTTTGCTCAGCAGTATTCCTGGAGCCCCATCCTGTATAAGGTAGGAGACTCTGAGAAGGCCATGAAAGTCTAGGCTCTATGTGATGTCTAGGATAAGTGTAACAAGCTCCAAAGAAGTTTTCCTCCCTCCTCCTCCTCCTCTTTCATTTCCTTCTCCTCCTCATCCTCTTCCTCTTTCTCCTCTTTTTTCTCTTCCTCTTTCTTCTCCTCCTCCTCCTTCTCCTTTTTCTCCTCCTCTTTTTTCTCTTCTTTCTTCTTCTCCTCTTTCTCCTCCTTCTCCTCCTCTTTTTTCTCCTCTTTCTTCTCCGCCTCCTCCCCCTCTTTTCCTTCTCTTCCTCCTCCTTTTCCTCCTCCTCCTCCTCCAAACAAGGCCACAGCCAGTTAAAATGTCAAGAAAATCCAAGTTAAGAGCAATAAAACAGGAGCAGAGATGCAGAGAAAGAATAAGAAGTCAGAGTAAGGACTGTGAGATTGCCTCCTTCCACAGGTATTTTGTGCTTTATGGGAGGGACATGACTATACAAGTTCGGGAGATGCAGCCCTTGGGAACCCCAAACAAGCACATCTTTATCATCCAAGAGTCTAGACTCTGTCACCTTCTAGATATTTGACTGTGCAAGTCATTTAATCTGTTTTCTTCATAGGCATAGTGATACTTGTAATTGAGAGGCGTGTGGCATGGTAGATGGAAAGCAAATCTTTGAATCAGGAAGGCCTGGGTGCAAGTCCCTCATTTGATACATACTGACTTTGTGACCCTTGGCAAGTCATTTAACCTCTTGGGGCCGACAAGCAGCTGCCTAAGATGTCAACTTGCAGAGCAGGTTCTGACCGGCAATGGTAGAGAGAGTTTCCTCTCTAGGGAATTCTCTGTACCAATAAAATTACAGGGCTGGATTGTTACAAGGATTAAATGAGATAATGGCCATAAAGCACCTTGCACACCATTATAAATATAAATATCATTCACTACTACTACTTACCTATAGAAGCCACAGAACATTGAGGATCATATGTTAAAGAGGTTCAAATCCAAGAATTGGGAATGTACCTGCTGGAATAGAATGGGTCCAGAGCACCCACCTCCTCTACCATTCAGCTGACTTTCTGTTTGATGACTACTTCCTGGGAACAGTAGAACAAAGTGATCAGAGACCAAGAGCTGGAAGGGGCTTTAAAGGTCATATGGACTTTACATGAAAATATGTTTTGCGTAACTACTGATGAATAACCTGTGTCCAATTGTTTGCCTTCTCAATGAGGCAGGTAGGGGAGGAAGGAAAGGAGAAAAATTAGACCTCAGAATTTGAAAAAAAGAATATTAAAATGGTTTTATACGTAATTGGGCAAAATAAAATATTAATTTTAAAAGGTCATACAGTCCAATGCGTTCATTTTACAGATGAGGAAATCAAAGTCCAGAGAATCACAGTGACTTGCCTAATGGCACAAAGGTAATACACAGTGTTCAAACCCTGAACCTCTTACTCCAGGTGTTGCATAAAGGTTGAGCTCTGCTTGGAGATTTTCCTATGTTGATTATATTTATAAGGTTTTCTTCATCCTCACAATGACTTCCAATTCATCTACTCCTGGCCATTACTGCTGCTTTTATCATACTCTCCTCACTTCCAAAACTCAACCCCTCGCTGAACCATTTCCATTCTATACATTCATTTCTGCTCTTAAATCCCTCAAGCCCAAATCCTATCTTTGCTTGTGCTTTGCCAAACCCCGTCTTTGGATTACTTCCACCATCTCTCATCTTCATTTCCATTCCCATGCTAAAGAATAGAGCTAAGGAAAGTCATGAAACTGTACCGACTAGGTCCACTAAAATTTTATATTATTTAATCAGAACTGGGCCCTCACTGTGGCAAGGCAATCCTTCTGCTTCTCCTCAACTGATTCACTATCCCATGCACAACCGCAGCTGTTCTAAACCTCCTTCCCATACCACTTCTCTCCTCATTCAGACTTCATCTCATACTTCACTTTAAAGAAAGTCACTTCTAAGATGGATATATGTTTAATACAATTGTACATGTATAGCCTATATTGGATTGCATGCTGTCTTGGGGAGGAGGGAGGAGAAACTCAAAGTCTTATAAAAGTGAATGTTGAAAACTAAAAATAAATAAATAATTAATAAATTGTATTTATAAATATCATATAAAATAATACAGTAATAAATATATACATAATAAATAATATATTACTATAAGGTAATAAATATTTTTAAAGGTCATTTATTCAAAGCTTCCTCTTCTCCCCTTCTCCTTTCTTCCCAACATCGTTAATATCATCTCATACTATCTCCTTTACTTTCATATTTGAAGAAGAGATGGTCCTTTTTTTTGCCAAAGGCCAACCTCTAGATGTGTACTTTTGATGTCAATCCCTCTTCTGTTCACCAGAAGACTGGCCCTGCTTATTATCATTAGTTTTCTGATATTTAATCTCTCCCTATCTACCGCTTCCTTCTCTGATGCCAACAAATATTTTCAAGTTTCCTCTCATCCTTAAAAGAGCCCTCATCAGCCCCTACCATCCTGCTAGTTATCATCCATTATCTCCCCTCCCCTTCTCAGCTAAAATCCTTAAACTCCATCTACACTTGCTGCCTCTTCTTCTCCTTTTACTGTCTTCTAAACCCTCTGAAATCTGACCTCTGACCTCACCATTCAGGTGAAAGGCTACCCATGATTTCTTCATTTCCAAATCTAATGCCTTTTTTCATTTCTCATCCTTCTTTAGTTCTCTGCAGCATTTGACACTGTTGATCACCTTCTCCTCCTGGGTAATCTCCTCTTTGGGTTTCCATGACAGTTCTTTCTTTTGGTTTTCCTCCTACTTCTCTGCCTACTCCTCAGTCTCAAGTCAATAAGTCTCCTTTTTATATATTACTATTATGTATGTATTTACTAGTATTACTAGTATGTATATAATATATATTTATATATTACTAGTATATTACTATATTACTCATATTATATAAAATTGTCATGGGATCTAGCTCTTGGTATACCCCATTTCTCTCTTGTGTGACCTCTCTTCTTTACTTTCTCTTTTCTCCATTTGGTGATCACATCTACTTTTGCAGATTCAGTTATCATCTCAAAGCAAATGACTCTCATATCTATCTACCTAGTCTGAGTCTTTCTCCTGAACTCTAATCTGGCATCACCAACTGCCTCTCAGACATTTTGAAGTGGCACGTCAAACTCAACATGTCCAAAACAGAACTCATTATCTTTTCCCCCAAACCCACCCTCTTGTGAACTTTGCTATTTTTGGATAAGGTGTGAGCATCCTTACAGTCACATACGTTCCCAACCTCAGTGTCATACACAACCCCTCATGGCCTTTCAAAGTCTCTCAGTTGACCTCAGGCCTTCATGGATGAAGTTCATGGCGTGCTCCTACCTTGGGAATAATGGTCCTTTCCTCCCTTTTCCATCTTGCTGGTTCCTGATCAGTCTTAACCTTGGCCCCTTTCCTTTACACCAACCCAACCCCATGGTCAACCCCATGGCAGTGAGCACTGAAGCATTCATTGATGGAAGCTTCTGGGAAACTCTGACCCTCAGAAACCTGTAGGTGTCCTACTTGAACACACTTTGACCCCTCGCCTTGTGCTACCCTCCTCATAGGATTGTTGTGAGAGAAACATTGTGTAAACTGCTATATAAATAAGTTACTATTGCTATTGCTTGTGGGCTGCACTGGTGTTAGGAACTCCCATGGAAGAATCTCCTTCCACCAACATGGTTTGGCATCTCCTCAACAATTTCTAATTTTAAAGAGTTGTCTAGGGCATTGAGAAGTTAAGTGACTAGTCCAGGGTCACACAAGTAACATATGGAGGAAGCAAGACGGTAAACCCAGGTCTTCCTGATAGAGTCAGGATCTCTATCAGGATATATCTGTCTTTAAGCCCAGATCTCTATCTTCTCTACAACAAACCACCGCTCGGTAGATCAGTCAGTCAGTCAATAAACATTGCTGTGTTGTTATTATTCTTCCTGTTGTTTATCATTATTATATTTTAAAATTTATTTTGTTTTTAATTTATGGAATAAAACAAGCATTTCCATAACATAGTATAATTTAAAAAAAGATGATTGTACATGAAACTGCAAATCTACTATGTATAACTTGCTATTCCTTTTAAATATACAACAAAATTACATGCAAATTTCTTTTTTTTCTTCCCTCCATCCCGCCCCAGAGATGGCCACTCATCATTATTATTATTATTATTATTAGTATTATTAGTATTATTATTTCCCCAATATCAGTAGCTGCATCTCAGAAAGTACAGTGGGGTTGGATATGGTCTTCTCAGCCTCAGACCAAGAACACATACCCTTAGCCCATTAGACAAGAGGTTCTTAACCTAGGATCTCTGGATAGATCTCAGGGACCCCATGAACAAAAGTAGGAAAGAATTACAACTTGAGTTCTATCAGTTTCCTCATCTACAAAATGGGGATAATAATAGCACCTATCTCAGGGATGTTGTATAGATCAAATAAGATACTAATTATAAAGCTCTTAGAATAGTGCCTGGCACAAAGAAAGCGCTATATAATGTTAGTTTTATCATCATCACCATTATCATTATCATCATCAAAATTATTATTATTTATTTCCATTATAATTCTATTTGTTTTATTTTCTGCATTAAAAACATTATTCTGAGAAGGGGTTTATAGACATCATCAAGTTGCCAAAGGCATCTAAGACCTTAAAGTGGTGAAGAACACCTGTTTTAGAGAAATTCTGGGTCAGTATCTCCTAGGCTAGATAACAATACAAGGGACCATGGCCCATAAAAAGTAGACCCAGGTGCCGCCTCACAAGTCAGGCTGCCAATGTGAGTTGCTGCTGCCTCTGGCTATGCAGCACACAAGGAGAAGGCTGTTTTCCAGCTCCAAGGCAGCCAATCATTTGGGTTCTTGGCTGTTTTTAGGCTGGCTCCGAAGCACTATCAAAAGAGTCTGCTTGGAATCCACAGGGAAACTAGAGTATGTGAGCTGGAGGCAACAGGGCGAGCTGGGCCTAGCACATAGGGCATCAGGGAGACACAAGCTTGTGAAGAGCAGAAGCAAACAGAGCCCGGGCAGCACCCCCCAAGTGGGAGAAATGTTCAAAGGGAAAGCAGAGAGAGGAAGGAGCTAAACCGCCCCTAACTCAAGTGGGAAATAGAGCAGAGAGACAGGACACTTCAGGACGAAATGGAAAAGGCTATACAACTAAAAATATAACTCAAAAAGCTTGAAGCCTGAAGAACCTGTGGACACTGCACCTGGAGTCCAGAGAGCCACATAACAGTGTTGGATCTACAATTAAGCACACGCCATCTGAGTCCAGGTAGTTCACTCAACCTCACAAGCTTCTGTTTCCCCATCTACCAAACAAGGACTACTAAACGATCACTAAGGAACTTCCCAACTCTAAGTCCTATAATCTTAGGTATTTATATCTAGGGAAAAGTACTCAAATTCTCTGGGCATCAGTTTCCTCACCTGTAAAGTGAGTGTTAGATGATTAGATGTTAGAATAGAGATATTCATTAGAGTGTTAGATTAGATGATCTCTAAGAGCCTTCCCAGCTCAAAATCCTATAGTCTTACAGATTTCCACAAAGCTTCTAATATATAATTATTTGTTAATTGATTATTTTCATTACCCCATTTATTACACCTGAAGGGAAATATTGAGAGAGGCATTATAGTACAATGGAAAGGGAGGCAGAGATGACCAGCTTTGATAGACTTAGCTCTTCTCAGCAATGCAATGATCTAACACCAAAAGACTCGTGATGGAAAATGTTATCCACATCCAAAGAAAGAACTATGGAGCCTGAATGCAGATAGAAGTATACAATTTTCTCTCTTTTTTTTTCTTTCTCATGGTTTTTTCCCTGTTGTTCTTATTCTTCTTTCACACCATGACTAACGTGGAAATATGTTTAATAAGATTATTATGATCCATTGTTATTTTCATTACCCCATTTATTAGACCTGAAGGGAAATATTGAGGGAGGCATTATAGTACAATGGAAAGTGAGGCAGAGATGACTAGCTTTGATAGACTTAGCCTGATATAGCCTCTATCAGATTGCTTGCTATCTTGGGGAGGGGGGCGAAGGAAGGTTAGAAGGGAGAATAAAACTTGGAACTTAAAATCTTATAAAAGTGAATGTGGAAAACTATCTTTACATGGAATCGGAAAAAAATAAAATACTATTAAGTGGGGAGGAAAAAAAGAAAGAGGGGGAAATTTGAAATCAGAAAACCTGAGTTCAAATTCCAGCTCAGCCATTAACTATTTGACCTTTGGCAAGTTACTTAAATTTGTTAGGCCTCATTTTTGCTTAAAATGAAGGGGGTTAGATTAGATAGCCTCTAAAGCACTTTCATCTCTATGTTCTTCTACAATGATGATGATGATGATGATAGCTCACATTTAAACAGTGCAAAGCACTTCACAAATGTTATCTCATTTGACCCTCACAACAGCCCTGTGAGGTAGGTGCTATTATTATCCCCATTTCACAGATGAAGAAAGAACTCAGAGTGAAATGACTTGCCCCAGGGTAACACGACCACTTAAGTGTCTGATTCAGGATTTGAACCCAAACGTTCCTGATTCCAAATCCAGCATTCCATCCACTGTGCCCCTTTATGTTCTTTCACTTGGCGACCTCATTAGCTCATATAGGTTTAATTACATAGTAATTAATTAATTATATTATTATGTTATATATAATTAATTAATTAATACATGGATTATAGATCTTTACGTCCAGCCTCAGCCTCTCTCCCAAGCTCTAGTCCCACCTCACCAACTATCCTTCTGCACATTTCAAACTGGATTTCTTATAAGCATTTTAAACTCAACGTGTCTGAAATAGAGTTCATTATCTTTCCCTCCAAATCCACCCCTTTCCCAAGCTTCTCTCTTCCTGTTGAGGGCATCACTGTTGCTCCATTCTCCTACCTTCAGTCCCAACATTATCTTTGACTTCTCACTCTTCCTCATCCCGCATATCCAATGCCAAATCTTGTCACTTCTATCTCCAAAGCATCATCCACATCTGACCCCTTCTCCCCATTCACACAGCTTCCTCAACAGTTCAGGCCTTTGTGACTCATTGAATGGACTGTTGCAATGGCCTCTGAAGTGATCTCCCTGATTTAAATCTCTCCCTTCTTTGATTCATCCCCTACACAGTTGCCAAAGTGATTTTCCTGAAGTACAACTCTGACCGTGTCACTCTCCTATTCAATAAACTCCTGTGACTCCCTATGCCTTTTACAACCCAGCCCCAACCTACATTTTCAGCTTTATTTTACATCACTTCTCTTCCTACATTCCAAGGTCCAGTAAACTTAGCCTTCCTGCTTTTCCTATCTCAGTGACTTTACACTGGCTTTCCTCCATGCCAAGAATCCCCTCCTTCTTGGATTCCCCCCTTTTCTTCAAGGCCCAACTCAAATATAAATTCCCCATGAAGCCTTTCTTGATCTTCCTAGACCCTAGTGCCCTTCCTCTCCAAATCAGAGACGGTGATTTCATTAATATAAAAAATTTCCGTGTGAAGGAACTCCCTCCATCAATGCAGATCAGCACCTACTCTTGAACTTAATGTCTTAGAACATTGTCTAATGACTTACTCCAGATCACATGGCTAGTATTTGCCATTACTTGAGCACTGACGGAGCCTGTCAGCAGTGAGCAAGCCTTACAGAAGGAGACAGTTTATCTCTTCATTCAATAAACAGTAAAGCCCGCCCCCCTCCTTCTCTCTCTCTAAACTGAGTAGCTAAGTGGTGCAGTGGATAGATTTCTGGGCTTGAATTAGGAAGACTTATCTTCCTGAGTTCAAATCTGGCCTCAGATAGTTACTAGCTGGGCAAGTGTTATCCTAGGCAAATCACTTGACTTTGTTTGCCTCAGTTTCCTCATCTGCAAAATGAGCTGGAGAAGGAAATGGCAAACTACTCTAGTATCTTTGCCAAGAAAACCCCAAATGATTATGCCCAAAGGGCTATAAAAATGTACATATCCTTTGACCCAGCAATACCACTTCTAGGACTGTATCCCAAAGAAATCAGAAAAATGGGAAAAGGATCCACACAAAAGTATTTATAGCAGCTCTTTCTGTGGTGGCAAAGAATTGGAAATTGAGGAGATATCCATCAATTGGGGAGTGGGTAAACAAGTTGTGGTATATGAATGTAAAGGAATACTATTGTGCTATAAGAAATGATGAGCAGTTGGACTTCAGAAAAACCTGGAAAGACTTGTATGGACTGATGCCATGTGAAAAGAGCAGAACCAGTAGAACATTGTACACAGTAACAGCCACCTTGTACTATGATTAACTTTGATAGACTTGGGTCTTCTCAGCAAAGGAAGGATCTGAGACATCTCCAAAAGTCTCATGATGGAAAGTGCTATCCACATTCAGAGAAAGAACTGTGGAGTTTGAATGCTGATTGAAGCATACTATTTGCTCTTTTTTTCTTCTGTTTTGTTTTGTTTCTTCTTTCTTGTGGTTCCTCCTATTGGTTCTAATTCTTCTAATTCTTCTAATTCTTCACTAATGTGACAATATGTTTAATAGGAATGTATATGTAGAGCCTATATCAGATTGCATGCCATCTTGGGGAAGGAGGGGGAGAAAATTTAAAACTCAAAAGCTTATGGAAGTGAATGTTAAAAACTAAAATTAAATTAATAAAAAATTAAAAAAAAAAAGAAAACCCCAAATGGAGTCACCAAGAATTGGACACGACTGGAAAACAACTAAACAACAACAACACTTACTTAAACTATCTTGTATTTATTATATTTGCATGTTTATTATATTCTGCACATTCTGATGTTCATATATGCTGTCCCCCCAGATGAGCATTAAGTTCCTTTGATGACAAGGACTGTGTCATGTCTTTTTATCCCCAGGGTTAACCACAGCACTAGACACATAGTAGGTGCTTTACTAAATGTTTATTGGTTGACTAATCTTCACAAGGAATGGAAAAGAAGTCTTCAAAAGATATGATTGCACTTTATAATTTCTTTTCCCCTCAAACTATCTATCCATCAGGTTCCCTGACTGTCATTACTCGTGGGCACACAGAGAGAGAGAGAGAGAGAGAGAGAGAAAATACAACACATCTCAAATCTTCCTCTGAGAACAGTGGAGCAGCCTATGCATTCACGTCCTCCCTGCTGGCACACTGCCCTGGGAGCGCTGACGGAGCCTGTCAGCAGCGAGCAAGCCTTACAGAAGGAGAAAGTTTATCTCTTCATTCAATAAACAGTAAAGCATTTGTTTATTGATAACAATCTGAGCCAAGCAGTAGTCAGAACACTGCTGGATTCGTCCATAAATTCTAAAGCACTTTTTTTTTCCCATGAGCCTCAGTGTCCCTTCATTTACCATCCACAAAGAAGTTATCTCCAGGAGGACTGATATTGAATGATAAGTAAGGCATAATAATAATACTCAAACAACCACAGTGTCTCCAAGTCCAAAATCACTATCTAAGCAGGGATCTTCTCTGGAACATTGCGACTGGTCCCTGCTTGAAGACCTCCAGGAGCGGGGCACTCACTACCTCATGGGTTAGCCCATGCCGGAATTTGGGTAGCTTTCATTATTAGGATGTTTTGCTTTATATGAAGTGGAACGACTTCTGACACTGTTCCTAGTGTTGTTCCTGCCTCCTCCCCCACCCCTGCAAGCCAAACAAATCCAATACCTCCTTCACAAGACTGAGTTTTAGATGCTGACAGCCAGATCTCATGTTCTTCTTACATGTTGTATTATCAGTTCTTTCAACCAGTCCTTATGTGGCGTGGCCTACAGTTGTCTCACCATCCTGGTCATTTCTTGTGATGTTTCAATTTGTCAACGTCCTTCCTAAAAGGTGACGCCCAGAATTGAACACACTACTCCAGACTCTATCCAGGACAGACCTGAGCAAGGCTAATACCTCCTTCTTTCTTGATAGGATTTTTCCATTGAGTCACACTGCTCATTCATTTTGAATCACTGTATCTATAAATATACAGAGTTGCTTCCCCTTCCCCGCCCCCAGTCATCTAATCACTTGTCCTCTAGCTTAGTATTTATGCAGTTGAGTTTTGGAACCCATGTAGGATTTAATGCTTATTTTTTTTCTTTTTTTCTTAATTTATTTTGATTTATCAACAATCACTTTCATAAGCTTTAACATTTATTTCTAATAAATATTACCTTCTTCTCCTCAATCTATCATTCCAGCTTGTGAGGATCTTTTTGGATCTCAACTTTGTCATCAAATGTGCTAGCTCTTCTAGCAAACTTTCTGTCATTCACAAATAATAAGCGTGCCTCCTATGCTTTTATCCAGGTCATCCATAAAAATATTGAATAGAATAGGACTGTGGAAGGAAGGAAAAAAGAATTTATTAAGCACTGACTATGTGCCAGGCACTATGTGCTACATGCTTTATAAATAGTATTTTATTTGGTTCTCACAACAGCCCTGAGAGGAAGATGCTATTGTTATCTCCAGTTTACAGGTGAGAGAATGGAGGCAGATATAAGTTAAGTGATTTGCCCAGGGTCATACAGCTAGGAAGTATCTGGGGCTAGATTTGAACTCAGGTCTATCCTGACTCGAAGCCTACTGCTCTATCCACTGCACTATCTAGGATATCAATCATCTAGTCTTCCAATACAGAGTTTTCCTCCATTGATAGCAATTCTTTCACTACCACTCTTTGGGTCAGTCATTCACCCATTTCTCAACCTACCTCACTATACAACCTTCTAGCCCATATCTTTCTGTCTCATCTATAAGAATATTATAAAAGATCTGGACAAAAAAAAGACTTGGGCTAAATGTCAGATAGACTATTTCTACAGCATTCTCCTCTTCTACCAGTCAGGGCATATCCAATTTGCTTTCCAAGTGCTCACAGAAGATCCCTTTTGTTTTATAATTGTGTCAAAAATCCGCTTTCGTCAGTTTTCTGAAAATCAACCCAACATTTACTCTTCAGTCCTTTAATGCCTCTTTCCCTTTTCTATAACAATAATAATGGTAATAATGATTGAGGGGTATTAGAAGGCCTGTCTTGGAATCAAGATAACCTGGATTTGAATGTCATCTCTGAAACATACTGGCTGTGTGACCCTGGATAAATTATTTAACCTCTTACGGCCCCAAGCAGCTCTCTCTGAAGTTAGCTTTGGAAATCTTCCAACTAGATGCTACAGTGGATAGAGAGCTGGGCCTCTAGGGTCAAGAAGATCTGAGTTCAAATCCAGCCTCAGTCACTAGCTTTGTGACCCTGGGAAAGTCACTTAACTCTGTTTGCCTCACTTCTCATCTGTAAAATGAGTTGGAGAAGGAAATAACTAACTACCCCAGTATCTTTGCCAAGAAAACCCCAAATGAGGTCACAATAAGATACCACTGAAACAACTGAACAACAACAAAATTGGTAGATGAAGTTTCTTCGCCAAGAATTCCCTACACTGATGAAATCACAGATCCCAAACAAAACAAAATCCAAAAAATGACAACAATCGTTTGTATCAACAACTTTTTATTCTTTTAAGGAGCTCAAAAAACTTTGCGGATGTGATCTCGTCTACCACCTTCTGAGGCATCCAACAGAAAAGCAACATTCTCGCCTCTCCTGCAGATGGAAAAAGTAGGAACCCACGGTGGAGAAGTGGCTTGCCTAAGGTTGCTCTGAGTTAGCCTCAGCCCCATGTGCTTTGCAGACCTTAAGGTGCTAAATAAATGCAAGGTTTTTTTGGAATGCATTGGTTCATTTGGCCTAGCTTCTTAATAAAAATGATCTTTCACATTTAGATAATAATTTACACACCAGCTGACCTTGCTGTTGCTCACAAACAACACTCCATCTCCTTTCTCCATATCTTCCAAGCCTGGAATGTCTTCCTTCCCTACTGCTACCTCTTGGAAATACCAAATTTCCTCCAAAGCTCAGCAGGGGAGCAACCTCTGCATGAGGTTTTCCTGGTAGTGCTTTTCCTACCAAGCTAATCATGATTTGTATATTGCGTATAACTATATACATCTGTGTGTACTGCATATACATACGTGTATATTTGCCTATATGGAATTTGTTCAAGTTGTCTCTACCATTAGAATATAAGCTCCCTGAGGGCAGGGTTTATTTTGCTTTGTATTTATATCCCCGATGCCTAACACAGTGCCTGATACCTAGAAGATGGTAATAAATGCTTAATGATGGATGGATGGATAGATGGATGGATGGATGGATGAATGGACGGACTGATGGGTAGACAGTTTCCCACTTGGTCCACACAACAACCTTGCAGGTAGACTAGCCCGGTATTATTATCCCCATTGCAAAGCTGAAGAAACTGGGGCACAAAGAAGGCACACAGTTCAAAGTTTAAAGTAAATGCCAGAGCCCAGACAAGAATCCACATTTGCTGATTCCTGGTCCTAGTCTTAGCCTAGTGCTTTTCCAGACACCAGGCAGTCTCTCTTCTTAAGGTCGGTAACTATGGAAACAACCCGTTAAAGTCTTCTTCCCACATTTATGATTCACAGGAAGCATCAACACCATTTGATTTCATTTCTATCACAAATAACTCCATGGGTCCAATCATTGTCTCATCTATGGCAGGCCTAATACATGCAGACACACAATGAGGTTAATAAACAGTGACTGACTGACCTCAAAGCTTTTGGACAAGTCATTGCTGAGATTCAAAATGCCCCCAAGATATTTTGTCATTCATTCATTCAATAAATAATTAGTAAGTGCCTTCTTTATTCTTTGAAAGTGTAAAGTACTATTCTAGGCACTAGAGGAGAAATAAAAATTAACTCAAATACAGTCCCAGCCCTCACAAGTTTGTAGTCTAAAATTCATACCTAGGCTGCAAAATACTGTTGTCTTCATCAATAATCACAATTTTCCCCTTTCCCCTTGAATTTTTTATTCCAAACACTTTTCCTGATGATATAAAATTGTCCTTTAATGAAATTAAAAAATTTTAAATAGCATCCTATACCCAGCCTCTTAACTCCCTTCACAAAGCCTTAGATTGAAATGTTCCCCTCATCAAAGAGACCTCCCTGCTTCTCCAACCTGCTTCTTCCCTCTCTTCTCCGTCCTTCCTCACAGGGGAGAAACAATTCCATCTCATCCCTTTCACTCTTACCATGAGGTCGAATGAGAGAAGGGAGCAAGCCTTGGAAGGAGAACTATCAGGTAATGAAATGCGTTATCCTTCAATAACTGGAGAAACGAAGAGGTTATCTTTAGAACAGCTAATTAGTATTGCTTTAAAATGTGGGTCCTCAAAGCCAAATTTCAAAAAAAGATCCCCTTATAAATGTCACAAGGGCTTTTCTCTCCAATGGAAAGCAGATATTGGCTCTGCATTCATACTCTGCCACATACTATCCTATTGACCTTAAGCAAATCACAGCCTCCCTGGGCTTCAACTGCAAAATGGAGGAGTTGTACGGGATGACCTTCCAGCTCTAAATCTATGACTCTGTGGTCCTATCTAAGTAACTAAGGAATATGGAATCCCTCTTCCTTGGCATGGTGATAGATAAAGTTGATAATTGTGGGGAAGAGAATGAAGAAGGAAGGGAGATGATTGAGCAGAAAGTATTTCAAAATTTCAAAACAGAGAGGCTCTTAATAGCCCAAAGATGGCAACACATCATATAGAAATACCATCACTAATGATTTTTGCATTCTAACTTCTTTATCATGCATTGCAGTGTAGAGGTGCACCTGATAAAACAGGGGGTGCCAAGAACTCTGCGGAAAAGCAGCCAGCCACTGGGAAAGGTTTTAAAAATGAATTTGAAAGGTTTAAAGGGCTTTCTTCTCCTTTCCCCTCTTCCTTTTCCTCCTATTCTTTCTCCCCTTTTCACTGATAAAAACAGATATCCAACAGACACTTATTTTTTTTGAGAGATGAACACTTCCATTCCCCTTGGGGCCAACCTTAATCCCTTCTGGGCCACAGCCCAGAGCTGTCCAGCTCATGACCTGTGTAGATCCAAGGCTCATGTACCTTTTATGCCAGTATGTGTTTGCAGGTTCTTCCCTCACTCCCATCCCTTTGTCCAAACTAGCTCAGGATTCAGAAAAGAATGGAAACAGAGCAACTAACCCTGATGCTTTCAATATCAGGGCTGTGACTCCTGCCAGGAGGATAGCAAGATAGGCCTAGCTACATGGCCCATTGGTGGGTTCTCAGGTTTAAGTTAGGCATGGGAGGGGGAGGGACCAAGATGGTGTGTCCTGCAAGCCATCTGTCAAAGTTTCCAGGCTGATGCAGAAAGTTGTGTGGGATTGGTCAAAGGACTCTCATTATCTGAGCACTAGGTTATTTACCCAGTGTGAAATGAAACCACGCTCCAGATAAGACAAGGAGTCCTGTCTGGAAAACAGTGCTCTATACACAGATGCTCAGAAACGAGAGATGAGGAGCTCCTTGGGGTCAGAAAAGTGTTTGTCAGCTTGCTTCCTAGAACCAGACTGAACCCTATTAGCTTCCATAGACTGGGAGCAATCAGGTGGATGCCCAGCTGAAGGCCTCCCGTCTATAGAACATAGAGATGCAGGAGGCAGGGGGCCAGCCCACTTCCTCCAGGAGGCTGTGTGGGGACAGGGCCAACTGGTTGCCAGGCATGGTCTTCCCCATTGGCAAAATGGCAGTATCCAGGAGGCTGGACCTGCATTCGGAAGAGGACCATGAGGGCCAACAGGATAAGAAAGAAGAGGATGGAACCACACAATGCCTCAAAGGTCTGTTCCTTTTCTGGGAATGGGTATTGACTTGCAGATCTATATATTACAAGGACAGGGCAGCCCAGGCTTTGTCTCGGGGTGCTGAATAGAGAGAGCCCTAAGAGCTCTTGTAATCCATCAGTAGGACAGAAAGTGTGAGCAAGAATAATTAGTCTGTCTACCCACCCAACCCCCATTCAACAATGAGCACACTTTATGCCTCTGGCCCCAGATACAGAAAATCCCTCCTGTCTGTCAGAGAGTTGCCTGTCCACCTCAGTATGAAATTAGGAAAGGAAAATTTCTACAGTAAACACGGTGAAAAGTGAAAAGAACACTGATTTGGAAATCGGAGCACTTGAGTTCAAATCTCACCTCTGAAAATGACTATTTCTGTGACCTTGGGCAAGTCTTTAACTTAGATGAGATAACAACTAAAGACCCTTCCAGTTCTATATCTGTGATGCTATGATTTGATTTGACCAAAGCACAAAAGCATCCTTTGCATGGATAAAGGAGCCTCTTTATTTGTTCATTTCATTTAATTTTTCTTTTTCAATTAACAAGCATTTATTTACCTTCCCACCTATCCGGGGGGGGGGGAAATGAACCTTCTTAACAAGTATGGATAGTCAAAATCTTTTTGTCGTGGCAAAGAAGATGCCCATTATTTGGGGAATGTCTTGCATTTCCAACTGCTTTTCAGACATCTTGAAACAGATGTCTGGTAGACTTCTTAAACTCAACACGACCAAAACTGAACTTATTATCTTTTCCCCTAAACCTGCCCTCTCCCCAACCTCCAATCTGTCCAAACTTCTGTATTACTATCAAAGGCAACACCACCCTCCCAGTCCTCAGGCTCAAAACCTATGTTTTATCCTCAATTCCTCGTTCTCTTTCACTCTCTCCCCAATATGTCCAATGTGTTGCCAAGGCCTGTCGATGTCACCTTGGTAATATTTCTCAAATATACTCCCTTGTCTTCCCATACTACCATTGCCCTGATGCAAGCCCCTCGCCACCTCACACTCAGACTACTACAACAGTCTGCTGATGGGTGTGTCTGCCTCATCTCTCTCTACTCCAATACATTCTCCATTCAGCCATAAAAATAATTTTCCTAAATCACAAAGTCTGATCATGCCACCCCCCTCAATAAATTTCCAGTGGCTCCCTATTGCCTCCAGGATAAATACAAAATCTTCTCTTTCGCCTTCACAGCCCTTCAGAACTACATCTCCCCGCCCCAAACCCTGCTATCTTTCTAGTCTTTTCTATAGTCTGTAGTCTTTCTAGTCTAGTCTATACCTTACTCCCATTTTCTTCAATCCAGTGACATTGTCCTCCTGGCTGTCCCATGAACAAGACACTCCATCTCTCAACTCTGGGCATTTTCTCTAGCTGTCCTCTATGCCAGGAATGTTCTCTGCATCTCTGCCTCCTGGCTTTCTAAAATCCCATCATCTGTAGGAAACCTTTCCCAGACCCTCTTAATTCTAGTGCCTTCCCTCTCAATTATTTTCTGTCTATAGCTTATTTGTACATTTTTTGCTTGTTGTCTTTCCTGTTAGATTGTGAGCTCCTTGACAGAAGGAACTGTCTTTTACCTCTTTTTGTATCCCCAGAGCTTAGCACAAGTGCCTGGCACACAGTAGGTGCTTAATAAATGCTTATTGACATTTGTTTACTTGTTGTCCCTCCTCTTAGATTGTGAACTCCTTGACAGAAGGGACTTTATTTTGCTTCTTTTTGTATCCCCAGCACTTAGTACAAGTGCCTGGCACATAGTAGGTGCCTGATAAATGCTTTATTGACAAATCTTAATCATTGAATGTGCATTGCCTCAGTCAAAATATGACCTGGGAAAGACTTTAGCTTAAAAAGACCAAGGTCTCCCCCTGTATCTGGGGCCATTTTCATTTGTCCTGATCTATATCTTGCAACTGGACACAGATGGCTCCAGAGAAGAGAGTGAAGCTTTGCACAGCCCTCTCTCACTTAAATCCTATTCACTTGAAATTCATGGCATCACCTTCCTGATGTCATGGGCCTCTTTGAGAAGGAAAGACAAACAACAACAGTTGACAGAACTGAATGGCTGAATAAATTATGGCATATGAGGGTAATGGAATATTATTGTTCTGGAAGAATTGGGAAAAAAAAGGGGAGTTTCTAGGTGAAAATTGTTTGAACCGAGCCTTCTTTTTCTAATCAGCCCTTGGCCAATGTGAGCTCACATACTACTCCAAAAAAAAAGAGAAATGAGGGAGAGCAGGGGTCAGAAACAGAAATGGAACAGCAGTCTTGGCAGCTGAGCTGAATGTGGGCTCTGTGTACCCTCTTCCTTGATGTTAACTTTGCTGTAGGTCTTGCAGGTGTCTCTGGAAGGAAGAAAATCTGTAAGTTCTTAGCTTTCCCTTTTAGAGGAGGAGAGGTACTTAACAGATTTGCTCTCCAAGTGGGCCGTGACAACTCAGCAGTCTGAGCTTCTCATCCTAGCTCTTATTTCCTTCCCAGTCCCGGAGTGATTGGTCTATCTGCTCCCAATCCTCACCACCACCACCATCACCACCACCACTATCCACTCCCCAAGCTGGGAGTCCTTGTGAAGAAGGCATCCTTCTGCCTCCCACATCCCCAAGGAGAAAGAACTCTAGTGAGCAGGACAGCACCAGTGTCATAGAGACAAGCAGACTTTTCTGAGCCAAAGCAGTCAGGCTTTAAAAAAAAAAAAGCCCTTTCTGGGTCTGGTTGGCGCCAAGAGGCCCTGGCCTCCATATGCATTCCATATGAAGGGCAGACATGCATGTTGCAAAGCTAAAAGCCCATATGGAAGTCATTCCAAAACTACTTAGGAGATGGTACCCTCAGCTCACTTAACTCTGTCTTCACCTGAGCATCCCAGACAGCTGTGGGTCTCTTTTTGGCTCCTCTTGTTCCTTCCCTCTGTTTTCTGTCTCACTGTCCATTTCCTTGTGGCATTCAGCTTTGCTGTACCAGACTCAGCAAGACAGCGCTGTAGGAGCAATAGCTGTGGTGAGACTCCTCCAGCCAAGAATTTTTATGTATTTAGACTGAGAATATTCTTTTAAACACACACACACACACACACACACACACACACACACACACACAAACATATACACATCCCTTAGAATTGCCCTGGGGCTCAGGGTTGCTAGAGAAGAAAAACAGAAATCTTTTTTCATTTTTTTTTCAGGATTAGAGTTTCCAACTGGTCCCCCGCAAATCCATCCTAGCCTATCTAACTTCTTCAATAAAATAGTCAACATAATGCGAAATGAACTACGCTCTATACTAAGTACATTGTTCTCTTCATTCCATATCTGGAACACTTGGTGGTTGTGACATTTGAAAAGACTGAGGAATGCTGGGATTCAGCAACTTGCAGTGAGTCAACATGTAGCCCTTGTGATATTCTGCCCCAAGGTAGTCTTGACAAACAGCATTTTAAGCTATAACCATTTGGCTTATTGACTGTCTATTCCATGTTTTAAAGCACACGGTCCACTATTGCTCTTTGGCACTCATCCAATTTTGTATCTATTGGAGAAGCAGTGTGCCTTAGTGAAACAAGCACTGGACATTGAATGAACATTGATTAAGAGCCTACTGTGTGCAGAACACTCTACTAGCGGAGATATCAAGTTTGTATCACAGAAACATGGAATATCAGAGTTAGAAGGGGCCCCATTAGTCATCTAGCCCAACCCATGCCTTCAAACAAGTCCCTTCTACAACATAACCAACAAGTAAGCATTTGTTCAGCACTCAATACATTGTCTGGCACATAGTTTGTACTTAACAAATGTGTATTGAATGACTGATTGATTGACCATTCATTCTTTGCTTGAAGACTTCTAGGGAGGACAAATACAATTCTGTACATTATAAGGCAACCCATTCCACTTTTTAACAGCTTTCATTGTTAGGAAATTTCTTCTGACACAAAACCCAAGTGTGTTTTTTGGTAACTTTCACCCCCTTGCTCTTATTTTTGTCCTCTGAGGCCAAGCAGAGTAAATCAAATTCCCTCTTTTACTAGATAACCCTTCAAACATTTAAAGAAACTTAGACTGCCCAGCCCAAGTCTTCCCTTTTCCAGGTTAAATACCCCAAGTTCTATCAACCCATCCTCATATGGCATGAACTTAAGACCCTTAACTAACCTGTCTGGACTCATCTGGACCCTCTCAGGTCCTTCTTAAAATGTTTTGTCCAGAATTAAATATAACACCCTGACCAGAGCAGAATATGACAGGGAGACTGTTATCTACTTTCCTTGGAAGGTTTAATTTTTTTTTGGCCACTATATCATATTAACTCATATTTAACTTGTAATCCACCAAAGCTTCCCAGATTATCAGACCATGATAAGACAAGGCCCCTGCCCTCATGGAGCCTATAGCCTAGGGGAGGAATGAGGTACAAACATGGATAACGATGATACAAAATATTACATAAGTACCAAAAAAAGTATCTCCTTATAACTTTCACCCTCTAATTATTTCTGTCCAAGTAGATTAAATCTGATCTTTTCTCCCACGAGATTAAATCTGAAAGGAAGGTCATTTCTGCTTCTGAGGAGGATGTTCAGGATGTCAAAGAAAGCTTCAAAAAGGAGGTATCCATTAAATCAGATTTTAAAGGCTGAGTAGTAGCAATTCAACAGTCAAAGAGGAAGAAGAGGATTTCCAGGCACAGGAAACAACAAATAAACAGGAAGCAAAGGAGGAGATATGGGATCAGGGAAACAAGAAGAAAGTTGTCTAGTTTAGCTGATAGCTAGTTCTTGGAGTACATAGAGGGAAGTAACACAAAATAAGACTGGAAATGCTGAGTAGTGCCAAGTTGGGTAGGGCCCTAAGTTCCAGAATCCAGGAAAAGGAATCTCAGCTTTATTTAGTAGCCAGTGAGGACTTCCTTGGAGTTGTAAGACCTGGATTTGAGTCTTGGCCCTAGTAGACCACATGACCAAAGACAAATCTCTTCTCTGAATCAGTTTCCTGATCTGTAAAATGGATTCAATAGTACTACCATACCAGGTTGTTGTGAAGAAAGTGCTTTGTGTGAGCTATTATTATTATTATTATTATTATCATCATCATCATCATGTGTTATGGTTGTTTGAGTACATACATGTCTTATTTTCCCTGAAAGATGGTAAGTTCAAAGAGGTCCAAAAAGCAAATCTTTTTAAAAAAGAAATCTTCCCATCTGCCCCCCCTTAATCCAATGCTTCAGGCATATAAATAAGTACTAAATAAAGGGCTTCTTGGAAGAATAAATAAATCACTCTGAAGCTATGGTATCTCTATCAGCGGCACCTGTCTAAGAGAGTGGGCCCAGACTCCTTTAACTTAAGTGGAAAGTTTTTTCTCTGTTTCAATAGAAAATTCCCATCACACAACCCTGGCTAATGTCATACTAGCAACATTGAGGAGGGAGGGAGAAAGAGTAGGGGTGTCAGGTCCCAGAAACAGCCTGAAACACCTTTGCCCTGAAATCTCAGGTTCAAATGTTCAGATCTCAGCAGGCCTGACTGACATTCCTCCCCTACTAGGTAGACAAGCCGGGAGGGCTCTGAGAGTGTTTGTTGCTTGAGTGCATTCAAACAGAGACCCTCATAATCCAGGCCTAGTATGAGCTATGGCAACAGCAGTAATTCAGAACACTTTTTTTTTTCTTTTGCCATTTTGGTCCCACCCCATTTATTCTTCAGTCTTTATCTTGTCATAATAGGAGATATCGTTTTCTAAGATCTAGTTCTTTATTGGGATTTTACCAGCCGGTAATAAAAAAATTATCCTTCATCAAAGGCTTTTTATTTAAATCTCCAGAATTTTTCCCCCTCTCTGAGCAAGTTTCTTCCTTTTGTTTTAAAGCTAGTTTAGGAATTCTGTGAAGGTTCAATGAGAACACTGTAATAAGGTGTGTTGACCAGAAGTTACACCAGAAGCATAACGGGGTAAAGAAGAATTTGCTATTTATTAGAACCAGCAGCTTCTGGAACTACTAAAGCCAATTGGTTTCCATGTGGAAGACCATGATTGCTGTAGACTGTCTTTGGTTGCTTAGTAACCCACCTTATCAAGGATTCAGGTTTTCTGGTGATTGCCTTGTAAGTGGATAGCATCTTTGTGGGTCTTTCATTCTAGCCAGAAAACAAAACAAAACAAAACAAAAACCTATCTTGCAAATTTTCCCGCCCCAGAAATAGTCTTCAATTTCTAAGCAAAAAAGTCCATTGGTATACCAGCTGGGGAGGAAGGCATACCATTATTAAGGAGCCCATTTGGTTAAAAAGCCCCAGCTTGCCTTGAAATAATCAGTACCCACCTATTTCTTCTGGCAGGCCCCCAAAGATGCTATTAGTAGTTCATATTTCTATGATATTTGAGGATTTATTTACAAAACGATTTCCCTCAAAGCCCTAGGAGGTAGAAAGGGCAAGTAGGCATATCGCTATTTTGTAGATAAAAAAAACTGAGGCTTGGAGAATTTGACTTGCTGAATCTCATGTTAATAATATCTGACATTTTGTATAACATGTTAAGAATTGTGGTGTACTTTTCATACATTGTCTTGTTGTATCCTCACCACAAACACTTTGGGGGGAGTGCTACAGGTTCTGGGCTTTCTCCTTCCACCCCCAACCTCAACCCAATCTCCTGCCAGCTGATATACCTTGCTTTGTATCCGTTTTGTGTGTGTTTTCAGCAGTGTGCAGGTAAATGATTAACGATCTACTCTGAAAAAAAAATTTTTTTAAAGTATGCAGGACACACTTGTAAGTTTAATGCGCATTATTGACATTTTCTCCATCACTTTTTTAAAGTCTAGACAATCAACAAAACAATAAATCGAGCCCTGATTTGTAGTATTTGCTGATTTCCAAAGTGTAAAGATTCACACTGAAAATTTAACAGTCTGCTCCAGCAGATTAAGCTGCCTTAAAAATACCCCTGGGTGGGGTGCGTGTGTGTGTGTGTGTGTGTGTGTGTGTGTGTGTGTGTGTGTACATTGTATCCCAATATAACATGCCATGTCTTTCTGCTTTGTCTTGTAATAAAATAAGTTACTACTTGAGTCTTTTGGAGTTATGGCTTTTGGTTGACATTATTTAATGTTTTTTTTAATTTTTATTTATTTTATTTTCAATTTATTGAATAAAATAAGCATTTCCATAATATAGTATAATAAAAAAGATGATTACACATGAAACTACAAATCTATCATGAACAACTATCTATTCCTTTCAAATATATAATAAAGTTATCATATGAATTTCTTTTTTGTTTGTTTTATTAATTGATTACCAAGAGATGAGGAAATTTAGAGATGAGGAAACAAGTTTAGAGACTTACTCAAGTTTATACTAGTAATAATGAACATTTATATAGCACTTTAAAGCTTGCAAAACATTTTACATATATTATGATCTCAATGGAGCCTCTCAACAACCCTATGAGTTTGAGTGCTACAGGTATTAACATCCCCATTTTACAGGTGTGAAAAATGAGAGGAGGAGGGACTTTCCCCCTGGTCACTCAATTATTGTCACAGCAAGAATCTAAACCCAAAGTCTCCTGAGTCTAAGTCCTTTACTCTTTCCACTACATCACACAAATGCCGATGTAAATTCAGGCCGAGGTCTAATTGTGCCCAGAGAGTAAACAAGAGCAATACCAATGTTTAATTAAAACCACTGAGAGCACCAGACAGCGCTTTAGTGCCCAGGAGGTTAGATCATTAACGCTTCTGTCTTTGTACTTTGCAGGAATAGGATTTCACCAATAACTTGTGGGGTTTTTGTTTATTTTTTGTTGTATTTTGTCTCCAAGAGATAGAGTCCTTTGGAAAGGGTCACACTAGGAGCAGAAGCAACAGAATTAAGTCCTACTTTTGAATCTAAGGGGATTCAGTTTAGATCAGGTGTCTTAACCTGTTTTGTGTTGTCAATCCAGAGGGGTGTTAATAATTTAAAAAAAATTATAGTTGTATTTTTAAATTTTTTATTTATTTTATTTTAAATTTATGGAATAAAATAAGCATTTCCATAACATAGTATAATAAAAAATAAATAAAAGTTTAACAACAGGCTCTCTGAAAACAAACATACACATATATACATATACATATACAGGACATACTTTTAAGTTGAATCTGTATTACTAACACTTTTCCATTACTTTCTTAAGTTTAAACAATAAACAAAACAATAAATCAAGCCCTGATTTGTAGCATTTAGCCATGTATAAGGTCATTAGATTATAAACTCCTTGAGAGCAGGGACTGTCTTTTGCCTCTTTTTGTATCCCCAGCCTGGCCCATAGTAGGTGCTTAATAAATGTTTATTGATTAATTGAGTGTAAATGCTCACACTGAAATTTTAACACTCAGCTCTTCTGAGCCAGTTGGAGCTGGCTCCAACACATCTCTGATTGGGGGTGACATGGGCAGACCTGCCTTTTAGAAAAGTCAGCTTGGCAGCTACATTGCGGAAAGACTGGAGAGGGAAGACATTTGTGTCAAGAAGGCCAATTAGGAGGATGGTGCAATTTGTCCAGAGGAGAGGTGATAAAGACCATCAGGTTGTGCAAGCAGAGAGAAGAGAAAAATTCAAGAGATGTTGCAGAGACAGAAATGACAAGATGTGGTAATTGATGAGCCATCTGGAATAAGAGGAGTTGAGAATGTGGTTTTAAACCTGGCAGACGGGAAGGAGAGTGGGGAAATAGGGAGAGCCCTTCAGAAAAAGGGTAGGTTTTGGATTAACCCATCCACACTTGCTCTTCCTGTGTGAGCCACTCTCTTCCATCTAAAAGGAAAAGGTGGAGAGGCGGGGCTTTCACTCCCAGATCCCTGTGCCACACCTAGGGCACCTGCTGTAGCCACCTTGTGATAAAGGAGAGGGGTGGGGTATTCAGGAACAGGAACAATCCTCACAGATGCACCTGCCCAGGTGCAGTTGTGGGTGCCTATAGTGTAAGGGTTATTACTGGGTTATATAACTACCTGTTTTAGGGGCCAAAGCCTGATACAAAAATGGGAGGATGGGAACTTCCACAGTGGAGGGACAGGGAAGAATATGGGCAAAGTGGAAGGATAAAAATGGTGAGGTTGTGCTGGAGACAATGAGGAAGACCCACAGTAAAAGAACATCCAGCAAAAGCAATGAACAACGTCAACATCTGAAGAAAGTTCAAGAAGCTGGAAAGCAAAGAAAAGGCCACTGGATGTGGTGATTAGGAATTTGGATTGGTGACCTTTGAAAGCACAGTGTCAATACAGTGGTATGGAAGGAAACCAGATTATAAAGGGAATAGGTTAGGAGAAATTAGAGGCTTTTGGTGGACACCACTTTTTAAAGAAGTTTGATAGCGTAATGGAGGCAACGGATGGAACCATAGTTTAATGAGGCTGAAAGATCTCCTAAAAAAAGATTTTTTAGGATTGGGGAGAGATTGTAAACCAGGGATTCTTAGCCTAGTGTTAGCCAACTTTTTTCCTGTTTTTATAACTATCTTTCTCTATAATTTGTTTCCTTTTAAGCCTGTATTTTATTTTATGCATTTAAAAGCATTTTTCTGAGAAGGGGTCCATAGGCTTCACCAGATTGCCAAAGGGATCCATCTCTCTCTCTCTCTCACTCACACACACACATATACACACACACACACACACACACACATACACACACACATACACACACATACATACACACACACACACATACACACACACACACACACAGAAAGAGAGAAGGAGAGAGAAGGAGAGAGAGAGAGGTTAAGAGCCCCTGCTACAGGAAAAAGAGAAGGTACAAATAGAGAAGACTTTGGATATGCATGAGATATGAGATTTTTCTTGGAACAAGGTCCTAGAGGAGTAAAAAGGGAATGAAATCAGGCATGTAAGTAGGGGATTGACCTTAGCCAGGTCACAGTCCTCTTCAACAATGAAAGACAAACAACAACAGAAAGGAGGGCATAGAATGGCTGAAGGTATTGCAACCTTTTGAAGAGTGGAGGAGGGAAGTTGAGGGCACTCCTGCCCATGAGCCTTGATCTTCACAGTAAAGCAGGAAAACTGATGGACCGTCAGGGGTTTGGGTGGGGAGTTGAAGGCTTGAGAGAGAGTCAGAAAAGTTTTGAGCAATCACTAGGAGGGATTGAAACAGGGAATCAATAAGTACGGAATAGAATAGTACCTGAGAGATCATGAGGGTCCAGCTGAAGTTATGTAGCATAAATTTATGGAGTAATTTAGAAACTTTTCAAGGTGATAGTCAAGAGCTGGAGCAGGAGGGCAGAAAATGGAGGATGGATTCAGTCAAGGTTCAACTAACAGGTTAAACATGGCAAAAAAGTGGGGGAAGGGGTTCCTGTTGTGGAGGTGAGGGGAGGCAGGGATTCTAGTGGATAGTAAATTATTAATATTATACTGGACCATAATGTTTTGTCTCTCAGGCTAATTACTCAACTGGAATAGTCCAAGAGTTACTGGAGTGGCCTAGAAAGATATTTTTCCCTTGAAAAGAAAAAGGAAAGAAAAAAAAAACAAAGAACTTGGTTGGTCCATTATAGCTTTAAATGATTTAGTATACAATGAAGTCCCTCTTACATTGAAAAACTTCCTTGTATCCAGGTGAGGTTTCCATATGGTAGCTATATGTGCACTCCCTCCTCCTGCCTAGCAGATAACTAGATGGAGCAAATTTTATGTACTTAACTTAATTTTATATACTTAATTTTTTATGTATTAACTCTGTTCCAGGCACAGCGCTAAGTGCTGACCATAAAGATGCAACAAGCAAGACAGTCCCTGCCCTCAACAAGCTTACATTCTAATGGAAGGATACAATGCATAGAGTAGGACTTGCAGATGGAAAGAGAAAGGGTACCTGGGATGAGTGAGAAGAGTTCAGGTGTGTCTAAACAGGAACATAGTTGAAGTTCTTCTTAAAATGGTGGTCCTAGGGAAGGAGTCACCAATCAAGAGAGGAGGGCCTCAGGTCAAAGGGTTCTCTTCCAGGGTGATAGAAAAAGTAGGGGAAGAGAAGATTATAAGGACTTATAAAGCACCTACTTACTACTTGCCAGGAATTACAATAAGCATTTGACAAATATTCTGTTGATCCTCACAACCCTTCAAGGTAGGTGCTGTTATTGCCCCCAATTTTATGGTTAAGGAAACTGAGGTTAAATGATCTGTCCAGGGCCACACTGCTAACAAGTATCTGAGACTAGATTTGAACTCAGGTCTTATTGACTCCAGGCCCAGCATTCTACCCACTGGGTCACAGGGAAGGCCTATTGTCAGTTACCATTGGCCATGAGTGGGCAGTTCTGAGATCTTTATTTCACAAAGCACAAAGCAAAGTTAGAATCTGTAAAAGATGTCAAAAGGGGATGTGGGAGGTGGCTCCAGGAGGGGTTTCAGTTCAAGGTGGCTTCCCCACCCCCTCCCATTTGGCCATAGCTCAATAAAGAGTAGGAGACCCACAGTTGGAAAAAACAGGTTTTCCATAAAAGTCTTTAACAAAACCTGAAGAAGACCAGTTTCAGAGCAATTAATGGTGAGATATGGATCATAGATGTGATCTGCTTTGCTCTTTTAACAAGTAGAAGATAAAGGAGAAAGAGAATATGGGTTAGATAATAATTAGCTCAAAGTCCTGAGGCAGGAGAGTAGTTAAAAGATGGGGGATGGGAGGGAAGGAAGTAGGAAAGGAAAGCTTGTGACATCTGCTACAAATGAATTCTGTTGGGCAAATCGTCAACTAGCAGCTTCTTAACTGATACTTTATTAACAGGCAGCCCTGGGGAGTAGACAGAGAGGAAGAGTCAGGAAGACCAGATTCAGGTTTCATTTTTGACTCAAATTGACTATATGACCTTGGGCATGTTATTTATCCTTTGGTGCCCCCAGCAATTAGGTTATAAGGTACAGAGCAATTCCCTATCTAATGATGGAGGTTTCCTCTGGGAGAATTCCCTACCCCAATGGTTCTCAAGCTTCTTGATCTCAGGACCCCTTTATACTCTTAAAAATTATTGAAGATGCTCCAAAGAGCTTTTGTTTATATGGGTTACATCTATTGATATTTACTTTATTAGAAATTAAAATGCTTTTTGTTATGAAAATAGTTTTGATCTCATGGACAACTTGAAAGAGTCTTAGAGACTCCAGAGGTCCCCAGACCATACTATAGTCTAGACTACTGCCCATGCCAATGAAATAATAAATCTTGACCAAAAAAAAGTCTGTTGATGATTTCTATAAGGTAACCAGCAAAAGACATGTAAGATTTGACCCCTGGCTTAAAATTTCTTACAGTCCAGTTAAAGAGATAAGGCACATAGGTGTGTGAAAATAAAAGAACAACACCAACAAAAGAGCCCCCGGATTTGGCACCAGATGTCCCAGATTCAAATCCTGACCCCACCATATACCTACGTGACCTTGGGCAAGTTAACGTAACCTCTATGGGTCTCAGTATCTTTAAAATGAGAACAAAAAGATCTATAAGGTCCCTTCTAGCTTTCAATCTTGTGATCAGAGATTGATTTGGTATTAACTGGCTCTAATTATATCCAGTAGGAGTACAGAGGAAAGAGACAGCAAGATGGATGGAAGAGTTGGAGAAGGTTTTGTGGAGAAAGAAAGACTTGAACTGTGTCTTGAAGGATAAGGATAATTTAAATATGTTCAGGTTACACCCACAGGAAGATTACAACATAAACTAATGCATGAAGATGAAAATGAGCATGTCATGTTTAGAAGATCAATCAGCAGGAGACAAGTCTGGCTTGAAAAGATGGTGTCTGTGGCAGAGTGATGGGAAAAATGGTTGGATAGATGAGGTAGAAACAGATTAAGTACAATCTAAAAAGCCAAGCAAATTAACTTAGATTTTATCTGGTACCCATAGCAAACCAGGGTATGGTTTTTGATCAAGACAAGAACAACTCCTCCATCCATATATGTACCTATTCACTGGACAAATATTTATGAAGCACCTGCTTTGTACACTTGGACTAGGTGCTATGGGAGGTTCTAAGTTTAGATAAGACACATTCCCTATTCTCATGATAACTTGAAAAAGATATTCTAGGAAGACTAATCTGTAAGCTCCAGGCCTATAGAATCAGTCTGCAAAATGAATCGTAGGAATGTCAAAGATTAGGGTCAAGGAGACCATCTAGAAGGCTGTTTTGGATGATACAGGTCTAGAATATAGGATGAGGTAGTAGGTGTGGGAATGAGGAGGAAAGGGCAAATTTGAGATTCGGGAGGGAAAAAAGCAAGAGGACTTACAGTCATATTGGATAAAAGGGATGAAGTCAACAATTACTTAAAGTCTTGGAAATAGTAATGGGGGGAGGAGTATGAATTATGTTGAACAAATAGACATAACTGGAAAGTTCACAGATTTTTAGTATTAATCAACAAGTGTTTTTTAAGTACCTACCATATGCTAGATATTGAGAGACATACAAAAAAAAAAAATGACTGTCTTTGCTCTTAAGCAGCTTACAATCTAGTTGAGGAGATTATCTACCTAACCATCTTAGAAGATGTTGGGCAGATTGTGAAAATTAAGATAAAAATTCATGAGATGTTATAAAGTGATTTCAAGTGTTTTCTTAAAAGATAGAAGCTGGACTGGTCTAGATAAGTAGAGAAGGTGGCTAATAGAGACAGCGTGACGGATAAATATCTTGCAACGTGGGCATATTCTGGAAACACCTCGGCAGGGGTGAGGAACCTGTAGCCTCGAGGCCATATGTGGCCCTCTAGGTCCTCAAGTGTGGCCCTTTGACTGAATCCAAACTTCACAGAACAAATTCTTTGTTTGAATTCAGGATTCAGTCAAAGGCCTACGCTTGAGGACCTAGAGGGCCACATGTGGCCTCAAGGCCACAGGTTCCCCACCCCTGAGTCCTAGACATTAGTTAGGGAGCAGTTTAAGGCTATTTGTGGAGTATAAGATGGACCCAAATGTATTCAGGATCCTGTGGAGACACCTTTCTCAAGCTCAGCAGCATAGAATTGAGAGTTGGACAGCACTGTAGGCATTACAGGTTTAGAGCAGGAAGAGACTTTGGAAGTTACTGAGGACAACTCTCTATTTATAGGTGAGGGATCTGAGGCTCAGAGAGTTTTAGTGATTTGCCCGAGATCACACAGTGTCACAGGAGGTTTTGAACTCGTCTTTTGGCTCCAAATCCAGTGTTCTTCTCCACCAAAACTCACCACACATTAGATACCATGTAGTTCAACTTCAAAGGTACCCTAGTTCAAACTAAGAGATCGTGGCTGCCTCTTTATTTTTTCTCTCCTATTTTTGTTAGGTTGATTATTATGCATGTCACTTTCTAACCCTAAAAGCTTAGGGCCTCATGAAAACACTTTCAAAGAAACGTGTGAACCTGGAAAGACACCAGGGGAAATTTCACTTTCACACAACTTGGGGTGTTGAAAAATTCAAGCAGGACTTGATAGAGTGAGGAGATATTCATACATGATCTAAGAAAATTGTGCTCAGGTAGGAGTGAGAAAATTGAGGTTCTGTTCACAACCCTGCTGCTGATTTCTGCAGGGATTTAGTTTTCCCATAGCAAAATAAGGCTAACTCGGCCTTCTCTTCTTTTTCCTCCCCCCCACATGTCCACCTAATTTCATTAGTTAAGGTCTGTAAAGTGGATTTCCTACCTTGGAAAAGAACTGTAAGCAATTTGTATTGTTATGAACAGCCATTGTGATGCCTGCATGGAACCCCTGGGTCCAAGATTTTCTGAGATAATCAGATTCCTAGCAAAGATTATATTTCCAATAAACAATTCAATAAAACCAAAAAATAGTTCAATAAAAGGTCAACAAAAGGAATACCTAATTTTCATTTCAGAAAAAAATATGGGTGTTACAATTATGTTACAACAGTAAGAAATTGACATTCATTTTTCTGTAAATATTTCTTTTAAGAAAACAAAACAACCCCACAAATCCCGCATGATTTGACCTTGCCAATTTATATTAGATGTTGCAGTTTATTCCACTACTCGTGGGGAAGCTGATAAAAATCTTCCAGACTTTGGATGATTCATCACTCGACGTAAAACAACATACCAGAATTGTGGAGCTCAGTTGCTTCTCTGGCCCATGTTGACGCAATCCACATGGAAAGTTTTTGCTCATAGATGCTACAAGTTTCATAGACACTGATAAAAGGGACCTTCGAGATAATCTGGTAATAGAATCTACATCTGAAAAGGTCCTTGGAGATCATTTACTCCAAACCTTGGTGATTTTTACAGATGAGCAAACTGAGCCCCAGAGTGGCAATAGGACCTTTGTCCAAGGTCACAAGTAGCAGAGACAGAATTCAAATAAAGTCCTCTGATTCCAAATCCATTTTTCTTTTTACTACACCACAATAAAGAGATTCAATTCTAATAAATTAATTGTTGAGTCTTAATGTTTAAGTTGCAAACTTCATAGGATGGGAATGTTTTTTCCTCTATTATTAGATAACTTTCTTTGGAAACACTGGGTAGAAAGTAAGCACTAGTAGAGCCTTGACTGGGAATTCTGTTAACTGAGACAGAAAGAGTTGGGGGGGAACCACGGGTGGCACAGATCACCCTTCAATCTTGTTGCAGTCACACTGGGAAAGGTGTTGACACTGTGGGTGCAATTGTAGGTTATAGACTAGCAGAAGATGGTGAGTTGGCACAGTGGGTTCAAAGCAGGACCTTAAAGAGGAAGGACCTATGTTCTAACCCTGCTACAGACAGTTATTAGCTATATGGCCCCTGGGCAAATCCCTTCTCCATCTGTGCAAATAAGACATATATACAGGATTATTTGGGGATAGTCTCAGAGGGAAGGCATTAGCTTTAAGGGTGACTGGGAAAGGCTACAGGCAGAAGGTGGGGTTTTAGCTGAGACTAGAAGAAAGCCAGGGAAGCTCCTCCTCCATGAGCTGGAAATAAGGGAGAAAATTCCAGACACAGAGGACAGTCAGTGAAAATGCCCAGAGTCAAGAGGTGCAAGGAATAGCAAGGAGGCTGGTATCATTGGATTGTAGATTCCATGGGATAGAGTAAACCCAGAAAGGTAGCGAAGGGACCAGTTTATGAAGGGTTTTCAAAACCAAACAGAGGATTTTATATTTGATCTTGGAAGTAATAGGGAGCCACTGGAGTTTCTTGAATAAGTTGAAGACACATGGTCAGACCTGTGTTTTAGGAAGACCACTTTGATAGCTGAGTGGAAGATGTATTGAAGTGAGGACAAATGAGGCAGAAAGACCAACCAGCAGACTCTTGCAATAGTCCAGGTGTGAAATGATGAGGGCCTATACCAAGGTGGTAGCAGTGTTAGAGGAGAGAAGGGGAGGTATACAACAGATATAATGAAGGTAGAATTGACAAGACTTGGTATATTGGATATGGAGGTGGAAAGAGAGTTGTAGGTCAGGTGTGACACCTAAGTTGTAAAGCTGGGTAACTGGAAGGATGGAGGTACCCTCAACATTAATGGGAAAATTAGGAAGAAGGGAGGACTTTTAATAAATGATAATGAGTTCAGTTTTGGAAATGTCAAGTTTAAGATGTCTATGGGACATCCAGTTTAAGATATTGAATAGGTAGTTGGAAAGGTGAGACTAGAGGTCAAGAGAAAGGTTAGGGCTGGACAAATAGTTTTGCATAGAGATCATTAGTGAATCTATGGAAGCTGATGAGATTGTCAAGTGAAATAGTATAGAGAGAAGAGAAGGTCCAGTATAAAGCCTTGGGGTACACCCCTGGTTAGCTGATATAACCCAGATTAAAATCCAACAAAGGAGACTGAGAAGGAACAGACAGATGGGAAGAAAACCAGAAGAGAGGAGAGTCACAAAAATTTATAGAAAAAGAGTATTAAAAAGAGTGTGATGAATTGTATCAAAGACTATAGCAAGGTCAAGAAGAATGAGGATTGAAAAAAGGTAATTAGATTAGGCAATGAAGAAATCTTTGGTAACTTAGGAGATAGCAGTTTCAGTTGAATGATGACATTGGAAGTCAGATCGCAAAGAGTTAGGGGAGTGAACAGAAAGGAGATGGAGGCATTGATTGAGGACTTCTCAAAAAGTTTAGCCACAAAAGAGAGGACAGGTACAGGACAATAGGATGGACAGATCAAATGAGAGGACTTTTTGAGGATGGGAGAGACATGGACATGTTTGTAGGCAATGAGAAAACAATCAGTAGACAGGGAGAGATTGAAGATCAGGGAGAAAGTAGGGGTGACACAAGGATTGATTTGATGGAGAAGACAGGCTAGAAAGGCATCATTTGTAGAGAGGTTTGCCTTCCAAGACAGAAGGGCCATGTTTTCATCTTAGTCAGGAATGAAGGAGCCAGTAGGAGAGTTGTGAGTGATGTGAGATAATGAGGGGAGACACTCTTTACTGAAGGAACAACATGCAACTAAATGGCAAGAAGAGAGAAATGTGGAGGAGCAGCCTTATTCTCTTTTTTTTTTTTTAGCCTTATTCTTTAAGTGCAAGAAGAGCTAAGGCTGAGTCTTTTCTGGACCTGGCATTTCCTCTGGGCATAGAGTTTGGTAATCAAAAGATGCAGAATGACTGGTATTAGGAATATTCAAGAAGCTGTCTATGCCTTACCAAATAAAGTCCAGCCTCTATTGACCAGCATTCAAAGTTCTCTATAATATGGTACCATTAAAAATTTTTGTATTAAGCTAGATAGTCTTTGCCCCCAAGGAACTTACATTCTAATAAGAGGAAACAACACATATAGGTAGTGGTAACCAGATGAGGGAATTTTGTTTGGGAGAATCATGAGGGTGATGAGTTGATTCATTAGGCAGTCAATTGTCATATCCTTTCTCAAAGCTAATGTGTCCAGAAATGGGGTGTGGGAAAACAAGAACACTAACACATTGTTGGAGCTGTGAATGTGGTCAGCCATTCTGGAAAGTAGAATGAAAACTATACTTTAAAAGTATAATATATACTTTGAAACTATATCATAAAGTCAATAAGCTGTGTTTTTACCCAGCAATATTACTACTAGAAAGAGAAAAAAAGGACCCATGTGAACCCATAGGAATTATATAGCAGTTCTTGTGGTAGTGGCAAAGTACTGGACACTAAGAGGGTACCCATCAACGGTGGAAAGATTGCACAAATTATTCTGGGCAAATCGACTGGAATCCTTTTATGCTTTAAGAAATGACAAAAGGGATGTTTCAAAGAAACCTGGGAAAATGTATTTGAAGAGAAGTGGACAGAACCAGGAGAACTATTCACACAATAACATCATAAAGACAACTTTGAAGGTTTAGTAATTCTGATCAATGAATAAGCCATGATTCCCTAGGACCTATGATGAAGCATGCTACCCGTCTCCTGACAGAAAGGTGATAGGATCAGGGTATGAAATGAGACATATTTTTTTTTTGACATGGCCAATGCAGGAATTTGTTTTGCTTGACTGTGCATATTTATTGAAAGAGCTTTGTTTTTTTTTTTTGTGTGGTTTGTTTTTGTTTTTGTTTTTGTTTTTCAAAGAAGGGTAGGGTGTGCATGAGGGAGAAAAAATAGATTTTTTATTATAAAATTTAATTTAAGTCAAAGAAATGGAGTGGAGGGAGAGAGTTTGCATTCATACACTTCCATATTCATACACTCATCAATCAAGACAGATCAACCCCAAGGTGAGAATTCCAAAGTCTAGTGGACTTATTCCTAGACACACTGAAGATGTGGTTTGTGGGGCTGTGGTCCAGATGGTGCTATTCCAGGTGGAAGAAAGCAGAGCAGTAGAAAGTCATGTTCTTTGTGCTCCAAACTAGACTTACTATGTCCCATATACAGTTTATCCTACTACCATCCATATGCTCTGGATCCTAAGACTGTGAAACCCATAAGCCCTCCCATGTACCTTCCACACACATAAACACCTGTTGAAATCCTAATCATCTTTCAAGATCCCGTTCAAATGCCTCCCCTGTCTTGAAGTCTTCTCATAGAAACGAGAAATAATCTTTCCTTCCTCCAACCTCATACTTCTCTGTGCCTTTATTATTTCCATGTTCTACTTTATGTTATTGTTATTTGTGTATATGTCTTATTCCTCTACTAGACTGGAAACTCCATGCGGACTATATCTTATTGCTGTATCTCCCTGAAAAGTGTTCTGCACATAGAGTTTTAGTAAGTGTTTGCTTAATTTGAATTTGAGAATCACATTAATTAGAACTGGCTAAGCCTCGGAAAGAGAAAGTCATTTGGAAGACATGAGGGAGAGGAGACAAAGAAATAAAAAGCAATAAATGCAAGAGGGAAAGAGAAGACTTCTGTCTGGGAGAAAGTCTAAAAGGATCAGATTTTGCATAATTGATTTGGGGCCAAATGAATCAAGCATCTGTTAACTGGGGCTACACAAATTAACAGTTTCAAATGTGGGAAATGTTTTAAATGATTATTTCATAGATTTTTAAAAATCAATTTGCTGCATGTCATTGAGGTTGGGGTACAAAGAGAATCAATGATTCTTATTCCCAAATCTCTGGTGCAATATTTATATGGGTTGAAATGCCTCTTGACCAATAAGAATTATTTTCAGGGCCTGTCCTTTGAATGAAATTAAGTTAGTATCCATTGTTAGGAAATAATTACATACCATAGAACACTCAGCTTACTGGAGCCTCTGTTATTTTTAATCAACTCCTTACAGGAAGTTGGTTTTCGCCCCAGTAACTGCTACAAAATATTTATCCAGGCAAAGGGAATACTCCCCAGCCAATCAGTGGCAGCAATGTTTTCGATTCACCTACTTCATTAGCATTTACTCCATGGGACATCTAATTACCTTTGGTATCAGCTACATCCTGTTTCCTCTTGCTGAAACTCTTGTTTAGGCTGTGCAGAATTGTTTCTGACTAGGGTTCGTGACTTCCCAGAACCATGCAGAAAGAGCTTTGGAGTCAAATGGCTCTAGAATATTTCAGCTTATAAAATGCGAAAGGAGCAATGCATAAATTAGCAGTCAATTCCTCTTCCTTTCATGACTGGATTTCCCCCAGCACACAGAGCCATGCCAGCTACTCAGACTCACAGTTAACTCCTTCATAGCATAATGAGAGAAACATAATCCTGGGCCCTTCACTTTAGGAAAAAAAGGGTTCTTAACCCAGGCTCCATGAGTAGATTTCAGGGCATCTATGAACTTGGATGGGGGAAATGGCAGCTTTTCACTAAGCTCTAACTGAAGTTTAGCATTGCCTTCAGTTACTTAAAAACATTCTGAGGAGTCCACAAGTGTCACCAGACCACTTGTGGGATCCATGATACAAAAAAGGTTAAGAACATTTCCTTTAGGGGATGTTTCTCAGACCTGGTGAATGAACAGTGACTTAAGGAGGGCAGATACAAAGAAAGGAAAGGAAGTGATACAGACACCTGGAACCAAGACAAACCTGAGGCTAGTTCCTCTTGGCAGGCCACCATATCTCTTGCTCATGAGATGCTCGTATTCTAATAGGAAAGCCAACACATATAAGGGAATGGTGGCCCAAGAAGGGAGTTATGACCTGGGAAGTCACAAATACAATAAATGGAACTTTAGAGCGGTCCATTAACTCACCATTTCCTAGTCTTGGTGATTTAATTATAGTTCTCAAAGAAAGTGAGGACAGAGGGGAAAGACAGAGCACTGGAGGAGCAGTCCAGGGATGGGACTCTACTTCAAAATCAACAATCAGGAAAATGGCCTGATGAAGATTAAGATCCAAGAAGAACAGATCCAAAGATGTCTTTCCTTCCAGACACGGCGTCTGATGGTACAGTTTGGAGGGTGGAATTAAAGCAACACCAGAAGCAGAAGGGAAGAAAATGAGTAAGGGAAGATGAGGTCACAAGGTCCTAAGGCGTGAGAAGCCAAGTGGTCTATCCCTTACTAGGCATGGCACCATCATGGGAGGTCATTTTTATAAAGCACCCACACCCTAAACGTAAATAAACTAGGGAAGTCTCCATTGCAATGCAGATGAGGAGTATCAGAGATAAGGAACCTGCTGCAAAGGACACACTAATTGGTATTTACCGCCATAGGGATCAGTTCAATTGAAGACATCTGCTAAGAACCTACCTTGTACAACATGCTGTGCTGGGTGTGGGGGCTCCAGATACAATCCACATGCTCAAGGAATTTACAGTCTCTACAGATGATAATTACTGAAATGATACAAGCCACAACTCTAGAGGGTGTTTTATCCTTAGATCATCCTCTTACGTAGAAATTTCAAAACAATGCCACAGTGGGATTTGCTCTCCCCTGTGAATGAATCTCTAAGGTTTAAATTTACTCTCTAGTAGTTAGTAGCAGCCTGAGAGGGTTAAGACGAAAGTATGAGAACCTGGCGAACATGACTTACTAAATGATTCTTATTAATGCCAGGGCTGATACAGTAGCTGGCACTTTAGAAGGCAGCATGGCATAGCATAAAGATTGCTAACCTTGGAGTCAGGAAGACCTGGCAGGGAATCCCCCTCCAGATTCTCACTATGTGACCCTGATCAAGTCACCTAACCTCGATGAACATGGCTTTCTTCACTTGTAAAATGGTGAGAGTAATAACTGCATTAAATGACATCACTGGGTTGCTGTGAGGATCAAATGAGGTAATGTATGGAAGGTCTTTTGTGAACCTTAAAGTGCTATATAAATGTCAATTACTATTATTATTAAGCATTTGTTGAATGGACGGTATAAATATTGAACAAATGTCCATTTGGCATATATGTGCATATACATACATATACATGTATATGCATATATATACAAACACACATATACAATTGTTGTTCAGTCGTTTTCAGTCATGTTCAACTCTTTGTGACCCCATTTGGGGTTTTCTTGGCAAAGATACTGAAGTAGTTTGCATTTCCAACTCATTTTACAAATGAGGAAACTGAGGCAAACAAGGTTCGGTGACTTGCCCAGGGTCACACAGCTACTAAGTGAATAAAACCAGATTTGAACCCACAAAGATGAGTCTTCCTGATTCCAGGCCCTACTGTACTACCTAACTGCTCTCTCTATCTCTGTCTCTGTCTCTGTCTCTGTCTCTGTCTCTCTCTCTCTCTCTCACACACACACACACACACACACACACACACACACATACACATACACACACAGACATATATACATATATGTGTATATGTATATAGGTATGTACTCTTAAAATGAAGCATCCCTATCTAGAACCAGGTTGCTTTCTGTAGAGGAACCACACTTGTGGGAATTTACCTACAATGGTGAGGCCAAACCTTTTCCCTGTTCATTGGGAAAGCAATTTCCCAAAGTGCCTAATTTACAAACAGAGATTAGTGTAAGCTTTTGGAAAACTGGTATCGATACTAACTATGACCTTCCGTACGCTAACAGGATGTGGGCACACTGTAGCAATCAGCTGTTGTGGAGGATGACACATGTCCTTAAAACAGGTAAAGACTACACCCTAATTCCTGCCAGATCTACTGCTTTGTTTTGGACCACAGGTAAGGCAGTGTGTTATGATGTGATGCAAGTCATCTCCACTGGGTTGCAAACTGCCTGTAGGCAGAGACTGTGTGTTCAACTTGTTTAATACTTTAGGGTAGCACAGACTATACGGAAAACAAACACTTAACAATGACTTTAATGAGTTATTTTGATGAAGTGGATTAAGCAGGACACTATGAGATGGGAGACAAAGGTTCTATCGCACCTTCCATCATTAGCCATATTCATGATCTTGGATAAGTCACACTCTCCAAGACTTAATTGGAGACAATTATACCTCCCCAGATAGAAAGAAACAAGCAAGACCAGATTATCTCTTGAACTCCCTTACAATTCCATGCAAGCCAAGTATAACTCAAGAAGAAAATAACTAATTCCATAAGAAAAATAAATGGCAGGCAGATGCATCTTTAGCCTTGAAGAACAATTATAGTTCACAGTTAAGCTCTGATAGTGTGTTAACATTGAGTAAAACCTCTCCTTTACCCTCATAAGCACTGGCAGTCAGGACTTGTTATAAATAGCAGGCATGTGTAAATTGAAGAAAATCATTGAATTAATTTAGATATGACATACTGAAATGTCAAAAATAAAACATTGGTACTTGGGTGTATCCATGATTTGACTGGTGTGAGTAATTCCTTCCCTAATGCAAATCAACATCCTTCCACACCTTCTCGTCCTATGCAAGTCTCTCTCACGTTTTCCCATCAGTCCTTCTACAGTAAGCCAGATAACTTCCTCTTACTTTTAATATCTCAGGTTTCTCAAAATAGCATTTTTCTCAATCTTTTGTCCTTCATTCTCCCTCCTTGACCAGACCACCTTCTTTCCTGGTTATAGATGGACTTGATGGAATCTTTTCTTCTACTTGTCACACAGAAGTCACCTGTATGACCTTGGAAAAGTAACTTCAATTCCATGGGTCTCAGTTTCCTCATCTATAAAACAGTTGGACTGAATGACCCAGGAGGTTCCCTCCATCTCTAAGTCACTATTGGCGACTTATGAGCTGCATCCTCTTTAAAATTATCACCCATCTTTTAATTGCTCTTTGAGTTTTTTCTAAGGTCACAGTTCAGTATGAGTGACATCTATGTATATAGCATCATCAGGAGAAGGTTGACTTTAAAGATACAGGTTTTCAAGATATTAAGCATAATCCAGCCTGATCTCAGATCTTCCATTGCTCATTATCCATCAATAGCAGCTGGCCAAGAGGAACATATTGATACAAACATAATTTGACAATTACCTATTCAATTTCATGGCACAGCCCGGGCATTCTGCCTTTCCAATCCACTTAGTTCTTTGAGTACGAAAGGTGAAATCTGTCCTTTTCCTGTTGCTATGGATTTCATGTAGGAGGTTTTGTATTGTGCTTAGGCTTAATATTATCAGTACAATGCCACTCCTGAATTAGAGCAATCAATAAGGAATCTTTCTTTTGTTTGGACTTTGTGCCGGAGAGCTATGAAACAGAAAAAAATATAAACAACTTTTTCCCTATTTAAAGATAGAAAAATTATATAATAATAAAGTAAATTACAAACCTTGAGCAGAGCAGTCATGAGAACCTTTCCTCATTTTAGGCAGCCAATAGGGCACTGTACCTAGAGCTGGGAGGGACCTTGGAAGTCATCTAGTCCAACCCCCTCATTTTACAGATTAGGAAACTGAGGCTCAGGGAGGTAAAATGACTTGCCAAGATCTCATTAGGAGAAAACATCAGAGGCAAGATTATAAATGGAAGTCTTCAGGCTCCAGAGCCAACCCTCTTTCCACTGTACCAAACCACCAGAATGTGGATAATTGTTACAGTCTCCCCTCCATTTTAGCTTGGCTAGAAGACAATCTTAAATTACCTACTTAGACAAATCAGGATTCCTATGGGTTATTGTAGAGGAGTAATCAATCTCCAAGAAAGGATGAAGTAGTCTACAGTTATGAAAGAAGCTCAATCTTTTCTTAAGGTCTCCTTTCAGAGTAAACAATAGGAATACTTAGCAAGCATTTCTGAGAAATTGCTTTAAATTTGGACAACTCAGCATATTAACATGGAAAGAAAGGTGAAACAGGAAAAAAAAAAAAGGTTCTGGACTGGGAGTGAGCTATTCTAGGTTCTAGTCTTGCATCTATCACAACTGAGTCATGTGACCCAAGCAAATCACCTTATTTTGTACTCTGGAGGGCAGACTCTCATACAAAATACTTGATGAGCTCTGTTCATGGAAACAACTACACAACAACAACAAATCATCTAGCTTTTCCATATTCCCTATCACTAGCTGGCTGAGCTATCAATCAGCAATACACCAACCAGCAAATGCATCATAACTTGTTTGACACTGTCGTTGCCTGGTTCAATGCTGATTAACTGTGTAACCAGCCAGTCATATTTATAAAAAGAGCAAAATGTCTATTCTTCTTGCATTTCTTTTGTATGCCCAGTAACTAGTTGGGGGATGATGGAGGATGGAAGAGAAGGAGTCTCATTTAGTAAAAAAAAAATCTTTATATGCTGGCTAATCTACTGAGGAGTGCCAATGAATGGCTAAAAATTTGGATGCTTCTTATTCTCCCCCTTATGATGAGAATATGAAATATTTTTTAAAAAGTTTAAGTATAACCATCTCTACCATGGAAGGGGTATGTATTCACTTTTCTCATGTCTTAGCCTGGCAATTTGCTGGGGACTCAGCCTTTCTTGGTGAAGTCACAATTGAAGTCATGGTATATTTCCTTACATCCCTGAATGAATCATCCTGCTCCCTGAAGCTGTTGATTTTTCCATCAAAGATGTCATCTTTTCCCCCCTCTTTTCCTTATTTGCTAATAACACAGTCTGTGAAACCTCAAAATGGAAATTACTTCTAGAAAATGCTCCTATAAAAATGTGTCAAGTATTTCATCTCATCAGGGTTTCTTTATTTTTGACTCAAAACTAACAGTGATGGGATATGTGGATTCAAGGCCCATCTGGGTCTTGCAGTGCTAAGCAAAGAAGTGGAATCTGTGCTTGAGTGTAATTTTTCTAGGAGTTCTGGAAGTCCATGATTTCAGGCTTTAGATAGTTTTAAGTATTTCTGGGACATTTAAGTGGAAATGATTCCCTGATTAGAAAGAAAAATTAGGAATTCTGGAAAGGGAAATGTGGATGTTGGATATAAATTTGGAAGTTGTCTACATACCTGTGATGACTGAACTACGAAAGGCAGGGTGACATTATGGAGAGAGCTGGCCTCAAAGTCAGGAAGACCTGGGTTTAAATCCCACCTACGACATATATCGGCAAGCCACTTAATCTTTCATTGTTCTAGTCTAGGCAACTTTCTTATTTACAGAGAAAATGCCCACCTGTATTGGTAGAAAAAGTTTCCTCACCTGGGAGTTCTATATGCCAATGAAATAATAAGTCCAGTCCCGATCCCTAACTGAAACCATGAGAGTTGATAAGACCTCTGAGACAGAGAGTATAAAATAAACATAGAGAAGGTAAAATACTGAACTTTGGGGAAAAGTCTCACAGTTACTGGGAGTTCAGGGGAGGAGGTGAAGCACATGCTGTAGAGAAGGCAAAGACAGAAGAGGCAGGAAAAAGGCATAGGAGTCAAAGGAATATACAATAGATCTATATTTCCTTCCTGATGTCCCCCTCAATCTTCCATAGAAATTCCTACTCAAATGCCTCTTTATGTCACAGAGGTGACCCTGGCTTCTCTCCTGGTAGAGTATAGTCTCTGACAAGTTCTTCTAAGCTGGGATGGGTATGGCAACATAGGACGTTTGCTCTCCAAGGGCCAGCCTAGCTAATTGTGGAGATGCTCATCACCAGAAGATCAGCCACTGTGATGATTTTTTTCTGGGCAACCCATGATTCAAATTCTCCAGTGGATGTATATGACCTGACTATTTTGGGTAGTCTGCTCAACAATGTGGATCATTATCCCTCCCATTGGACTCTTGTCCCTTTCCTTCCATAAATTCATCACAGTGACTCATTCTCAAACTGGATCTCTTCTGTGATGGGGGCAAACACCTTTGGTTAAATGTTGCCTGATATTTATGAATAGAAGTTAATCCTACAAGGTTATCTCTGTTATGCTTTTCAAAGTATCATCAATCATTTTGACATGTGGATGGGAGATATCTTGTTGGAAAAGGGCTCTATATATCTCTCATTTTGCTCCACTTAATTAAATACTTTTAAAAATTATCTACAAACAATAAATATGGCAGGATCTTGTATTTGCTTCATCTTTCAGGCAATTATGAAATAGGAAGCATGTAAGATACTATGTAATAAAATTTGTACTTACTCCCTACTAATGCCCTCATTGGAGCTGACTGATGCATGTGTAGATGATTCTTATAAAAAGTAGTACTAGATTGGAAAATAGGCAAGTAGGTCAATAGCTGATATTTTCTCAGTTACTTTTTATCAGTATTAGTAAGGTTGAAGATTCCTCCCACATACAAGATTTTAGTGTTTCCCTTCCTTCGGATAACACATAAATGTGTCCTTCAATACCCTCACAATTTTATTAGCTTAGTTCTACTCCATGTATAGTAAGTCTAATCTAGCTTTCTTCCCCCTATTTTTGTTTTCTTTCAAGCCATTTCTACCTCCTCCACACGCACATCTGGGACTGTGAGGTTAAGAATCCAAGGGTGGTGGCTTTTGTGTCCTCGATACTGAAAAAAATTTGTCATAGAACAATTGCCTAATGTTTGAAAAACCCAACAACATAAATTATTAGGGGAAAGACTTTGTTTTTGACAAGAACTGCTGGGAAAACTGGAAAGCGGTTTAGCACAAATTAAATTTAGACCAACACCTTACAATGTAAGCCACAATGAGCTCAAAATAAATAAATGACCTAAATATAAAAGGTCATATGATTTTAAAAATAGAAGAGATCAGGTACCTTTCACAATTATGGCTAGAGGGAAGATTATTAACTAGACAATGGATAGAGGACCTCATAAAAGAGAAAACTGACAATTTTAACAACTTAAAAATCCTTTCACGTAAACAAAATCAATGCAGACAAATTTAGAAGAAAAACTATAAAGCAGGGAAAATAATTTCATCAATATTACTGATATAAGTGTAAACAATATACATCAATTACTGTCCAACATAAAGGCTGCAAAAGTATCCAAAATATAAAAGGAATTGATTTTTTAAAAATCTAACTCTTAAAGCATGAATTTGTATCCTAGGGCCTGGAAACTTTTTTTTTAACATTATGAAACTGTGTTTCAATATAAACTGTTGCTTTCCTTTGTAGTCCTATGCACTTTATTTTATGTATTTAAACACATTATTCTGAGAGGGGTTCAACGTTTTCACCATACTTACTACCAAAGGGATCTGTGACACAAAAAAAGATTAAGAATCCCTAACCTACAATATTTCCCAATAGAAAAGTGGTCAAAGGTTATGAACATTTTCCAAAAGAAGAATTACAAACTATAAACATATTAAAAACATTTTTCCAAACCACTAATAAAGAAATGCAATTAAGACAACTGTGAGGTTTCACCTTACAGAATGTAAATTGGCAAAATGACAAAAGATAGAAACAATTAATGTTGGAGGGTTTGTGGGAAGACAGACCTACTCATACACTCAAGGAGAAGTGAAGTGGGCCAACTATTTTGGATATCAGTCTGGAATTATCTAAGAAAAGTGATTAAACTGTTCATACCCCTTGACCCAGCATATCCATTCGGTATTTATCTCACAACAATTAAAAATTGAAACAAAATCCTAATATGTATCAAAATATTCAAAATATCACTACGTGGTAGCAAAGAACTAAAACCAAGGTGTGTACTCATCTACTGGGGGAAATGGCTTAAAAAGCAATGGTATAGGAATGTAATGGAATATTGTGCAGTAAGAAATTATGGATATGAGGAATATGGAGAAACATGGGGAGATTTGTATGGAACGAAGGTGAGAAAGATAAGCAGAAATAAAAGAACAATGTACGTGACTGCAACAACATATATGTGAAAAGAAAAAAGAAAAGTCACTAAAAGAAAGTCAGACTCTGAGTATTTGAAAAACCAATGACAGGCCCAGAGAGCAAATAAGGAAACATACCTCCTGCTCCATAGCTGAGGGTACTGAACATCAGAGAATTACTAGGGCAAAATATTGTATACGATTGTCAGATGTGCTCATAATATCCAATGTTTTTACTTAATTGCTTTTTTCTGTCATAGGGAAGATTCTATTTGGAAGGGAGCAAAATTGAAATGACTGTTGGTGTCAAAACAAAAATATTTTCAAAAACTTTACAGATCTTTCTCATTTTCCCTTTTTATTCATCCTTAGATTTTTATTTTTAATTGACTTAAGAAGTGTTGTTTAGTTGGGTCTCTTCCTTAGCTTCCTTTAAACTTGTTTTCTCCTCTTATGTTTCTCTTTGTATTATGAGGCAATATTGCTTATAATTTTTCATCATCCTTCTCTGAAAGATTTTGCAAATGAGTTTATAGAATTACTATTGCCTTTGGCAAAGCAAATCAATAGCTTGCTTTTAGGTTCTTCTTGTATCCTTGTCTCAGTATTTGATTTGTACCGTTTAAATTTTTGTATGAAAGTATTTCCATCTGCATCTATGTCCTTTCTTCCATCCTTTACCCATTTCTCGTGTCTAATAACTCATTTGAATAGTTCAGGTTTGAGTTGTTTCAATTGTGCATCATTTTTTAATCATTTTCATTCGTTCTTCTAGCTTTGCACTAATTTTTATCATTACTCTAACAAGTCAGTGGTTTTACTGGACACAAATTGCTGATTCAGAAGTAACTGCCACATTAGTAATAAATCATTTCCTGGCTATCAAAGTGGAATTACTCCCATTTTTGTGATATTATTTGGTGCTCAAGGTATCCAGTCAAGCCTTCCAATTCTTTCTTGAAGCAAGTATTCATGATATATGGGCATGAAGCTTCAGTACAAGTTGTCCCAGAAGTCTTAGCAGAGTTTCAAGCTTTAATAACTTCATAAGTATAAATATTACAAACTTAGAAAAATCATTTGAAAGTTTAATCATTTCAATTTCTTTTATACTTAGTTGTGTTAATTTTGAATAATTAATTCTTATTTTAACAAGACAGAGTACTTTGTCATTACACATTGTGTGACAGCTTCTGGATGACACTTTCTTAGACAGGTAGATTGGTAAAGGAGATCCTCTTACTCAGCCATTAGGATCAACATCCATTAGACTTTTTCTTGTGGGGTCACATCAAAACTATAACGTACACATTAAAATCTCATTCTTTGCATAATTTTAAGACTATGTAATGCAATCCTTTCAGTCACTGAGCAGCAGCTGAGGAAGTTTTTACAAAGTTCAGAAACCAACTAAAAATGTATAGCACAAAATGATGATTATCTTGAATTATAGTAAGAAATATACTGTCATTTTAAAATTTTTTAATGATTTATCTTTCAAATTTCTTTATGTTTGTATCATTCACAATTCTAGAATAATTAAAGCTTCAATTTCTGGGACATCCTACATACTCTTTGGCCACCTTATTCCTTCTTCTTTTTCCACATTTTCCCATGTATTTCTCACCTTTCTCACCAATTCCCATCTGTGCAATGAAATCATCAAGTATCAGTAATTAGATTTGGAATCGGTTGTTTTAGTCCTGTACAACTCTTTGTGACCCCATTTTGGGTTTCCTTGGCAAAGACACTGAAGTGGTTTGCCGTTTCCTTCTCCAGCTCATTTCACCAATGAGGAAACTGAGGCAAACAGGGTTAAGGGACTTGCCCAGGGTCACACAGCTGGTAACTATCTGAGGCTGCATGTGAACTCAAGTCCTCCCTGACTCTAGGGCCAGTGTTCTATCCACCGTGCCATCTATCTAATTATTTATAGAATTTCTCTACATCTTCAAGCTCAGCCACAAATATTTGTGCATAAACTACAATTATTTCCAAGGTGACCCTTTTTGCTCCTTAGAGTGAGCACTACAATACAAGATGATCAAATACGCTGTGAAGGGCTGTTTCTTGTTGCTTTGGGGTGTGTGAGAGAGTCAACTCTACCAAGTCCTTTACTTGCCTCTCAGAGGAGAACCCAAGATATCTCCCATTTGCTGTAACTTCCTTCTTTCTTCTGTTTTTATTTATATGCAAAAGAGATCCAGAAGATTCGCTCTTCCAGAATTCTATCCACTCATTTGTCACTGGGCCAGCATCTCACATTTAGGGTAACAACAGCCAAGTTAAAGTAAACTGACTGTCAAAAAAGGGAACCATTTTGAACTACCTTCTCTCCCCTTTTTCTCCATTTTGCCACTGTCACTTTAAAAAAAGGAAGGAGGCTGCCTAGGACTGAGAGCCATTTTGTATTTTTCCATTTCACAGGTAGCCATGGCCAAAGAATGATCAATCAATCAAAGTCAATTAATTAATCTTTATTAAGTGCCTACTGTATGACAGGCACTTTTATAAGTACTGGGGATATAAAAAGAAGCAAAAGATAGTCCCTGCCCTCAAGGGGCTTACAGTCTAATGAGGGAGACAACATGCAAACAAATATATATGTGTATATATACATATATATACATACATACATACATATAAAGTAAGTTATGTACAGGATAAATAGGAGATAATTAACAGAGGGAAGGCATTGGAATTACGAGTAGTTCGAGAAGGCTTCTTGTGAAGGTGAGATTTCAGTTGAGACTTAAAGGAAGGCAGGGAGGTCAGTAATGAGAATGGAGGATGGGGAGTGTTCCAGGGGTGGGGGACAGTCAGAGAAAAAGCCTGAAGCCAAGAGATGGAATATCGTGTTCATGGAACAGCCAAAAGGCCAGTATCACTGGATTAAAGAGGAGTAAGGTATAAGAAAAATGCAAAGGTAGGAGGGGTACAGGTTATGAAAGGTGTTGACTGCCAAACAGATCGTTTTGTATTTGATCCTAGATGCAATTGGGAGTCGATGGAGTTTATTGGGTAGGGAAGTGGGGGAGGGTGGGGTATGTGTGTATCAGAATACTCTCAATCCTATACAATTCCTGTCCACTTCCACGATGGTGGCAGAATGATATAAAAGGGGCATTAAAAGTTCTTAAGCCATCTGCAAACATGAATTTAACTAGTGGAACTTTCGATATATGATCTGTGTCAGATGACCACGTAATGGATACCACTGGGGAAACTTCACCATAGCCAAATTGCCATTCTCACTATAAATAAAACCTGAAGCCATAAAAAAGTTAACAGCTAAATGGAAGGATGACTCATAAGCTTTCCTTGGAGAAGCCAATTAAAAAGTGGGCAGAATTGGCTTTACTGTGTGTCCAAAGGCAACAAGAAATGTTATTTCAAAGGACACTTGGTCATCTCACATCGAAGTGTTCATAATGGTCATGAGCAAACACACCACCACAAATATAATTACATGTGATTGCATAATTGACTAATTATGCAGATTATGCATGAACATCTGTTGCAGAGGACAAAAAAACTAAAGAAATTTTGAGAATAATAGGGCAATTCAATAAGAGCCTCCACACTACATTCACACAGTGACTTAAATGAAAAGGTGGGCACAAGGGAGGAAGAAACTGTCTGAAAATGCAGGTTAGGATCCAGAAATGGAAAAAGTCTTGCAAATTACATGGAAATTTCCCTAACAACTAGTATTTCCTGCTATAATCAAGTGAGATAACTTAATAAATACTTGTTGATTGATTTCAAGAAAGTCAATAGGTACTAAATATAGTCACCAAAAAAGTTATCTCACTTGATTATAGCAGGAAATACTAGTTGTTAGCTATAGATGATTCTGAAATGATTGCCATTTATTTGCATCAGATCATCAACTGGTTGTTGGTATAGTTATTGTTTGGCCTTCATTCTTGAAGAGGATCAATGACATCATGAGGGTGATGTCTTGCCCATCAACTGGTTAAAACAAAGACTAAAGTAAATATTGAAGTAGCAAAAAAAAAAAAAGCTGAAAACACTATACACAATTATAGCAGCTTTAATCCAACCTATTTAAATAAACTGTTTACTGCAAAAAAACAGAAACTGGAAATGGACAAAAGGAAAAACATTGACTCTATCTTCATGCCTTAAAAGAGTTTGACCAGTGCATAAGCCAATACAATAGAGTCCAAGAACCACCACGATCAGCAGGTGTTTAATTTCCTTGCTACACTGAGAAACATGGTAACCAAGGGCAGTATTGATAAAATGTAAGAACTGCTTCACAACATATTATAGAAGAACATAAAACAGAAGAGTATTGTTGCCTCAAAACAATGAAAAGGTACGGGGAAGAGGGGGAGGAATGAGCCTACAGAGAGCTTGGAATGAGATCTAGCTAAGCCAGGTCATTCTAAGAGCATTTTCTGGATCTCAACCTACATTTTCAGTTTCTTCCTTCCTTGTGCCCATTTTTACATGAAACTGGAAGGACAACAAACAGATGTGAAATGAAATTGACTTACCAGCATTTCTGTGATGGTCTATTCTCATTAATGGGGCCATGGCATTTAGACTTTACTTCCTCAGTAATGGATGTGCTCTTTAAAATACTAGCAATATCACTTAAGAAAATCAAGTTGTGAAGAGTGCCTGGAACTGACCAAATACAAACAGGAGAAATCCATACTGAAGGTGTCCCAATTACTGCATTCAAGGGTAAATTTACTTTTCTATTATTTTTTTAAAAAATTGCTTTTTACATTCATTTTTTTAAATTTGAGTTCCAAATTCTTTCCTCAATTCCACTCCATCCCCACCCATTGAGAAGGCAAGTAGTATGATATAAATTATACATGTGAAATCATACAAAACATGCTTCCATACTAACCATGTGGGTAAAAAAAAACAATCAAAAGCAAGAAATATAAAGAATGTGGAAAAAGTATATTTCAACCTGCACTCAGAGTTCATCTCTATCTGGAGGTAGATAGTAGTTTTCATTATAAGTCCTTTGGAATTGTCTTGAATCATTGTATTGATCAGAGTAAGTAAGTCTTTCACATGTGATCATCATTACAATATTGTTACTGTGAACAATGTTCTCCTGGTTCTGCTCACTTCATTTTGCATCAGTTCATATAAGTCTTCCCAGGTTTTTCTGAAATAATCCTGCTCATCATTTTTTACAGCACAATAGTATTCCATCTTGAGAAATGAGGCACAAGAGTAAAATTTCAAGATACCTTAAAGAAAGAGTCTAAAAATAATGGGAAGTATTATAGATATTCATTGTACCCCCCCAAAATGACTGACATTAGCAACTACCAATCCAAATGATTACCTTCCCAACCCCATAAATCCCTAAACTAATAGTTTATAAACATAAAGGGAATTTCTGATAAAAATATGGAAAGGGAAGACTTTTGCAGATTTTTTTTTACAATAAACCAAAGCTTTACAATTACATAACTGACTGGTAAGTAAAGAGAATCCAGGATCCTGCTATGTCTATTATGTGTTGATTTTTATAAACTTTTCTCTTAGTTGAATAAAATGCAGCTTTGAAGACCACCCTCAACTAGGGGATCTCCCAAGCATCAGTCAAAATTTTCTAAGGTTATGACAGATATGACTATAGAGCATACTTGTTTCAATGACTTACTAGTAATATGAAATAAGACATAAATACGCGGGATTCTATATGGTTGGAAAGGTTCTTCAAATGCTCCCATTCACAGATGACCTTGTTCAAATTGTATGGAGTCCCAGAACATTATAAGGCCAAATCTTTGATGCAATCCACAATAATATTTTAAAAGATTAGTTTAATCATCTATGTGTAAAAACAAAGTGGATGAAAAGTGAAAATTGTCCAGATTATTATATGTAGTTAGACAAGCAATCCTTTGTTTTGACCCAAATCTCTCTTCATCTCTCTCTCTCTGTCTCTCTCTCTCTCTGTCTCTCTGTCTCTCTGTCTCTCTGTCTCTCTGTCTCTGTCTCTCTCTCTCTCTCTCTCTCTCTCTTTCCCACTCTCTACTATAGTGGAAAGAGCACTTCATTTGGACTCAGGAGATTTGATTTGGAATCCAAACTCTACGACTCATTATCCTTTTGACCTTGGATAAGTCACTGAACCTTTCTAGGACTCATAACCCTCATTTTTGAAATGAGGGACTTGCAGAGGATAGACTTCAAAATCTTACCCAGCTCTAAATCCTATAAATGTCAAGAGAGTGGTATAGGAGTTCAAAAGAGGGAGAGAATATAGTAGATGGGGTTGTTCAAAGAAGGCTTGCTTCATTATGGAGGTGGACTTGTATATCTCCTTTCCCTAGAAGATTATTCTTCTGAAAGAGTTAGCCCATGAATTTTAAATCTTCTCTCCTCTTCTTCACTTATAAAATAGAGAAGAAGGCACTATGTAAGTCCAGAGTTCAGAGTCATAACTAGGAATTTTTGTGCCCAGGGAAAGTAGCATGTAGGAGTGGGAGGGTAGGGAGAGGGAATCAGTAGGGGTAGATAGAAGCTTCTCACTTTAACTAATTATCCTGGCTAACCAGGTCCTAAACTATGTTGTTTCTCTGTTGCTGTACCTGGTTCTGTGAGTACCCTCTAATTTCAACGCCTGCCTTGAAAATATGGCATCCTGGAGCAAAACCGCAGTCACCTAGACTAGTTAGATCCCTACCAGATTTCTATTTCCCAAGATGCTGCTAATAACGTTCACTTGGATTAGCAGGATGGAAAATCTAATAGCCAAGGGGTGTTAGTAGCCTTTGAAAATCTGTTGGCCTGGCGTTGGTCCTGGTATATTTTCTTCCCACACCACAAGAATAACTTTGATTTCTCTCTCATCTTTTGTGGCGTTTGAAAGTGCTAGGAATGAGCTCAACAGAAGGTACATCTAGCTCTTAGTTACACAAGGTAAAATAGTCTCTTGCAGTAACAGACTCACTTAAAAAAAAAAAAGACCTACAACAGCCCAGGTTATGGTTAACAAACTATTAGCCAATTTAATTCAGAAATTATTCTGATAGGAACAATGTTTAATGAAAATGGCTTCATTATCGCAGTCAAGTAATCACAAAACAAAGAGGAATTTGGAGCCAAGAACTACTAACCCATTACAGTGCTAGGCTTTTGATGACGTGTCTGACATAAATGTAATTTTTCCTCGTGATGTGGACATTCCACTTCCTCTGTCAGGTGAGATTTATGTGCAGTAAAAACACATCCAGGAATATTCTTAAATTTTTGTTAATAAGCTACTAGACTTTGCTACTTAACATCAGTAACTGAGGCCATTAACACCACTTTAAGTTCTGCATAATGGCTAATACATGGTATGATCATACAGCTAGATAGTAATCAGTGTTTATGGAAGGTAGTGAAATATAAGTTTTTAGTAAGCCTTCTGAGGAAGACAAGAAATATAAGGGAAAAGAGAAAGAAGTGAATTCAATATAGATTCTGAATAAATAGTAACTCTGGAATAAAGTATGAACATTGACTCAAAATCACCTTGATTATTTAAGATGTACTATTTTTCTTCTAGGAGAGGCATCATGGCATATTGAACGAAAGATCTTCTGTTTTAGAGTCAAAAGGTGTCTATGTAAAAACTCCTTCTGATGCTGTCCCCCACCCCCATCTTCCAAGTCCATTAGCATTTTCAACTCTCATGACCTACACCTTCATACCACACATGGGGAAGGGGGCAATATCCAGTCATCCTGATCTATATCTTGCCACTGGACCCAGATGGTTCCAGAGGAGAAACTGAGGCCGATGACATTGCACAGCCCCCCATCACTTAAATCCAATTCACTTGTAAGTCATGGCATCACCTCCTTAATATCATAGTCCTCTTTGATAATGAAGGACAAACAACAACACATGGGAATAGCCAAATTCTTGATCTCATCTTTAAATGTTCCTCCTCAATGCCACAGAACTCCAAAATTCGTCTATCTGCTAGTAGCTTCTTTCCATCTCTCCCTGTGCCTTCTCCTTAAGCCTATTCTTCATCACCACCACAATCTCTAATCACGCCACACCTCTCTGATTGCTCAGTTTATCATCCTGCTCTTGATTCATTTCCCTCCCTTTGAAATCTTGTGTTAACCAGTTCAACTTTATTCTTTCTTCCTGTCTTGTACCTTCAAATCATTCCCCCTTACTCTTTGTTAATCATCCTTTTTCAAGTCCCAGTCATGGATTAGCCCCTAGCATCCACTTTCTTTGTTCCTACCTGCAGAAAACACTGAAGTCTGGTGTATGAAATCATGCAACCCTTTTGACTCAGTCTATTACAAATGAGTGTTCCCAAATCTCTGCTGGGCTCCCACTGCTGCTCAGAATTTTTGTTTTAACATCGCCTAATTCACTCCCCAATCCCCTCCCCATGGTACATGGTCCAAACCTTCTCTTCTTTCTTCAAGACACCTATACATCACTTCCTCCTGCTCTCTCTTAGTTCTGGACTTTAGCTTTATACTTTACTGAGAAAATGGAGTCCATCTGTGAACTACTCTTTGTTCCAACACAACAAGTACCCTCAATATCAATCCCCTGTTTTCAACTTGTTCAAATCAACAAGAATTTATTGAGAAATAAGCAACTTTAATTATCACTTCTCTCTAATTTTCAGTCTCACTTCAGTCACTGCCTTTTTCCCTATCCCCATAATTGCAAACATTCCCATCTCTCTCCCATCCTTAAAAAAATCTTTATTTGTGGGGGCAGCTAGGTGACACAGAGGATGGAGCACCAATCTTGGAGTTAAGAGGACCTGAGTTCAAATGCGACCTTAGCCACTTTCTACTGTGGGACCCTGGGCAAGTCACTTAACCTAGATTGCCTCAAAACAAGCAAACAAAAATCCTTTACTTGTTCTTGATATCCCATCAAGTTGTCATTCTATATCTCTCTTCCCTTTTACTGTCAAACTCCCAGAGGAAGACATCTAGATTCATGGCTTCTTCCTCCTCACCGTCTGCTCATTTATCATCTTTTGTACTCTGGTTTCTAACCCTATGACCTGACTGGAACTACTCTCTCCAAAGTTACCAGTGATTTCTTAATGAAAAAAAAAAAATCACATGGCCTTCTTGCCTTCTCTGCAGCACCTGACATGGTTAGTCCCACATCTTTCCTTCCTCTGTTCATATGACACAGCTCTCTCCTCCCCTCCTACCTGTCTAGTAGTGTCTTCTTTTACTGGTTTATGCCCCACCTCCTATGTGTAGGAGTACACCATGACTCTGTCCTGGGTCTTCTTTTCTTTTTTTTTTAGTTGACGTCCAGTCAAGCATTTATTAAGCACCAATTATTTGCTAGGCACTGTGCAAAGCACTGTGGATACAGAGAAAGGCAAAAATAGTCCCTCTCTGAAGGAGCTTACACTCTAATGAGAGAGACAATATGCTAACAGCTTTATTGTTGTTGTTTAGTTGTGTGTAACTCTTCGTGACCACAGTTGGAGTTTTCTTGGCAAAGATACTGGAGTGATCTGCCATTTCCTTTTCCAGTCCATTTTACAGATGAGGAAACTGAGACAAACTTGCCCAAGTGACTTGCCTAGGGTCACACAGCTAGTATGGGTGTGAGACCAGATTTGAAAACAGGTCTCTGACTCCAGTACTGGCACTCTATCCATTGTGCCACCTAGCTGCCCAACAACTTTGTACAAACAACATATATAAGAAGCAGCTAGGTGGCACAGTGGATAGAGCACTGGCCCTGGAGTCAGGAGAACCTGAGTTCAAATTCGGCCTCAAACACATAACACTTACTAGCTGTGTGACTCTGGGCAAGTCACTTAACCCCATCGCCTAAAAACAACAACAACAACAACAACATATATACAGGACAAATTGGAAGTAATCAACAGACAGAAAGTATTAACACTAAGGGAGATCTGGGACGAAAAAAAGGTGGGATTTTAGCACTAGATCTAAAGAAAACCAGGGAAGCCAAGAATTGGAGATGAAGAAGGAGAGCATTCTAGATATGGGGGAGGCAGTAAAAATGCATGGAACTGGGAGGTGGAGTATTTTGTATGAAGAATGTCAAGGAGGCCAGTATCACTGGATCATAGATTATGTTGAGGGGAGTAAGATATAAGAATACTAGGAAGACAGGAAGGGACCAGGTTATGAAGGGCTTTAAAAGCCAAAGAGAGTATTTTATGGTTAAGCCTGGAGGCGATAGGGGTTCGCTGTAGTTTATTGTATAGGTAAGTGGGGGGAGTAACTTGATCAGACTTGTATTTTTTTTCAGATGGAAATGTCCCACGGTCTTTATTTTTTTAATTTTGTTTTATTCTGAACTTAAGAAATAAAACAAGCATTTCCATAACATAGTAGAATAGGGGGAAAAGATGATTGTACATGAAATTTAAAATCCACTATGTACAACTTGTTATTCCTTTTAAATATATAATGAAGTTATTATGTAACTTTCTTTTTTTTCCCTCTTTTCTTCCCTCCTCCCCCATAGCTACCATTAGACACAAATATGTATATATATGTAAAACCATTCTGTATACACTTCTATTTATCAGTCTTTGTCGGGATGCAGATGATGTCTTCCTTCATAGGTCCTTTGTAGTTAATTTAGGTAATTGCAGGAGTCAAAATGACTTAGTCGCTCAGAGTTGTTCTTAAAACAATATTGTTGTTACTATATACAACATTCTCTTGGTTCTGCTCATTTCACTCTTCATGATTTCATACAAGTCTATGTTTTTCTAAGATCAAGCTCATCATCTCTTATAGTACGGTGGTATTCCATCACAATCATATACCACAACTTGTTCAGCCATTCCCCAATTGACAGGCCTTATCTAGTCTTTATCCACCCCCTGAGCTCCAGTTTTATATTACCAAATCCTTCTGGACATCTACACTAGGATATTCCATTGAATCATCTTGTCCAAATAGAAGTCACTATTATACTCCCAAACCCACCTATCCTCCTGACTTCTCTGCTATTGTTGAGAGCACCACCACCTCCTCAGTCATCTAGGTTCCCAAATGAGGATTTATCCTTAGTTCTTCCATCATATTTTCCCATCATGGTGGGATGGGGAGGATATACTCAGTTTTACTGTTCCTACTGCCTTAACATCACTTACATATGTCCCTTTCTCTCCACTCATGTGACCACTACTTGGGTGACTCAGGCCTTTATCTTCTTTTACCTAGACTACTATAACAGGCTGCTAATTGATCACCCTGCCCCCAGTTTCCCCTCTCCTCTATGGTGATATCTAATTGCTATTCCTAAAGTACAGGTGTGACCACGCTAATAGCAGCCCATGTAGCTTCAGTGGGCTCCTTATTGCCTCTAGGGTCAAACATAATCTGCTTTGTTTGGCATTTAAAGTCCTTTGAACCTGTCTTTCTGGATTAGTTTCATATTATTCCTTGTTATATTACTTCCTGTATCTGATTTTCCATCTCTGACCTCCATGGCATTATACAGGCTGTCCTCCATGATTGGAATGGTCATTTAGGCCTCTTGGAATTCCTACTTAACTTTTTTTTTCTTTTTTTTTTGGTGAGGCAATAGGGGTTAAGTGATTTGTCCAGGGTCACACAGTTAGTAAATGTCAAGTGTCTGAGGCCAGATTTAAACTCGGGTCCTCCTGACTCCAAGGCCAGAGAGCTTTCTACTGTGCCACCTAGCTACCTCCATTTTTTTTCTTTTCCTACTTACCTTTAAAGCTGAACTTAAGTGCCATTTTCTAGATGAGACCTTCCCTGGCCTAGTTATTAGCATTCTTTGTCCTCCCATTCACACACCAAATTGCCTTGTTATTATTTTGTATGTATATTTGTATTTGTCTATCTGAGTACATGTCTTTTATCTTTGTCCAATCATTCTACTTGAGAATAAGGACTTTTTTTTTTCTTTGCATCCTATCAGAGTACCTGCGTACAGTAGGTTCTGAATAAATATTTATTGAATGGAGGAAGTTTCCAAAATGAGAGTTCCCTAAACCAATGAACACAGGCCTAATTATCATTGACAATGCTCATAGTCTTTCACTGAGGGCTAAGACCTCAATTTTCTAAACTGATTTGAAAATGAAAATTTGGGAGGCTTGAGAAAAATGTATACATGGTGTTCTGGGAAGTTTTGAAATATGGACCATTTCCAGACTATGGGGGTCTGGAAAAATTGTTCAGCAAAATAGAGGCAAGGAAGTCTTATTTTCAGATTTGTTTACTACAATAATATTATCTATGTGTGTATGTGTATATAATTTGATAATCAATATATTAAAGGAAAACTGTTATTAGCATCAATACTTACTCATAGAACCAAATGGCCACATCTCCTTTATTCACACTGATGGGCATTGGTGGAAAAAATTGGGAAACTTTGACCCAGCCTAAGAAAAGTAGTAATTCCACAATAATTTTCTCAAAATAAGCAGTAGAGTATGAACCCCTTTGGGGTAAAGGCTGGTTTCTTTTTCTTTTTTCTTTGTATCCCTAGCAATTTACATTTCACAGTAGATGTTTAATAAATACCGATTGGCTTGGATTAGATTGGGTTGGTTTTCATTGGGTTAGATTAATGGGAGCTGCTTCCAGTTGGCCATCTCTGAATCCTTCCATGGTCATTTTCTACTAGGAATCTTGAAAGCTTCTTTTTATGACCTTGGCCCCTTCTTCCCCCTCTGCCCAGACAAAGGATTTCAAAGTCTAACTGACTATTTTCTTTCTTCTATTTTTAATCGGCAACCACCCACATTGGATAAACAAAATATACACAATGGATGGGGAGTGGGGCTGCAGAGGAAACATATCTTGGAGTTCAGAAAATGAGTAACAAATAGACCAACAAAGACCACAATTTGATTTAGACGAGTTCATTCAGCTATGGAAATGAGTGCTAGGGTGAGTCGATTATTTCCAGATCTCAACAGTTAAAGCAGCAAGTGGGGAGGTTGGTGGGTTGAGGGAAGGGAAACCATACCATTTATTGGAGTGAGTTCACATGGGGTAGATCAGAAATTGGAGGGAATGGAGAGGAGAAAAAGAAGGGGAATTTAAGTACCTTCTCATTAAGCTGTCACTGGGAAAGCCAAGTCTGCAATAAGGCCCTAGAAAGAGATGATTAGAACCAGTGGGTGTGGGCTGGAGAGACAAATGTCAATCCAGGCAGCAGAGAGAGAGGAAGGCTATAGAAGAAGCTATAATGGAATGTGTCGATACTAGTCATGTTGTACCCTCTGCATTGCTTATGATTGGCGTGAGCACAAAGTCGGTTCTAACCAAGACAAAACCAAGCATCTGAGATTTTCTTGAGTGCCCTAGGTAGGGAGAGCTTAGCAAGAATAAAGAAACCTGGGGTAGGGGTGTGGCCAACGTGAGTGTGTTCTAGACTCTAAACTTGAAGGCTTGACATCAGAGTGTTGGCTACAGGATTATGAGTGCCTAGACTTGGGAAAAGGAAGCAAGGAAAGATGCTTGATTGGGCAGGACACAAGATTCTACCCTGAAAGCCTTAGAGTCATCAGAACAATGACAACCAGGGGAAACAAAGGACAGTAGTTGGCTTTTGCTATGTGATGGAGTGGCAATCAAGACGTAGCTTTCTCAAGCCGTTAAAGGGAGCAAGACATAGAATTATTCAACATCAACTATTCATTGAACTTGATTTTTCCCTTTAAGGAAATGTGAGTATGAAAGTTCATCCCTTTGGTATGGTATGGAACATATTCAAGTCTGCATGGCTTCTAATCAAGGATGATTTTACCAATTCTAGGCCCGGCTTTTGAATACCAGTATTTTATGGTGATTGTGTGGCTGTGAGTAAAGAAATACTATAGTCCCCTAAGAATTGAAAATGGGGATCACCCAGAGGGCAACGTAATGGTTCATGGTGGATGTGAGTAGGCTGTAACAGTCAAGGAAGTATAAAGGAGAATTGGAGAGAGGGATATGTGAGAAAAGTCTTATTGAAAAAGAAGATAGGTTAGTCATGTAGTAAGAGGGAGGCACAACTAATGGACAGGTCATGTGCTCTACCGATATCATTTACAATGTCAAAAAAGGCAAGAAAGGTCCCTAGCATATTGGGTGGACCCCTTATACTGAATTTATGAGAGGACAAGGACAAAAGTGACATAATATGAGAAAGTATAAATAGGTTACGATCTACGTTGTTGAAAGAAATGTCTATCAATGAGATCACAGATTTTAGAGTTAGAAGAGACCATGGAGTCCAACCTCTTCCTTTTACAGATGAGGAAACTGAGGCACAAAGAGGTTGACAGATTTGCTAGGGTCACACAGCTAGGAAGTATCTGAAGAAAATGTGAAAACAGGTGCTCCTGACTCCAGGTCCAGCACTCTATCCACTACACCATGCTGCCTCTCTATCCATTTGAATATTTGAGTCCCATGTGCCTGAACTTCCACATTTTTCAAAACAATATACAAAGCAATCTATCAAGTTACATGGTCAAGAATCAGAGAGTGGAGTGGATTATGGGCTTAAAAAGATATGAAAGACAAAACAAGCAAATATGAATCCAATCAAGAACATATTTCCAGAATAATATGTCAATCCATGCAAAAATTAATGTAATCTAAAGAGATTACCCTAAGTACTGGGAGAATGCTAAGTAAGGAAAATAGATTGAAGTAGATTTCATCCTGGAAAGCGTCTTGGAGGAGGCAGGAAGCGAGAACATAGGTTCCCGGTAAAGCTGAGAATCTAACTCACCTACTGCCCCTGGGCTTGTAAGAAAGCTCAGGCAAGTACCCCAGCTCCTATCTGTTTGATACTTTTCCTAGCTATAATAGAGGGATAATATCAGTACTCGCCTGCCTCCTGGATGAGGTGTGAGTGAGGATCATAAAGAGCCTGAAAAATACAGCATTTTCCTCTGTTTGTGAAAATACTCCCCCACCCCCCACTGAAAAGTTCTTACTCAATGGTTTCTGTCTTTTCCAAAGAACTTCAGGTACCTTAATGGAAAGATTTACTGGACTAAGAGTCTGAAGGACCTGGATTTGAATTTTGCCTCAGACACTTAATAGCTCTGTGAGCCTGGGCAAGTGACTTAATCTCTCTCAGCCTCAGTTTTTTCATTGTGAAATTAAAATAACAATAATAATAGCACCTACCGCATAAGATTGTCACGAGAATCAAGAGTATCCCAAAAGTCGGTGAAGTTTTAAGTTTTAATAATATATAAATATATATTGTTATATATTATATAAATACAAATATAGTAATATTTATGTTATAATATTT
>NW_020954580.1:27393890-27394724 GCF_900497805.2 Vombatus ursinus | reverse complement strand
AAAAAAAAAACTTCAAATGGGGGGAAAAAAAAACAGATTCACCTCTTCTACTTTCATTGCTGTGATTTAGCAATTCCAAAGCATCCCAGATGATGGTGTTTTCTGGTCATTTGAGCAGTTTACTTCTTAGAATTAAAAGTAAGTACCAAGTTTGCTTTTCTTGGGTATAGCAGCGTAGACAGGGCATGCCACACCTCATGTTACGCAAGGCCGTTGCCATCCAACCAGACAGAAGGGGAAGTGTCTTCAAGAGCAATAGGAAAACTTGACTGCTTTGTGAATGAGTTTAAACAGAGAATAGTCCAATTTATAGCGCTCTATTTTAAACAGGAAAAAATTCCCATTTATCTCTATTCTGGCTATCACTTGAGTGAACTCGGTTCAGATCTGATCAGTCAATCCCTGTTCAGGGTTGTCTTATAGCCAAGAAATGTGTTAGGTGCTGGCAAGGAGGGAGTTGTAAAAGAGCTATGAGACACAATGCCTGCCTTCAGGGAATTCACAGTCTTATTAGCAAGAACCAGTTCAAGAAAGTATATACTCAAGCTCTCCAAATACTATATGAGAGCAAATCATTCAGCTGCTGTCTGTCTTAGTTTCCTAATCTGTAAAATGGGGATAATAATAGCACCTACCTCCCAGGGTTATTGTAGATAAAATGAAATAATATTTGTGAAGTGCATTGCAAACCTTAAAGTGCTACATAAATGCTATTAGTACAACCACCATCACTACCACCACTACCATCAATATTACCACCACCACTACCACTACTACTACCATTACCACTACTACTACTACTACTACTACTACTACTACTACTACTACTACTAC
>NW_020954580.1:27392486-27393880 GCF_900497805.2 Vombatus ursinus | reverse complement strand
CTACTACTACTACTACTACTACTACTACTACTACTACTACTACTACTGCTGCTGCTGCTACTACTACTACTACTACTACAGCTACTACTACTGCTACTACTACCACTACTACTACTACTACCTGTGAGACCTGGGACAAATCACTTCACCTGTCTAGCCCTTAGTTTGCTCATCTACAAATGAAAGGTTTGGGGTTCTTGGTCTTGGTCTATGGATAGAATTCAAGGCATCTGGGAACTAGGATGGGGGGAATATATCTTTATTTTCACTAAGCTCTAACTGAAAATTATAATTTATTTTTATTATTTTAAAACATGATTCTGGTGGGGGGTCCATAGACTTTATTAGACTGCCAAAGGTGTTCAGGACACACAAAAAAGGACACGTAGCTTTAGATTAGAAGGTGCAATGGTTGGGGGCTTGTCTTCCTGAGTTTAAATCTGGCCTCAGACACTTACTATCTCTGTGACCCTGGGCAAGTCACTTAACCCTGTTTGCCTCAGTTTCCTCATCTGTGAAATGAGCTGGAGAAGGAAATGGCAATGCACTTTAGCATCTCTGCCAAGAAAACCCAAAATGAGGTCACGAAGAGTCAGACACAACGGAAAAGATTGAACAACAACGACTATCAGATGATCTCAAAAGAGTCCTTCCCCCATCTAAAGCTATGATCATTTGGTCCTAAGTGCCAAAACACATTATGCCAATAAGTGATGTGAGAAGACTAGAGGAAGAAGGGAGCCATGTGAGCTGGAGTAAGTGAGGGAGTGAGATAGAGTATAGCCTGGGTTGCTTGGAAGTTTATTACTAAAGCATCATGGACTGTTCCCACACTCAAAATCTCTCTGGGAAATCATAATCTGACTCATTTTAGCTTTCCTCTAGAGAATTAGGCTCCGTTCCTGCAAACTAATCAAGGCTTCCAGTCTGCATTCAAACGTAGAATATTTATTCAGAATAGTAATGAACATAGAAAAGGCTAACGTCCCAATCCTTTTAGTGAAGCAATAGGAAATAGTTATCACCCACTTACTTCTGGATGAGGGCAATTTCTCAATTTCCCTTCCCCTAAAGAATGTTTTGCTCTCACTCCCCCCCAAATTTAGAACATCGGTTGGGAAAGCCTCAGGGAAATCCCAATACACTAGGAAACACTGCTGGATAAGTCATAGGACCCTAAATTAGATCTAGAAGGGACCATAGAGATCATTTAGCCCAATCTCCTCATTTTACACATGAGGAACTAAAGGAGAGACTGGATGACATGCCCTAAAATATAATGAGATATCTACCTAGCTAGCTAGCTAGATGAATGGATAGATGGATGGGCAGGCAGATAAGATAGATAGATAGATAGATAGATAGATAGATAGATAGATAGATAGATAGATAGA
>NW_020954580.1:27356658-27392476 GCF_900497805.2 Vombatus ursinus | reverse complement strand
GATAGATAGATAGATAGATAGATAGATAGATAGATAGATAGATAGATCATCCAGGCTTACTGATTAAAATCACAGCTACTGTGTGATCTAATTGTGTACCACTAGGATTCCAGACCAGATCCTGACTCCAAATTGAGCAAAGAATTTCCATTGTACCACTCTGTCCCTGTGCCCAGGGTGTTATAAGGCTCCTGGAGCTCTATATAAATGCTAGTTATTGTTATTGTTTTTTATTATTATTATTAGTCTTCAATCAAGTATGCCCCCAAGGTGTTGGGGGTAAGGTGTGTTTATAGCTTTGGAGTATATATGTTTATATCTTTGATACGTTTATATCTTTGAAGTAAATATACTAAACTCTTAAGTTATATTAAGTAGTTTAAATGGAACTGAAATGTTTGTTATTCACTGGTACAGTTGGGAAGAATATAAACACTGGGGGCTTAAGAAAATGACAACAGAGAAGAGATACATCTGACCCCTCCGGCTTTCCTAGAACCATGATATAGCCAGTCTGACTCTGGAATTGTGACCCAAAGAACGAGAAATGGAGTCTTTTTCTTAATAGGCATCTCCATTCCTGCAGGCTCCCCTCACCCAATGCCCTCCTGCCTCCCTCCACTCACTAACCAAAAGAAGGGGATAGGGAGGAGGAGAAAAGATGGGAAGGCTCAGCCATCTGCCAGCTCTCATGCATGCCTGCTACAGAGGTATTTGCCAGACGTGGGATGAGGGATTATAAGAATACTACTTTAAAGGGGAAATCATCTGTCCAGAAAAAAAACATTCTCTCTTGCTGGCCCAGTGGTATAACACCCTTTATATTAGTGCACAATCTAATTTTCCTCATGAGGAGTTCCAAGACGAGGCCAGGCTGGAAAAGAGGTGGTCGAGCACATGATGGGTTTCTATGACAAACGGCGTATCTCGCATGTGTACAATGGAAATAAATGCCTTGTGAGACTGACTTCCCCACCCCCTTCCCAGAAGGTTGTTTTAGAAAAAAAAAAAAAGGAAAAGAAAAAGGAGGGAGATTGTTGATGGTGTTCATTGGTTTGTATCTGGGACTGCTGATGTTTGTCTACTATGGAAATTGCTTTGATTTGTTCTCCAGTCATCCTCCGGTCAGACTTATTTTACCTGTATCTTTTATTGTCTGGCTCATTCTTCAGACCAGGCAGATGCTGGACTTGGAATGCTCCCCAGTGAATGTAGGCCATTGTCTGAAGTTGACCAACCTGTATGACAAGAGATGTTTCTCCCAGCACCCAATCTCCTGCTCCAGTCTGTAAACCTGAAAAGACGGCCCACAGGTGGGATGAGGGAGTCCTGGTGGAAACATTAACATTCTTTCAGGCAGAGGGAGATAAACAAGATGTCTTTCCCCAGTTTTTCCTCTCAGTGCTCTCACCTGAACTCATCATTTGTTTGTGCTATTAAAGCTGCGTGCTGCTTTCCAACCCGGCTTCCCTCCCACCTGGCCTGAGAGGCGAGAAGCTGCTGACCTATGCGCTGCCTTGGCTTGACCTGCCAAGTGTGGTCACAGGTGTAGCGAGGAGCTGGCCCAGTTCAGCGCTGATGGGCCCAAGACTAGTCCTGAAGATTGCAAAGGTGTGCTCCTGAGAGCACCTGGCCTGCTTCAATAGTCTCAGTTCCGGTTTTTTTGTTTGAGGAGCCATCCTTGACAACAAATGCATCCATAATTTTGGGGGTAAGCGATTCACTTTGTAGCCTGGGCTCCAGGTGCACAAACTGCCTACTCCTTGTGTGTATGGATACTCTGGAGTCCAAAGACACCACGCCTAGGCATTCGATCCCATTAACTCTACAGGTGCCGTAAATTATGCCCACTGAAGACTTCTGGATAGCTTCTGATCCAGAGGACTGGACATCATCAGGACCAGAGCCTGGGCCTCCATGTTGTGGTCTCTTCCATTCCCTTGGGCAGCTTTAATTACCTCCACATGCAAACCCAGAGAACTAGAGAGGTGGGGATGGTGAATGCACACAGTCCCTTAGTTTGGCCAATCAGGGTCTTTCTTTATAAGTGTCCAAAGGGTCAAACAGAAACCCAGCTGGTGTGGGAGCAGATCTCCATCTCCAGATCTCCCTTCCACCATAAAGACAGCTCAGAGCTGTCAACTTACCCTATAAAAATGCCTCAGGCTTTGTTGGTGGCTTCCATAGGCAACATGCCTCCTCCCTCTACATTTAGAAACAAGAAAGCAAGTATCTGTTCAACTGTGGGGATGGGATCACCTTCGGCTATGGCCAAGAGTTCATCAGTACAGTTAGAATTGAGATTGTGTGTCCTCACACCTTCTCCATGTCCTTCTCTGGACATGGTATTCAGGATAGAGGAAAGAGGAATCAGAAGAAGTGGGTTCAGATCCCACCTCTGACACTTACTGTCTGTGACTTTAGGCAAGCCACTTGTCTTTTATGTGATAATAATAGCTAGAATTTTTATAGCACTTTAACACTGGCAAGGTGCTTTACATAGATTACCTCATTTGATGCTGGGAGGCAGGTGCTGTTATTATCCCTATTTTACAGATGGGGAATCTGAGGCAAACAAAAGTTAAGTGATTTGCCCAGGATCACATAACTAGTAAATGTCTGAAGCAGGATTTGAACTCAGATCTTCCTGACTCCAAATCTGATACTCCATGTAGTTATGTACTATATACCCAGCTGTTTATAAAATAGGCAGGTTGGATTAGATGCCCTCTAAGGTTTTTTAGGGGACAAGTAGGTAGCACAGTGGATAGAATGTTGGATCTGAGTTCAGTGAAAGATCTGAGTTCACATCTGGCTTCAGATACTTATTATGATTCTGGACAAGTTACTTAACTGTTTGCCTCATTTTCTTCAACAGTAAAATAGAGTTAATAAGAGTACCTACCTCTCAGGATTGTTGTGGATCAAGTAAGATAATATTTGTAAAGCACTTAACATAGTGCCTCGCACATAGCAGATATTTAATAAACACTTATTTCTTTCTTTTCTTCCTTCCTTCCTTCCTTCCTTCCTTCCTTCCTTCCTTCTTTAAATCTATGACTCTATGAACCTTTGTTCATGAGCCTTTGTGGGACAAGACCAGTGTCTGTATTACAAAGCTACCTGTACTAGTAACAAGTTTTGGTTCCCACCCCCCACCCCACCCCACCCCATGGAGTGATAATTGTACTTCTGAGAACATGATAGAAACCATCTGAATTCAGCTGATAACAAAGTGCAGAATCACAGGATTCTCTGACTTCCAGGAACCATGGGAGGTTTTTGTTTTTATTTTTTGTTCTTGGCTTTTTCTTTTTATCCCGTGCTTAGTGGAATGCATGGTATACAGTAGGCACCTACTTGTTGGCTTTAATCCCTACCCATCTTGGAAGTACCCAGTTTCAAGTTGCAAAGATTTGCCTGCAGCCAGATGATACAAGTGGTTTGGGGAATCCAATGCTGGGAGCTGTAAGGAAGAGGCACCACCCGCTAGTGAACAGGTCTTATGGAAACTCCTTTTGCTGTATCTTGGGTTGATAAGCATTTATTACTATGTGCCAAGCACTGAAGGTACAAATATAAACACTCAGAAAAACAGTTCCTGCCCTCAAGGAGTTTACTTTCTAATGGGAAAATTACACATAAAAGTGACCGAGAAGGGGGTTAGGAGAAGGGTCCTACAATGGAGAAACAAGTCCAGACAGTCAAGATCAAGGCCCAGAAATGAAAGAAGGAGCAAACATGTCTGGTTAGGGGGCTCTTGCTTAAAATGGAGCATCTGGGAGCATGGAACACATGCCCATGTCCATGAGCAATGGGACAGATTATATGTTCAGGAAGGGATGAAGGTGCTGGAGATTTATTAAATGACCTTCCTTTACGCTTAAGAGTTTGAAAATTTTGTTGAATGGACCCCTTTGGCAGTCAGTCTAGAGAAGCCTATGGGCTCCTTCTCCGAATCAGGCTTTCAAATGCACAAAATAAAATACAAAGAAGTACCAAAAACTCCAATTATATTGAAATACAATGATGAAAATATTTTCTAAAATCAAGTTCATAGACCTCAGATTAAGAAGCCCTGCTTTTAAAGAGTGAATGGAATCCATCAGGAAGATTTTACATATACACACATGTATATGCATATGCATGTGCGTATATACATATATATATATATATATATATTTGTGTGATTTAAGATACAATGGGGGTGGAAGGAGGAAGATCAAGGTAACAGGAACATTTAAAAAAAATCAGACAAAGAACCTTTGTTTTTTCCTTCTCCCAGTATTTGACTTTGATTTTTTAAATTGCCTGTGGTTGAAAAATAGCCAGGCTATGTTTTTCAGCATGGTTTTCAATTCCACATCCCAACCTCCTCAAAAATAGGAAGAGACGGTCTTAGCAAAGCAGAATGTAAGTTCTTTGAGGATACCGATGTTTGTCATATGTTTCCTCAACAAAGTAGGCATTTAACAAACACTTGTGCAATTAAATTGCATGAGCCAAATTCAGTAGGTGAAGGTAGTGCCACCTGCTATCAGGGCAGCCTCGAGTAAGTCATTTCAACACGTAATGTTGCCGTTTTCTCTCCTGTAAGAGGGGGGGGGGCACACCAGATAATGTCTAAGGTCTTCTTCAGATAGAAAGGCCTGTGAACTCTACTGCTGATTCTGTTTGCTTGAGTGTCCAAGAGTCAGCTTCCTGGCTTCATGTGTCTTTGCGCTGCCCTTTAGAACATCAGTCTGATCATGGTACTGAATTTGATTATGTGGAATAAGAAAAATCTCTGAATCTCATGGTTGTAAAAGGATGATAATGTCTGCCCAGGGGCACTGATGTGACCTGGTGAATGTTAATGAGGGTAACTATGCTTGGAGAGCGGTCACTGAGGCTAAGTCCTTAGGATAAATTCTATCCTCCGTCCTTCATTCCTCTCCAACCCTACTCATTCTTCTAGAGAAGGGAAGACAATATAGAGGAAAAATGGAGGGGAGAGATCAGGAAGAAAAGGAAGACAGTTTCTCAGCCCCTTCCCTTGGTTGACAATGTAGTGTACTGGGAAGAAATTCAGGAGAAAAGGGATCCCAGCCCTGACTGTTCCACTAATCAGGGGTGGGGAACCTGCTGCCTCAAGGGCACATGTGGCCTTCTAGGTCCTTGGGTGTGGCCTTTTGACTGAGTCCAAGTTTTACAAAACAAATCCTTTTATTAAGGGGATTTGTTCTGTGAAGTTTGGATTCAGTCAAAGGGCCACACTTGAGGACCTAGAGGGACACATGTGGTCTCGCGGCTACAGGTTCCCCACCCTTGAACTTGGTTGTGTCCTTGCAAAAAGTCCTATCACCAACTTCTGTTTTCTCAGCTGTAAAACCAAAGAATTGGACTATATGACTGCTAGAGTCCATTCTGGCTACAAAATGTAATTTTGTAGCTCCTTCCCACTATACACTTGGCCTTGTCTACTTCCTCAGAATATGCTCATAGGAAGATTACATGAATTTTTTGGGCTTATTTTCAAAGTGGTAGATTGTTTTTGTTTTGTTTTGGTTTTTTTGCCTTTGCATCTTTTATATAGCGTTCAATAAGTATTTAAAGAGTATCTATTCTCTACCACTGCTAGGCCTCTACCTCAAGAAGAACAAAGAAAGAAGAAAAGGTCCCATATATACAAAAGTATTTGTAGCACCTTTTTTTGGGATGGAAAAGTACTGGAAACTAAAGGGGGTGCTCATCAACTGGAGAATGGCCAAATTATGGTGTATGAATATAATGCAATACTACTCTGCTATAAGAAATGGAGAAAGAGATGGTTGCACAGAAACCCCAGAAGACTGGGATGGACTGATGCAAGGTGAAATGAATAGACTAGAACACAACATCTATTATAATAACAACATTGAACAATTTTGAAATACTTAAGAACTCTGATCAATGCAATGATTAATTATGATTCTACCCAAGAAAACAAGCCACTCACCTTCTGAGAGGTCATAGACTCAGGGTGTAAAAAGAAACATACATTTTTGGCTGTGATCAATATCGGAATTTGTTTTGCTTGACTATGCTTATTGTTACAAGCATTTTGTTTTTCTTCTTTTGTTTTCCCCAAGGGGGAAGCAGGAAAAAATGCTTGATAATTGGGAAAAAAATTAACTATCAAAATAGAATACCTCCTTTGTGACATGACTGTGGAAGTCCTCTCTAAAAGGTTATCACCTTCTTGGGAAACAATAAATGAAAAGATTAGAGGCTTATATAAGAGCAAAGTGTTACAATATAAAGAACACTTGAATCAGTAATTCACTAAGCTAAAAAGTATAGAGACTGATGGAAAGTCAAATTCAGAAAAAGAACCTGTTTTAGAGGAAAGGTAAATTTATCTGGGGACACAGAATCAAAGCATTTTAGAGATGGAAGGGAACTAGAATTTTTATAGTTTTCTAGGTTACAAGATGTTGAGTTATAGGGGAGGGAAGAAGGGACTTTCTCAGCTATATGAAATGACAACACATGAACTTTACCCATTTGTAAATCTGGTCCTGTGAATAATGATTCCATAGACCTATTCTGGTATGTTCAAGACACCTGTTTTCTAGTCTTGATTCAACCGCTGATATTTGCAGGAAAATATTATCTACCTTACCTACAACATAGGGTTGTTGTGAAGGTGAAAAGAGGCGACAGATGAGAAAGTGCTTTGACAAATAAAAGTATTTTATAATTTTACAAGTTCAAGGTATTAAAATCCAAAGCAGCTCAGAAGGATGGGTTTTTCTCATCAGGCTCCTTTCATACCCTGCCCTGTGGCAAATTGCCCTCACAATTATTCTTTCTCTCTCTAATCTTTAATCTCTCCCTGAACTAATTCCCCATCCTTGCACACATGCCCAGGTTTCCCCTCCTCCCACCAACCTTCTCAAAAAAACTCTCCTTAGATCCTATCATCTCCTCAGACTATTCCTATTTCTCCCTCTTTTACAGCTTAACTTCTAGAAAAACCCATCTACACTCGTTCCTTTCACATCTTCTGTTCTCAATCACTTCTCAACTCCTTGTAGTACATCTTTCCATCTCACCACTCAACTGAAACGGTTCTCTGCAAAGTTTTCATGGCTCTGTTAATTGCCAAATCTCACTGCCATTTTCTCAGTCTTCATTCTTCTTGACCACTCTGCAGCTTTGATACTGTTGATTACATTCTCTTAGAGAGTCTCTCCATTTAAAAAAAAAACAAAACAACTATTTCTCTTGTCTTTCCTTATAGTTGTTTGACTCAGTCTCTTTTGCTGTATCATCATCTATATCCTTCTCCCTAACTGTAGGTGTACCCCAAGACTCTTCTGGACCCTCTTCTTTATGTTCTGTTGGTGGCCTTATCAATTACAATGGATTTAATCATCACATCTATAGAAAGGACTCTTAAGTCTGTATGTTCAGTCCTAGTCTCTTTCCTGAGCTCTAGTTCTCTATCAGCCACTGTCTATTAGATGTTTCCAACTGCATGTCCCTTAGGTACATCAAATTCAACTTGCCCAAAACAGAACTCATTTTTCTTTCCAAAATCCAAACTTCTTCTGAACTTTTCTATTTCTACGGAAGCTCCAATGATCATTCAGGGTTGCAACCTCAGAGACATCTTTGACTCTTCGCTCTCCCACGCTTTGAATATCTAACCCTTTATTTGCCCACTCACGTCGATCCCTTCAGTTCAGACACTCAACATGTCTTATCTGGAGAATTGTAACTGCCTCTTCCTCAGACTTCTTGCTTCAAGTCTTTCTCCTTTCAAATGCAAGTTCTATACAACTGGCAAAGTGATATTCCTAAAGCACAAGCCTGAAGATGTGGATCTCCTAATCAAAAAATTCTAGTGACTCCCTGTTACCTAAATTTGGGACAAAACACAATCTACTACTGGGTTTGATATTTAAAGCCCTTCCCAACTTGGTTTTCATCTAATTTTCCAGGAGAAAGTGGTTTTCTTGGTGTTTTTCATATGTGACATTCCACCTAGATTCCACATCCCTGCACATGGTATCCCTTTGCTATGTCTGGAATGTACCCTCTCTTCACCATGGCTATTTAGAATTTCCTGGTTTCCTTCAAAGATCAGCTGAAACGCTATCTCTTATATGAATCCTCTTCTGATCCCGTCCCCCTCTGCAAGTGCATCTCCTCCCCTCTAAAAAAAATCACCTTGCATTTATTTGTGTATTTGGGAGGCAGTATGCAGTAGATGATAAAACACTGGACCTGAAATCAGGAAGACACGTGAATTCCAATCCTGACTCAGAGACTTATCAGCTATGTGACTCTGACGCTTGTAAAATGGGCACATTATCTGCAGCCCTTAACTGAAATTTGTCTTAAGGCTCAAGTGAGTTGGTGTATAAAAGCACTTTGCTTACCTTTAAGGGTTATGTGTCAGTTGTTAGATATTATTACAGTTATCTTCTATAGAATGTAGGCTCCTCCAGGACAGGGGCTTTTTTGTTTTTGTATCCCCTTTGTAGCTTAGCACAGTGCCTAACAGATAAGAGGCACTTAAATGCTTGTTGATTGAGAAGAATACCAGCAATATCTTCAGCTGAGGTATGTGTGTTGGAGAGACTTGAGGAAGAGGTAGGGGTCCAATCCTCCTCCTATATAAGAGAAGCTTTGATGGGGAGATGTGTTTCCCTAAGTTGAGTTCTGTCTTCCGGGGCAGGCATCCTAATATTGCCCAAGGTCAATGACCCAGTATAGTCACCGTAGGAAGGAAGCCTTTTGAGGATTACCACCAGTCTGCTCCCTGTGCCGTTTGTACCAGTGTAGGAATCACAATCAATTCTAATAAGGGCTGGGCAAACCGGGCTAAAGGTGCCAGAAGGCACCCTTCTGGGGAAAAGGTGACTGGCCTCTTCGATAAGGCCTAACCCTTGACCCATTCAAGTCACAACCAAACAGATAGTAAACACTGTACACACTTATTGCCTATTGTGTGCCAGGCACTGTGCTGAACACTTGAAGCAGGCACCATGGTAATAGATGGCATTTGGGTAGCAGCTAGGTGGCACACTGGCTAGAGCACTGGGCCTGGAGAAAGGAAGACTCATCTTCCTGAGTTCAAATCTAGCCTCAGACACTTACTAGCTGTGTGACCCTGGGCAAGTCACTTAACCTTGCTTGCCTCAGTTTCTTCATCTGCAAAATGTGCTGAAAGAAAGAAATGACAAACCACTCCAGTATCTATGTCGAGAAAACCCCAAATGGGGTCAGCAAGAGTCGGACAGGCCTGAAACGGCTGAACAACAAGAAACAATAACAAACACGTTAGTAGGTGTAATGTTGGAGAAAGCATGGAAAGAGCATCGGTTATGCAGTGGAGTTACCTTTGTTCAATCCATATGTGGCACTTACTAGATGTGTAACCGTATCATTCCATTCCTCTAATCCTTGGTTTCCTCAGTAAAATCAGGATACCTGCAGCGCTTCCCTCTCACAGGATGGTTATGAGAACGTAAGACACTTAAAAAACCTTAGAGTGCGATGTAAATGTCTACTATTTTTATTATTCATCTTAGGCACTGGGGAAAGATTAGATAAGACAAGGCTTACATTTTTATAATCTACTGAGTTAGCAACAAGGACTCAGTACAGAAAAGATAAATCATATACAAAAGCCTGACCCATGGTGGTGGTTGCAGATGATTCCATGTTTAGTTTGCATAATGTGCCTGCGTGCTTCATGGGAGTGAAGTGATGACTAGCTAAGGTAAACTGAGGTAAGCTCAAGAGCTGGGGAATGAGTCCTTTGCTGAAGGATAAATCCTCTTCCCAGCAATTGTGGATAGACCACTAGCTGAGGCATGGGGTCACCTTGTATACAGGGTAAGAATCTTTTACTACCCTGTTCCCCGATTCTAGCCTCTATTCCTCAAGACATAAGCAAGCTAAAGAAGAGAAACATTTAGGGGGAATAAAGGAAAAAAAAGGAAAGTGAACATATCAACCTATGAGAATGATACAAAGACTTCTCCTGGATGAGTCCTTCTGTGAAGGCATCTCACAAAGTGCCATCTGGTTCCATGACTCTCTGTGCCCCAGATGAAGGACTGTTTTCAGAATTTGTAGCAGTAGCATCTGTGGCAAGGAGAATATAGCAGTCATGACATTGGGAAGTACTACTGGAAAGTAGACCACTGTGGGGACATGTAGAAGGTGCTACCGTTTCCAATGGACTCAAAGTCACAGCCAGGTAGGTCCCCCCAGCATCTTAAGGCTTTTCATGATGTTTGAACTGAAAACACATTCTAAAATCTTTTGGACTTTGGCTTACTATATTATTTTCCTTTCCTTAATAAAATTTACCTTTAATATGTTATGATCAGCAAATGGGGGGCTTTAACACAACAAAGCATAATTACCACTTCCACTCACTCAAGATGTAAGTTGAATCCTTCGTGTCACAGGGGCCCTGAAATTATAATTCTATACGCACATGGTCAGGGTGAGATGATGGCATTTGGATCATATATAATTCATCTAAATGACAATTTACATAAATGTTAAGACTATTATAATATTCATTCCAGCCATATGGTGCTATCCTTGCAAATCTCTGATAACTCTACCAAAGTGATGCAGGTGTCTTTTCTTTCCCTCTTTCCAAACTTGGATCAAGACCCAACTATACTTGGGTGGCTAGGTGGTGCAGTGGACAGAGTGCCAGATTTGCAGTTAGGAAGATCTGAGTTCAAATCTGCCTCAGACACTGAAGAGCTAAGTTCAGATCAAGTTACCTTGACTCGAGCCTTTGACTCGGTTTTCCTACACGTAAAATGGGGCAGGGTTGTTGTGAGGATAAGATATTTGTGCCAGGCACATAGTGCCATATAAATGTCAGCTATTATTACCTATATTTATATTACATGCCCATGTATTTATTTTATATTTTATGTTTACTTCATATACTTATGTATAATTTTATATTTATATTATATGCTTATATAGGTATATATGCATGCCCACTTGACTCTACTCCCAGTGCCTTAGCACCAAGACATTCACCTTATTAAAGTTCACAATGATGCTCTCATGTCTAATTATTTCTGCTTCTTGAGTTTCCTCCCATTGCCCTGATGACAGTTCTGTGCACACAGTGGGCCCATTCTCCATGTTAATGCATGGTACTTGGTTTTCACAGACTTTTCTCTCACTCATATATTGACTCTCAGAATTACTGCTATTCTCATTTTCCATAACGAAAGCGAAGTGAGGCATCCTGGGTTTAAATCTACTACTTATGGTGTTGCTTTGAGTACTTTGCTTTTCCATGCCTAAAGTGAGGGACTATGGATGTAAGTTTCAGGGCAGGGTTAAGTCAGGTTTTGTGACTTCTGACTTGACTTTCACCAATGAACTCTTTTCCCCTGTTCTAGTGGTCTGTGGAAGGTCTGATGATTCACCTTTAGGGCAAAGGTCTGGCTCCACAAAAGCAAACAGAAGGTTCTGAAACTAGATTTAAACTGTTTTATAGCAGAGAAGCATCAGTTCATATCAACAAACATTGATTAGGGGCACACTGTGTTAGGCCTTATGTTTATCAAATGAGAGTCCTTTCACTTAAGCTATAAACCCCATGGGAGAAGCAAGCTGGGCATAAATAACTTGATGTAGTTACTCTAATTTTCATTCTAGAGAAGCAGCACTAGTTGGAAGGAGTGCTAACATTGCAGTCAGAAAGCCCTGAGTCATAGTCCTCCCTCTGACACACTATTTTGTGTGAGTGATCATGGACAGATCCCTTAACCTCTCAGAGCTCCAGGCAGATATAGTCAAGTCATCACTGTCCCAACAGCTGGAGTGGGAGTATCTACACTGGTCAATTCCCCCACTGACACAATGACAAATCTAGAAGCTCTTTCAGAACCTTATAACCTCACCATTCAAAAAAAACAAAAAATACAAAAAGAGGTCCAAGGTAAAATGAGATTTAAAGGAAGATCCTTTCACTGATTTCTAATCTTCCCTGTTTAAAATCTTGCTGCTTCTCAGCACTGAAATCACTGTTCAAGGCTATACCTAACAGGGTACCCATTACTCTCCCTAGCTGAGACACAACTGAAATGGTTACCTTCTAGGCTTTACTTCTTTATTAAAGCAGAAATGCCCCGCCCCCCCCATTATTGTCTCCATTCTGAGACATCTTTTGCTCCTGTGCACTGAACCATACACCATAAAATAAAAACATCCTTTGTAGTACCAAATGTTAACCTAGCTTTGAGAAAAGTCCAGTCTTGGCTTTATTCTTGATTTAAGAAAAAAAAAAAAACTACCCAAAGCCAAACCAAACCATGCCTTTCACATTGGATCTGTGAGGAAAAAATAAATTGCTATGCATTTTATCCACATCATTCCCAGTCCAAGGTGAAATGTAACATAAAGCTAAGCTCAAGAGAAACCAAGCAAAGCCCAGAGATCATAGAATTCTACAGTTTTACAGCTGGAAGAAACCTTAGATATCATCTAGTCCAATTTTGCTCCTTTTACACATAAGCAAGCTGTTATTTATATAGTAAGTGGAGAATAAAACATACAAAGCTTAAAATTTTAAATAATCCCCAAGGCTGATGATGAGCAAAATTCTCTGTATTCCTTGGGTTCCCCTGGAGGAGTACTTATTCTGTCCTGCTCCACTCTCATCAATATACGATTTGCTGTTGCCACTGCTCGTGGACTTAACTTGACCTTCTGACACCTTCTGACCTAAGTGATTTCCTTCAAAAACAGTAAACAAAATAAAGCAATGGGAAAAGTGGGGTCCATTATGGAATTAACAGTTATTTTAAATTTGGTTCATTCATAAATTAAATTGATAATTGGTTCTGGCAATGCATATTTTCCCCACTTAACCATGTGGGGAAATGTCTGAGGGGAAAAAACACTTCCTCTGAAAAGAGAAATTTCCTTGAAAAAAACTAGATTCAAATCACTAAATCATAAACACTGATTATTAAAAACACACAATATGTGCAGGCTTTCACCGTAAACATTTAAAAATTCCTTGCATATTTCTCTCCTTTGATCAAGCATTAGGGCATGTGCTGCCACAAATAATGATGTCAGATAACCAAAGCTAATACAGGATATTCCATTCCCCTTACCAAGTGTGATAATCAACTATAGACAAGCTAAACTAGCTTCAGACATGAAGCCCTACTGGAGGACTGTTCATAAATAATACTGTCTTTAGAAACTATGATCTTAGAAACGACATACACAAGTGTTAATTGTCAGAACTAGCAACACCTTCAAAACTGGCAAGTCAGTCTTTACTCTGCTTTGGTTTTAAGCATTGGTAGAGGTGGATTTTTAAATGCCACTTTAGATGAGCTTTTTCTGTACAATTTTTATGAATAATTTTATGAGATTAAAACTTAGAAATTTTAGTTTAAACTTCAACATAAAACCTAGTTTTCGGGGGGAAAAATGCCTATTTCCTAAGTTGGATTTCTACAGTTCTGCTCCACACAGGTATTTGTTAGGTCCCTATAGCTAGCTTGCAGCATGTGCTTCGAGATACGTGCTGGGGGACATTTGTCAATTAAGTGAATGTTAATTTCAATAAGACAGTATTTAAGTCATATTCCACACACTAAATCCATGTACTAAATGTCAAGCTGATTTTAAATTTGTAATAATGAAAAGGTCTAAAGAATTCTACTACATAATGAGGCATAAGGTACTTTTCCGGCATTTCAGGCACCCAGAGGCAGAGTGTTCTTGAAAATTCCTGCAAATCGTTGCTCTGTTGTGGTGTCTACTAAAAGCATAAAAAAGAAGATATTTCTAAACAAATGCTAGAAAGCATGAGTGCTTGTACAGAGAACATTCATTTTAAAATAAAAGCAATTCTTATTTCAATTAAAAAATGACAAAAATAAAATACGATTTATCCATTCAGTTGCATTTTAAAAAAATGAACTCTGGGCCAATGAGGCCAAGAACAGCCTTTTCGCTGTTTTTCTGGCTAGTTATTATCTTCGTTTGTTATGATACCTAGATAGCGCTGAGGCCTAAGATCTCACACATCTTCTCCAGCTGGTTATCAAGCTTTCTGGTAGCCCTCCCTCTTTCGACCCTCATAAAGTAGGGAAGGCATGCACAAAGTTTAAGATCTCTTTCCAGGCACTGCTGGGCTGCTTTTCAGCTCAGGAATGCCCGAATCCACGTGAGGGGGCGGGGCTGGTTGCCGGGCGACCGCCTCCGCCCAAGGCTGCTTACAAAGCAGTGCTCCAGGTGCCCTCCCATTTCCCCTAGATTTCAATGCGGGAGAGCAGGTCTCGGGAGTAAGACTCGCTTAGAGCTGCTCATTTGTTCTAACTTTTTCTAATGCCAAGGCTTTATGTCTCTACGTGTGCTTAAATTCTAAAGTTAAGTTTTTCTGTTACTACTATAGAAAAGAGTTGAGAGAGAGGGCCACTACTTTCCCACCTGCCTTCAATCTCTCTGCCCTTCCCCCTCAGTCTTACCTAGCAAATTATGGGAGGGCATCTTTTTTGTTTTCAAATTTTTGACCTTCACACTTAATTATTTAATTCGTGGAGGCTCCTGTCACTGTTAAACCTTCAATACGGAAACACTTTTTTATCAACATTGTATATGCTTTATTGAAAGTTGACAAGCGCCACAGTTAAATACAGGGACCGGTTACAACTCTTTAGAGAACATGCACAAAACATATGCATATAACTACTATACAGGTAATATGCAAAAACCCAGGCTGGCAGATTCATTTCCTTAGCTAGAATCAGTCATATTGGGGAGCATTTCAACTGTCTTAACCAACAACTTCTGTGAACAGGGGTTTACGTCAATATTAATCAAGCAGCCAGGGAATTTCAAAACTTACACAAACAGCATAAATCTTCTAAATTCTGAACATTTGCTTAGGTGCATTTTTCTTCATGTAGCATTTAATATATATAATATATATAATATATAAAAAAAGACTATCCAAACTTCAGATCTGCCGATGAAACAACTAAATTTCAATCTGTACAACCTAAGTAGTAGTTACAGTCTTCTATTTTACAAAATACTTACACTACATACACAAATATACATTAGGCAAAACAACCTTCATAGCAAATTAACCTAGGTCCCAGCTACCTGTCACCTTTTCAGTTGCTCTAACAGCTCAGTGCCATCCACTGCTTCTTCAAGAAAGTAGCATGAACACTAATGTGATTTTAGGATTCTGGTGACAGTCGTCAATTGGAATACTGAACTACTTATGTCCCCTTACTTCAGGCGATACTATGCATCAGTCCTTACTTTTTCTCCCCCTTCCGGATGCTCATGGGCGGGGGGAATCCACTGTACGAGCGCGGTTTCTTCGAGGTGCCAAGTGTCAAAGTACTCGGGCTAGAAAGCTGCTGGGGAGAGCAGGAGCCCAGCTTCCCAGCGCCGGGGGCTCCACCATCTCGAGGGGGTCTGGGGAGCCGCTGGGACGCTGCGCAACTTCCCAGCTGTCTGGGATAGTTCTCTGACTGACATGTAATTCACCAACCTAAGAAGTTTCTTCAAGCCAAAAGCAGATGAGTGTTTTAATACTGGAAAAAAAAAATTATAATGGTGTCTCTGTCAGTCTCACGTCTGTCTCTCGTGCAGCGTGCGTGCGCAATGAAATGGAGGACTCCGGGTAGATGCCTGCTAGTTCATCTCCTCCTCACTTCAGTTCAGAGGGCTCCAGCCCGCCGGGAACGGCCACGGGAGGCTATGCCGAGGGTCCTGAGCCCTGGGACGCCGGCTGGGCCGGGGGCTGCGTCGTGCTCTGGGGCTGCGCGGTGGCAGGGGGGGAGCCAGTCTGCAGCTGGGCCTGGAACTGGGCGAGTTGCTCCGGACTGGCCAGAGTCTTCAGCAGGTTGTTCTCCTGCTCCAGCTGGGAGTTTTTCTCTATCAGTTCTTTAATTTGCTCTTTGAGGACCTCCACTTCCTCTCTGACTGCATACATCAAATGGCTTTTCACCAGATCCTGAAAGAAAGAACAAGGTCTCACGTTCAGGGGGTGACCAGCCCCGTCTGTCCCCCATTAATGACCTACTTTAGGGACCCACGGGTCCAGGCCCGGCATTAATTGCGCGCTAGTGGCCCCGAAGGCCGGGTGGGGGGAGGGGGCTCTGGCCACGGGGGTCCCGGCGCTTCCCGCCCCGCCCCCAAGCCGCGCTGCAGCTTCCAGCCACCGCCTCCTCCTCCTCCTCCTCCGAGCGAGGGCCGGCTGCAGCTAGTTCCGACAGAGCATGTTGCCGCATTTCCCTCCCCGCCTCCCTCCCGTTTCGTGACCAGGCCTGACGTCACAGAAACCTGGGCAGACATCTGAGCCAATGGGAGCACGAGATATTTATAGCTCCGAATTAAAGGTTCCGAGTTTGCCTAGCAACAGTGGGCAGAGAATCCCGTGAGAAGAGCCACAGGCGCTGCTCCAATAACAAAGAACAGCCAAGGCGGAAATAAAAAAATGGGAGAAAATCAGGCAGAGGCTTGGAAAACCAAACTTTTCTCCGATGGCCGCGGATGGAGCGGGGGCCTGGCGGTGGGGGGCGCTTCTTAGGGGCACCTCGCTTCACGAGGCCCCTGCGGACCCCGCAGTAGAGGGCCGATCAAGGGGCCACGCTCCAGCCTGGCTGGGGATGCTCCCAAGTGCAGGAGGAGGGGGCCCGGCAATCTACAAAACACACGCCCAGGCGCGGGGCCTTATTCCCCTTTCGTCGTATTAAAATCCCACGTTATGTAAAACCCTTACATAAAGCAAGGAGCCGAGGGCCCCATCTCCATCCACACGGGGTGGGGGGGAGGGGGTATGTAGGGCTATGGTGGCCAAACGTGGAAATTCTTTGCATTTTAAAGCGTCTGCCCAGTAAATAACCAACACCACGATGAAAAACGGATGCATCAATTCAACCCCCAAGACCCCTCGTTTCTAGTGGTATTTCCCATATTTAAAAAAAAACCATTTTGGACTGCACTTATACTAATCAGTACATTACATACCATAGCTTGTTCGATTTTGTTGTCAATAGCGACCACACTTGCACCAGAGGAGCTAGAGAGAGGAAAAGAAGCCATCAGTAACTGAATTATTTCAAAATATCACACAAAAATCTCACCATTCCACGATACTCATCATTTATCTTAGCCCTCTCATCTCTAAGATTCTTCCATAAAGTGCAATGCAACAACAATCTCTTTCCTCCTCAGTATCTCAACATTACCCTTTTAATTAAACCACAAAGAGCTAAATTACATAATGCAGGGAAAGCCAGTTCCCCGAAATTAAAGACCTGAGAAGGGAGGGCCATTTAAAAAATGCTCAAAAAGCAACCTAGATATGTCACTGCAGTTCTCAGCATCATCCAATGCAATGGACAAAGGAATCAGCACCGAAAACATTCACCTGCATTCTTACGGGCAGTTCCCTAGTAAACTATAAAGATCCTATCACAGTCCACATTTACCTGCTGTCAAGTCTCACAGAGGCGTTTTCAGTGCCCAGTAAAGACGACAAGAAAGAGATCGAGAAATGTCTTAGTTGATAAACTCCTAGATCCATTGCCACTGGTCTACACCATTGGGCTTTCATGCAATTGCAGCCAAAAAATACCAAACCCACGGCAAAAAAAAAAAAATGCAATGGCAGGATCCTTGCTCGAGCTACACAAAATCTTCTGGCCTTTCTGCAGAAAAGACAGCAGCAGCTCTGCTTTTAAAGAACACTGGGCTGGCGAGGCGTCGTGGTCCGGGGAGGGAGCTGCCGAGGGACTCTGCTGCACCCACAACTCTCGCAGACAAGCAGCTCCGTTCTACTCCCTCGCTCGACTGAAGACCTGGTCTCCCAGCCTCGGTGCATAATATATGCCGAGAACAGCAGCAACTATTGGCTGGGAGAGCACAGAGATCCGCCCTCCTCCAGCTCTCCCTCCTTCCTCCTCCCGCTCCGGCCTGGCCGCCCCACCCCCACTCCTCGGCAGTTCCTTAGGGATGGGTCCGCCTCTGTATCCCGCTGGCGGGGAGTTGGGGGGTGGGGAATAGCCTGATACCCTAATTGTCCTCCGAATCCCTAAGAGGCTGCCGAGTTCAGCCAAAAAGAGACTAGGGCGGTCGCTGAACGGCGGGGTCGGGAGCTCCCATGTGCTTACGTTTAAGGCCGCGCTGGCCAACCCGTCCAGCGCCGCGGGCCCGACTGCCCAGGCCGCCTCCGGGCCCCCTGCCCCTCCCCCCGCCCGCGAGCGCCCACTGAGCATGCCCAGCCCCCGTGGCCCCTCAGCCCCTCAGCCCGACCCAGCGGGGCCGGCTTGGCAAAGTCTAGATAAAAAGCCCTCTCGGCCCTGGGGAGCGCTCCTCCTTCCAAACACTCGTTCTCCATTACCTGCACAATCCCTAAACCCCTCCGCCTCCGGGCCGAGCCCCTAAGGGGAGGAGGCAGAGGGCTGCCGGACACAAAGGCCAGAGGACAGGCGAGGCCCTGGGGCGGGAAGGGGGGGGGCGCGAAGGCCTCGGAGCGGCGGGGCAAGGCCGCATCCTCCCCCGTCCTACCCCACAGCAGGGGGAAGGGCCGCTCCGTGGTCAAATCGGGGTCTTCTAGTCCCTCTCTGCCCCTCCTCCCGACCAAGAGGAAGGGATGCTGAGTGTGGATTTTCAAAAAACTAAGGTGGGCCAAACAAAGTCCCCTTATCAATTTGAAATATCTGCAAACGTGCATCCCGCGGAGAAACAATTTGGTTTATAGTGAAGTGGAAAGTTAGTTTGGAAATAGAAAAGGATTATAAACTAATCTGAATGCAATAAATTCAGAAGGATGGATTTAACTTTACCATACTGCCCTCTACTGGCAAAAGACTATGAACAGAGAAACAACACCCACAAACAGAGGCAAGCTATCAGAAAAGAGCCTCCTTAGAAATGGGACAATGGACAACAAATGTTTTATAAAAGACATTCCACAAAACACAAGCTTGTGCTACCCCCTCCTTTAAAGCAGGTATCTTCTGACCCTGCAAACTTATTTCAAAGATACTACTCTAGTTCAAAACCTTAAGACGTTTTTGTAACTCCTCTTTTGGAAATGCTTTCAAAGCTGGAGGCATGCTTAAATCAATTCAGGCTGTAGGAAGGCCTACTAGGTGCAAGGTGCAGATGACCTTTTAAAACCCTTGCTGTTAACAGATCTCTGGCCTTTAAGTGTGTATCTGAAAGCTGGTGAACAAAGTAGGTTACAGCAATCTAGGTAATCAGTATCATTTGCAGCAAAATCAAACCCCTAACGGCAATAGGTGACAAAAAATAATACAGGGTTCAAAGTGATTATAATAACGAAATTCAGTGTTTTTTAGAGCCAGCCTTATTGAATCACACTTTGTACATGTTACAGCATTTCTTTTAAATATTAGATATATTTGGGTAGAATAGTCATGTAATATGCTCACATCGAAGATTCATGAATAGATCTGGAAAGGGCCTTAGAGGTAATCTAGCACAATTTTCTCATTTTACAGATGAGGAAACTGAGACGTACACAAATTAATCCAAGGCCACATTACAACCAAGCTAGAAGGATCTGATCTTAAATTACCGATTTCCAGTGATCTCTTAATTGACAAATCTAATGACTATTCTCAGTCATCATCCTTCTTGACCTCTCCGCAGCCTTTGACACTGTTGACCACCTCCAACTAAATATTCTCTCTTCTCTGGGTTTTTGTGACAGTGCTGTCTCTCATTTCTCTTCTTACCTGTCTGATCACTCCTTGATCTCCTTTGTTGTATCATCATCCATATCCTCCCCCCTAACTGTGGGTGTACCCCAAGGCTTTCTCCTGAACCTCTTCTCTCTATGTACTCTCATGATTTTATCAGTTTACGTAGGTTTACTTATCCCACGATGATAACAAAATGTCCAGCCCTGGTCTCCCTCCTGAGCTCTAGTCAAGCATCATCAATTGTCTATTGACCATTTAAAACAGGATGTTCCATACGCATCTCAAACTCAATTAAATCTAAAACAGAATTCATTATCTTTCTCCCAAAACTCACTCCTCTTTCAAACTTCCTGAACACTGCTGACGTAAACATTACCATCTTCTTGGTCACCCAAGCTCACAAACGAGGTGTCATCCTCAAATGGTCTGCCTGACTCCCCATTCCAATCATCCATGAAGTACCAAGTGATTTTCCTAATTTGCAGATCCAATCATGTCACTCCCCTCCTCAATAATAATTTCAGTGGCTCCCAGCTACCTCTGTTTGGCATTAGGAACCCACCATAACCAGAAACCTGTGCTAACTTTTCTAGCCTTAGTAAACAATTAGCCTCTTTCAACGAATACACAGCTTAAATAAATGGCTGTATTCCTCAAGTAACTCCTATCTCCCCTCTAAGTCTGCATTCCCTGTTCATTTCTACCTTTTAGAATTCCATGCTTCTTTTAAGGCTCAATTCCAGCACCACCATCTTATGAAGGCTATGTAGGTACAAGCTATCTATGTCCCTCAGAGAAACAGAAAGCTCTTTGAGAGCAGGAACTGTTTCACTTTTGTCCTTGTATCTCTAGTGCCTGTGCAAAAACATGTATTTAATAAATGCTTATTGATTTCTTGGTTAAAATTTATCAAATCATTTTAAAAAGGCATGTGGAGCTTTAAGGCCACCATTTAATCAGATCGGATGCAATCAATCCTCAAGCTTTTAAAATTCCAATGCTAACAAAACTTCTTTGACACTAAGATAATGATTGACTTTTATTATGAAAATTTTTAATAATATTGATTTGTCTTAAATTAACACAAATTAAATGCTTTCTAAAGTACATAAAACATTTTTTGAAAATCTAGAAAATAATGGCCTTGAGAGAGGAGGAATCAATTCTTACATAGATTTAATTTTTGTTTCTTTGCATGTATTTGATCCCATATTAAGATTCTGGGGTAAAAATATCATAAGACAAAGGCTTTTTTACTTTGCTAGCAATTACTAAAGTAAACTTTGTCTATTGCTATATTTTCAAAACAAATGTCCAATCATGTGAGTTACTGGATATATTTAAAAGGGCTGAAAATCTTTTTGATCTCTGTTGATAGGTATTTGTATTTTTAAAATGCAATTAATATTTATAAACTCTCAGCTGAAGGAGGCATCCTTACAATTCCTTTCTCTATTTCCCTAATTTTATGAGCTATTTTTACATAATCTTTTCCCTGTACAAAGCTAAGAACCTCTTAAATAACTCATTATGACTCAGAAACAAATGGCAGACAATAGAAAATGCTCTCTCAAATGACAGGAATCCAAAAGGTCCTCAAGGTCTCCTGGTCCAGCTCCCCGGCATTCAGGGAGGTAAATTTCTAAGTCATCTAGACAAATAGTTATCTTTGTTGTTGTTGTATTATAAAAATGTTTTGACAAAGCAGACAGGTTTTTTTATGAAGTTGTCCACAAATGGCGACTACACAACATCACATTTCTACCACTGTACTGTTTCGCAGATTGATAACTCTTAAGTTAAGGTGCAGATATAAATGTTGAAAAACATAATTTGAAAATGGGAACAGTCTAGATAATCTCTTGAGGTTCCTTCCAACTATGAGTTTTACAAAAACCAAGAGGAGGCGACCAGGTAGACTACCTAAGTTGCAGAACAACTTGGCTGTAGGATCAGAATCAGAATCCCAAGGCCTGATCACTCATCCATTTAATAAGTCATTTTGTTTAGTAGTCAGAACATCATGATGCTAACAGTCGCTAGAAGTTTAAAACAATTTAATCACATAATTTATCAGAAACAAAAACTGAACACAAAACTAGGTGAAGTTCAGAAGGCAATTTGCCCTATTTACAAATGTTGCTCCCCCCATCCCTTCTCTCTTTTCTTTCTCTCTTTTTTTAAAGGGGTTTCTTTCTCTCTTTTTTTAAAGAGCTGAATAAGAACTGAGCAAATTATTTCAAATGAAGCTATTGTAAAGGTAGAGGTAGTATGGTTTTAAGTCTAAAGAGTCCAGCTCCCTTGTCCCCATCCTCTAACTCCTAAAAAAATTCAATTCATAAAAAAGATTCTACCTTTAAAATTGTAGTACTACAGCACAGGGCTATAATCTAGTACCTTTAAAAGCGTTTATTTTATAGCATTTCTAGGGCCGTATCCCAAAGAGAGCATACAAATGGAGAAAGGACCCACATGTACAAAAATATTTATAGCAGCTCTTTTTGTGGTGGCAAAGAATTGGAAATTGAGAGGATGGCCATCAGTTGCGGAATGGCTGAACAAGATGCAGTATATGAATATAATGGAATACTATTGTGCTATAAGAAATCATGAACAGGCAGACTTCAGAAAAACCTTAACTTGTATGGTCTGATGCGGAACGAAGTAAGCAGAACCAGGAGAACGTTGTACACAGTAACAGCCATGCTGTGCGATGACTAATATTGATAGACTTAACCCTTCTCAGCAATACAAGAATCTAAGACATCTCCAAAGGCCTCATGATGGAAAATGCTATCCACCTCCAAAGAAAGGACTATGGAGTTTGAATGCAGATGGAAGCGTGCTATTTGCTATTTTTTTCTTCTGTTGTGTTTTGTTTCCTCTTTCTTGTGGTTCCTCCTATGGGTTCTAATTCTTATTTACAAGATCACTAATGTGAAAATATGTTTAATAGGAATGTATATGTATAGCCTATATCAGATTTCGAGGTGCCCTGGGGAAGGAGGGGGAGAAAAATTTAAAACTCAAAAGCTTATGGAAATGATTGTTCATAAATCAAAATAAATTAATTTTTAAAAAAGCTTTTATTTTAAAAAGAAAGTTAACATTAGGTGGAAAAAAGAAAAATGCACAGAAAAATTCAAAGATGTCACATGGTAGAAAATCATTGGCCAGGAAATCAGGGAACTTGGGTTCTCATCATACTAATTAATTGTATGACACTGGATAACTTGCTTAACCTCAGTTGGATATTAAGGGCTGTCTATGTATTTTTTCCATTCTAAAATTCTAAGACTCTGGGATCAAATGTGATTTCACATTCTGTAAGATTGTTTTCACTTATAAACTCCTTCCAAAAGTTTATTACTTCAGTAGGGGGAAATCAACTTGTCTGATAAACTCCTAGTGACAGGTTTTCAGGCAACCAAAAAGGTCAGAGGAAAGCTTTTCCCACAGAACCGTGACTGTGCGGTGATAAGAAGCCTGGCTGGGGAGCTGGAGGCCTCTCCGAGTTAAAGAACCTGCTCAAGATAAACAGGTCCAAGTGGCAGTTAGGACTCCAACCTAGGCCCTCTGACTCCAAATCCAATACCCTTTGCATCATACTTAAAATTCTTGTAGACTTTATTAAGTTTTAAGTTACTTAAGAGAATCTTGAGTTTGAGTTTAGGTTTTCATCACGTTTTTGTTATTATACTTATCTACAAATTACACTAATAAAAAATCACTACCACTAGAAAATTATTAAGTCTTTATGTCCTTGAGCATGCTCACTTAGATGAATGGCACAGAACTTTAAAAAAAACCCAAACCTTTATTAAGCAGCAGTGTCCTGGGAATTAGACCACCTGGGTTCAAGTCCTGTCTTCCCACTTACGAGATAACCATGTGATCCTTGGGCACACACTTCACTGACTGAGGCTCATTTATCTATAAAATGAAGGGTTTGATTCCTATTTCTCTAAGGTTCCCTCAGTTCTGACAATCTATAGGTGTTAGGCACTGGGGACATAAATAGTCAAAAAGCACAGAATTTTGGAGGTCATCTAGTTCAATCTGTATCTGAAAAAGGACTACTTGTTTCTACAGTGTACCCTGATAAGTGGTCATCCAGATTTTGCATGAAGCCTTCAAGTGAGGGGTAATGTCGTCTGTAGTAGGGAGATGTGTGGTCTGACCAGAACCAGACTATCTTACCCTTTGTTCCTAGATGCTTTGCCTTTTTTTGTGAACCCTGAGATCAAGTTAGTGAGGGTTACTGTGACTCACAGTGGTTCTGCTGTCCTCTAAACCACCTGGATCCCATTCAGAATTAGTGCTGCCTAGCTATGCCTTGCTCACTCCATACCTGTGAAGGTAATTTTTTGAACCCAAATATGAAATGTTACATTGATTCCCTACTATACTTCACCTTAACTAAATTTCAGGCTGATGTCAAGATTTGTTTGAACTCTGACCACCATCCAGGATATTAGCAATTCCTTCTAGCTGTGGGTTATGTACAGTCATCCCTGACCAAAGTTTATAGCTTCAAAAAAAGGCTGAATCCTATTAACATTTGGGGCAAAAAATTCCCAAGGTATGGCACTCTTCCCATTGCCTCATCATGGAGTGAAAGTGACCCTAGGTTCCTAAAGGTTGTATCAGCAAAGCAAAACAAGTTCTAGTAGATTCCACACCAAGGTTCTAGGGGTGGACTTAATGTTCACCATAGAAAGACTAGCCCAGATAAATGTGAATGGGTTCATCACCAGTTTGGCCACAAGGTGATAGATTTTTCAGTAACTGCTGAAGACAAGCTATCTAAAAAGTTGTAGAGGGGTAGTGACCTGCCATATTGGAGAGTGTACCCGTAATGAAATCACTGATTCTAAAGCACTTACTCCTTGAGGGCAAGAATCAGGTTCAGAATAAGGTACTACCTACTTGTTGATAAGGCATAGATAACACTTCTGAGTAGTCAGAGAAGGAATCATCCAGTCAATGAAAGGCCATTTGTTTCTCCTCACTTTTTTCATCAGTCATTTATTTGACTTTTTATTTTGCTGCTCTTTATCCAGCATCTCCACTAGAGAATTAGTAATAAAAAGAGAGGCTACTCTGAATATGTGACTGAAGCCATTAATGTGACAAAATCAACTGACCATTGATTTACTTTGTGCCCACTCCATAAGAAGAGGGGCTACAAGCACCTCTCTTGTACAGGATTTTTTTTTAGGAGGAGGAGAGAGATGATATAGGAAATTGGAGAAGAAAAACTATTACTACTCCTAGGGAAAGTTGTGAAGTACATAAAGACTGCCTTTTTTTTTTTTTTTTTTTTAAATCTCTAGTCATTGCATTCCAGACATTCTTGCTTGTTTCTGTGATGGCCCCTCTTTAAATCACCATCAGGTGGTCAGGACTTTCTTGCTTTCTTTCAGAAAAATCTCAGACTTATTCACACTACAGTGAAAATAACTAGTAAAAGCATGAAGTTATTCCTTTAGAGGGTATTTACTCTTAAGTAGGGGTAAAATTCTTTTTTTGTGTGTGTAAAATTCTTAAACTAAAGAAATGGAGCTCTCTAAAATTTCAGGTAGCCTAGGTGTGGGAGGTGTGTGTGGATATGTGTGTGTGTGTGATATTTTAAAAAGTACAATGCTCTTTACAGATCCCATCATAAGAATGACAACTGGAAGGGACGTTAGAGGTCATCTAGTTTAACCCCCTCATTTTGGAGATAAGTGAACCTCAGTCAGTGAAGTGTGTGCCCACTTGCTCAGGGTCACACAGCTAGCAAGTAGCAGGGTGATGGATTTGAATTCAGGTCCCCGACTCCAAACCCAGCATCCTTTCTATTGCACCAGGTCCCCAAAGTCACTTACAGTTGATATCTCTGGGTTGGCTGTTATCTCATGATGAAGTTTCTTTTCCACATCTTTCAGAGGATCACAGCTTTTTCCAGATACTTTCTACATTACAAGAAAGGAATCTAGGAACTTCCCTTGTATTCAAACCAGTGAATATAACTCTTTCAGCAGGAAATACAGCTCATGAGAAAAGGGCGAGATGCTGTCCAGATTTCAGCTCACATATAAAGCCAAACGGATTCATAGCAGAGAAGACCAGAATAAGCATTTCCTCTACTGACACTCCGCAAAAGTTTCTCTTGACTAGAAGAGATCATTGTTGCCAATCCTGTGGTCAGCTGCAATGATTTATATATACTTCACCCCAGCTGGATAGCTCTCCAGTGCCAGCTTGGAAGATGGCATCTACCCTCCCTCAAGATTCCACACCATACCTGGGTAAGTAGGACTACCAGTGACTCAGTCAATGGTTCCTCAGTTTAATCCCAAAATGCAGGGACAGTCAAAGTGGATAAAACAATTTAGCAGTTGGCAGGGAATTTCTGAAGACACCTGCAGCTTTTTCCAGAGACTTCATATCTTATAAGAAAAGAATCTGGGAAACCCCTCTTCAGCTCTAACCAGTGGATACAGCTGGTTAGGGGGAACAGCAGACTGCTCTTGCTATAAAAGTGCTAGACCTTGTCCAGATTTCGTCCTGCTGATTCACCCCCTTAATCAACCTCTGCAGTCATTTTACTGTCTCACTGAATTACGGATAATCTTTGACAAAGAGCTGGATGATAACTAAGAAAGCTCAGTTTTTACACTCCCTTTCTATTCCCAGTGGGATAATTCACTGTTCTTTATGAAAGGCTACTGCGTTTCATTCTCCCTTTTCCATTCCAAGGCGTATACTTGCAAATATGCCATTAAGTCTGAGGTTTGAAAAATATGAATATTCATGTAAGTGAAAGAATATTTAAGTCTTCTCAGGGCTTACAAGATACATACAATTTTAATAAGTTTTTGTCACTTAAAAGCAAATTCATGTCACTTAAAAACCTTATTCAAGACTATATTCATATTACAGGTTTATAAAGATGGCTCCATTCTGTTGACCTCTTGTAGTCAATCAGTTAACAGAATATTAACTGAGTAGCTTCTGTGTTTGTCTCTGAGGCTATACAAGAGTAAAAGATACAGGAATGTCATGGAATTTATAATCTAAATAGGGTCATATATTTTTGAAAAGAAAACTATTCAACATAGCAAAAAGTATCATATAAATAGTCATACTGCCATTAGAATTCAGAAAGGGGACAAATAACTTTGTTGGGGGAGAAAGATTTCATAAAAGTGATGGAATTTTAGTTGGGCCTTGAAGAGTGGACTGATGGGGGAGGTGCTTCATGAATAGTTGATTAGTCAGCTGAACTACATAAATAAATGGGGCTAGGAAAGAAGATGGCCCTTTGGCTTGAGTGGGAGGTTTGTATAGAATAGTGGAAAGAGGAGGTACAAAGGCAGGTGGGGGGCTAGTACTTGTGGCATTTACAAGAGGGCAGGTAAGATAGAGTCAACCGAGACTGAGTAGGAGACAGGCGTGATGAAGAACAGGAAGGCTTGAGGAAGATTAAACTGGAAGGATTAGAAGAGCCTGTGGCAGGGGTGGCAGTTAGGAGGCAACAGAAGTAATGAGAAGATCAAGTCCTAAATCTGAGCAATGTAACTGGAAAGAAGGCTCAATATACTATGTGAGCAAAGCTGGAAGATTTCATGACTGAAAACTGGGAGGTAAGGGAAAGAAAGGAGCCAAAAAACAGCATCTCTTTCAACAAGAATAAATGATTATTAAAAAAAAATAGGAACATTGCACTTCAAAAAAAATAAAGTCCAGATTTTTAGACTAAAAATGACTTTCAGTTAGAACCCAATTAACAATATATCCTGTTTTAAACAAACCAGAAATAAAAATTGATCTTTACATTACAAAATACTAGTTCAGGGATAGGTTGGGCTTTACAACAGATAATTTGCTTTATAAAAGGATTCATTATAGGATCCCTTTAAATAATGAAAACCTCTAAAACAGTAAAGATTCAAAATTTGCAAAAACAAAAATAAAAAACTCTACAGATTTAATATTTCTAATAAAAATTACTTACATTTATTAATTGCCAGTTGAGAAAGGTTTTTCAAACCAAAATGTCAGTATTGGTAATGTAACAAAAAAAGTACTCATCTTACTTGCAATAAAAAGATACAGAGTTTAAGAATTGTTATGGTCTCTATGGCCTGTCCCTACATTAAGCATTCAGTGTCTTTCAAAGTTCCTAGGCCTCTTCTGAGGAAAAATAGTTTTAAAAAATAGGACAATCTAAGACTTCTTACAAAAGTTATTAATACTTGGAGACAAGCTTTGGAGGTCCCAGCAAATATAGAAATCTTCAGTAGGTGGAAAAAAAGACCTCAATTACAGACCAAACTAAGTGTAAACAGAAGAAAATTCAACTGGGAGGTTCTATCAGGTATTAAAACAAATTAATAAAAAGACAAATAAAAGAAAAAGTAAAAGGCTGTCACTGTCAAATTTTATGTTAGAAAATTTTACAGTTCTAGGAATGCTGAATAAATGAGACTCAGTAAATTCCTCAGTTCTTTCTCAGGCTTTCACCACTGCAATAGCTACTTTGTCTTCTCTTTTCCATCTTGACCTCTTGGTGAATTAGTTCAACTCTACATTGTCCTCTTTTTTGGTCCCTTGCCCATTATCATATCTCTGATCTCTCCTTGCCTCAGCCTTGGATCACTCCCACCACCACCATGTACTGTCTTCCCTCCTACACGCATGCTGGTTGAACAACGCTGGATAAAAATCATGAAACTGCTGTCCAGGTTCACTACGAATTTTACATAACTTCAACCAGATTGTTCCTTCTATCACCCTCCCTCTCTCACTTATCTTCAATCTCTGTCTGTATGTCCGTGTTTGTAGGCAGGAGGGATGCCTTCATCCTCAAAAGGACCTCTCTTCATCCATCTGTCCCCCTGTGAGCTATTGTGACATATATTTCCTCTTTTGTGGTTAAACTTCTTGAGAAGGCCATCTACAGTAAGTACCTCCACTTCTCTTTTCACTTTCTTCTTAACTTTACAGTGTGGCTTCCAGTCTCATCATTCAATCAAAACTCTCCTCTCCAAGTTACCAAAGATCTCTTACTTACCAAATCCAATGACCTTTTCTCAGTCCCTTGATGTTGACACTGTGGATCACCCTTTTCTCCTTGATACGCTCTTCTCTCTAGGATTTTGGGGTACTGTTTCCCAGTTCTCCTACCTAATTTCTTTCTCAGTCTTTGCTGGATCTTCATCCAAGTCACACCCACTGAACATGGGTGTCCCACAGGCCTCTGCCCTGGGCCATCTTCCTTCTTCCCTCTCCACTATTTTGCTTGGTGACCTCATCAGCTCTGGTAATTCTCAAATCTACTCTCCTGATCTCTAGTCTCTTTTCTATTACTTCCTACTGGAATGTTTCTCACACTGAATGTCCGAGACATCCTTCACACAACACATCCCAAACTGAACTCATTCCCCTCCCCACCTCTTCCTAACTTTCCTAGTCACTCATACCACAACCTCGGTGTCCTTCTTGACTCTTCACTTATCAAACCCCGCATCAGAACTGTTGCTGAATGTACCTTTGTAGCGTCTCTCCCTTAAACCCTCTTCTCTCCTCTGACAGTGCCACCAGCATGGTTCAGGTCCTCATTACTTGATCCCTGGACCGCTATAATAGTTGGTCTCTCTGCCTCAAGTCTCTCCCCACTCCAGTCCATCATCTCAGCTGTCAAAACACTGTAAAGCACAGGTCTGACCATTGTCCTCCCTTCTCAGTAAACTCCAGTGGCTCCCACCACCTTAAGGACTAAATATAAAGCCCTCTGTTTGGAGACCAAAACCATCAATAACCTGGTTTCCCTTACCACATCCCTCCCCTCCCTCACACCTTTCCTGTATCCTTATACCTCATACCTCCACCACCCCATACCCCCAAGGATGTACTCTGGGATCCAGTAACACTGGCCTCCTTGCTGTTCCTTGAACAAGAAACTCCATCTCCTGACTTCAAGAATTTTTTCTAGCTTCTCTGTCCCTGTGCTTGCAATTCTCTCACTTCTCATCTTTGCTTCCTAGCTGTCTTGGCTCCTTCCCTTCAAGTCCCAACTAAAATCTTACCTTCTACAGGAGGCCTTTCTCAATCTCTCTTAATTCTAGTGCCTTCTCTGTGTTGATTATCTCAAAATGTATCCTGTATATCTCTTTGTACATAGTTGTTTGTATGTTCTCTCCCCCATTAGACTGTGTCTTCTGCCTTTCATTGTAGCTCCAGCACTTAGCATACCCAGTGCCTAGCACATAGTAGGTCTTTAATATATGCTTGTCAATTTACTGACTGGGTGATGATCTTGTAAAGAAGTCACAGTGCCTGGCACACATTACATGCCTAGTCTTTAGTAAATGCTTACTGACTAACTCTTCTTTGTTCAGTCACTTCCTGTCATGAAAAATCCTCCTAGGTCTTGGCTAAAATTATTAGATCAGAGAATCATACTTTTATCCTTATTAACTTTCACTAAAAGAGATGAAAAAAACATGTTGCTAAACATACAAAATAATCAGAAACTGAGTAAATCTGTATTTGCAGCAATGTCCTAAAATTTAAAGGAAAAAGAGATGCTGCTCCTTCTGTAGACAACTAGGTTACTGGACGGAGAAGTTATTTCAGAAAGGCATACACATGGAATAGGTCAAAAATGTCAGCCATCTAAGTTAAATCCTTTTGTGCAATTGTAAGGGCAAGGCATGACAAAAACTGGTTCTAAGGTTAGAATTCCCGAGAGCTGATTTTGTTGTTGTTATTAAAAAATTGATTGTTGTTGTTTAATCATTAAGTTGTGTCAGACTCTTCATGACCCCATTTGGAGTTTTTTTTGGCAAAGATACTAGAGTGGTTTGCCATTTCCTTCTCCAGCTCATTTTATAGATGAGGAACTAAGGCTAACAGGGTTAAGTGACTTGCCCAGGGTGACACAATTAGTAAGTGTCTGAGGGCAAATTAGAACTCAGGAAGATGAGTGTTCCTGACTTCAGGCCCAGCATTCTATCCACTGCACCACCTAGCGGCCCTAAAGAATAGACACCACATACCAAATACAGAGTGTCTCCATTTACCTTGGAATGAATTCCCAGAAAATGCATCATAGTGAGAGACATAGAAAACAGATCATTTCCCCCAGCATGCTATTTTGCTTAATTATATTTGAAGTTACCTTCTCTAGTAAGACAAAATGCTGGACGGAATATGATATGTCTCTGGCTGTTCAGAGATGCCCGAGTCATTACAGAAACCATGGAATGGGAAGCCAAGCCTAACCAGAAGACTAGGAGAGGTATTGCTTAGAGATTTTCAAGTAAGTGCATGAGAAAACATATGACAACAAAAAGCAGCTACTCTTTTTGCCTTGGGATTATAGTCTCTCAGATTCCTAATGTGCTGATTACTGCCAATAATCATTACATTAGAAAATTGTGAATGGAAACCTCTTCTTCTTTGTGAAAGCCTTAAAATTGAGGAAATATGTTTCATTTCTTCCACCATCACCATTGCTCACCTGCTCCGTGCCTAATCAACACCACAGCCTCAATTAACTAATCCTTTGGAGGACAAACCATTTCTAGTAAAGTCATTTGGAACATGAAAGGCATTAAAGGAAAGGCCACTAAATTGGGAGTCAGAGGATCTGGATCTAAGCCCCTTCTTAGTTCCTTTGAGTCCTGAGGGAAATCACTTAACTACTCGGACCTCAGCTCCATCTTTGAAAAGACGTGAGGCTGCATTAAATGGTCTCTTAAGTCAAGAGCCTATGGAACAATGCTGGCTACGTGGTGGCACATGGTGGCAACTCTAAAGGCACAGGCATCTCACAGTAGGAGTCATATCTAGTCCAAACCCTTCACTTTACAAAGGAAAAGAAGGTCCATATGTTAAGTGACTTGCCCAAGGTCACAAAGAGAGTAGCAGAGCCATGGTCCATCTTTAAGTCCTCTTACTCCCTCCCAATCTAGTTCTTTTTTTTTCTTTTTGTAGGCAATTGGGGTTAAGTGACTTGCCCAGGGTCACACAGTTAAGTAAGTGTCAAGTGTTTGGTCTGAGGCCGGATTTGAACTCAGATCCTCCTGACTTCAGGGCCGGTGCTCTACCCACTGTGCCACCTAGCTGCCCCTCTAGTTCTTTTTCTATCAGGCTTTGCGAGTGGGGTGAAGCAGGAGCCTAAGAGAGGCAAGAACATATGGCTAGGTCAGGGGGTTTTAACCCTTGCTGTGTCATGGACTTCTCTGGCAGTCTGTAAAGCCTAAGACTCCCTTCTCAGAATGTTTTTAAAGGCATAAAAGAAAATACAGAGGATTAAAAGGAAACCAATTATATTGAAATAGTCATCAAATTGTATTTTAAAATATCAATCATTTAATGTTTAAAACATTTTAATTATCTAATGTTTAAAAATATATAAAAAAAAGTTTATAGACCCCAGGTTAAGAAGCTTTGCTTGGACAATGGGTGAAGTGAGCAATTTAGGTAGGTCCCATGAGGAAGGGAAAAAATGGAATGCATATCCTGAAATGTAGCCTATGCCTTTTAGAGTTTAGTTCTGCCTTTGATAATGAAGTTCCATTTGGTGGGGGTACCCCCACCAATGAGTTTTTGAAGTATTTGAAATCATAAAGCCCTAAGGAAGTTTCTAGCTGTTGCAGGATAAAGTAACTTTAGTGCTAATTGTACTCATCAGTATAGATAGTTCATATTAAGATACAAAATGTTTTTTGAAATATAAATTTCCTTGCAAAGAAAAAACACCTGTTAATTCAGCCATCCTATAACCATACAATATGTACAATTGAATTTGGGGCAAAAAGGAAGAGTATCAGCAGAGGATCAATAATGTATATAAATACCCAAGAAAAGAACCAGCAATAAAATCCATAGCCTCAGATGATTGTAGACAGAGTGTGAGTAATAAAAAAGATAAGCCAGAAATCCTAATGCAAGGAGGCAAATTTAACCTCATCATTATCACTGAGCCTTGGTGGGATTATCTATCAATGAATCAACAAGTCCCCATTAAGTGCCGACAAGGCCCAGGCACAGTGTTAAGTTCTGGGGATATAAAGGCAAAACCCAAACAGTTCCTACCCTCTTGGACTTAACATTCTACACATAAAGGATATACAAAATACAAACAAGGTAACTGAGTGGAGAGGGGACATGCAGCAGCTTCAGAAGGATGAAGCGTCAGGAAAACTCTACACCTGAAGTGGCGACAGAACTGAAATTTAAAGCTAATTTTAAAAGGGATTCTGAAGGCATGCTTTATGCAGAAGAAATGGGGTACACGGAGTGGCTGAAAAGAACTGTAAATTAAGAACATATGTTCTTGTGAGGACATCTATGGTCCGGACCAGAGAAGAAAAGAAACGTGGTGAATTGGGCAAGGATAACCGGAGGGAGAAAGAGAAAGACAACTGTCATGGGAGTATCTATATAAAGGAATCTGGGCGGAAGAAAAATGTTCCTGAAATATACACATAATCCTGATAAAAAAATTACAGGAAAGGAAGTCAGGCAATAGGCAAGTGTTTGTTAAGTGCTCATGACATGCTAGGCATTAGGTACCAGCTTAGGTTTTTAAAAGACCTAGAGAGAAAATGGAAGCAAGGATAGATAACAGAGGCTGCCAAATCAAGGTGGACAGTGAATGAAAAGAATGACCAAAGGGGGTTTTTTCTTTTAAACCTATGTTATGGGCAAAAGATCAGAAAGGGATCATGCTGTTGTGCACAGTTACGAAACAGTGATACGAGATGAAAGGTGGAATTACTCAATCTTTATTTTGCTTGTTTTCCCCCCTTATAAATAAGCATAATCTTTAGACTAGGAAGGATAGTATAAAAATGATTCACAGGGAGTTGAAACCATCCAAAAGTGAAAAGATGGTAAGATGTTAAAAATGCTGGCACTTCATTGTCGCTATCAATGAATTCAAGTCACCAACCCTGGACAAACTATAACCTAAGATACTGGTAAGATCCAATAAACATTGCTGCTGAGTGGCTGTCAGTGACGTCTGGAAAAGCTGTACAGAATGTAAGGTGTGCCAAAGGAACAGAGGCTAGCAAAAGAGCTCCTGACATTTAGAAAAGGAGAGAAGAATACAAGACTACACCGGTCAGCTTAACTTAGATTCCTGGAAAAATTCTAGAGCATACTATGAGCAAATCGCTGAGATGGAAAGGGCTTCATAGGCCATCTGAGCAAGCATCTCTCAAATGGAATTTCATTTTTTTCAATTAAAAATCCTTTATTGTCTCATACTTCTACCAACCTCACTGTCCCCAACCTTTGTTGTCTGATCCCATTGAAAACCAAACCTTTGTGACAAATACGCATAGTCAAGTAAAACAGATTCCTACACTGACCATGTCCGGTGCACCGTGTGTCCACTGCCTCTCTGCCAGGGGCTGGGGGGCATGCTTTGTCATTGGTCCTCTGTATTATGGTTGGTCGCTGCCTTGCACAGATTCTGAAGTATTTCAAAGTTGTTTGTTTTTACAGTGCCATTATTGCATAATTTACCAGCAAATGCATGCTTATCAAATTGCAAATGAGGTAAATTTCAAAGAGGCTACTAATATAATGGCTCCAGAAATCCCCGGGTTCAGGTCCCTCCTCACAAGTCATCATCAGACTAACAAAATGCATTTATTCCTGTTAAATTTCAAATCCTGTGCTTCAGTTTAAAAAAATCAATTGTTCAAAGTAAATATGGGTATTCTAAAATCAACGAGAAAGATTTAGTAGATTTATTGAATTGTAAAGCTCAGAAAAGAGAGACAGAGGTGACACAGAAGATGGAAAAGCCAAGTAATTCTTCAATAGCATAAAAAGTGGCTTAAGATGCACAAGGAGGCCCAAGGCCAAGTAAATGTTTCATCTCTGGGCACCACATTTTAGGAAGAACACTGATAAGTATAGGGTATTCAGAGGAAGAGGAAGAGGAAGATCCGAGTCAACCCAATTCAACAAATGTTTATTAAATGTTACTGTGTGCAAGGCATTATACAAGGGCTGGGGATATGAGTGGGAGAAAAGGAAATTGGCCTGGTGTTCCAGCATCTTATCATCTTTAAGGAGCATACAATATGTACACAGATAAGTGGATATAAAGTAATTTTTAGAGGGGAAAGTATTAACAATTGGCAGGGGGTGGGGGGGGGGGGGGAGGACAAGAGAGGCTTCCAAAGGAAAGTGCACCTAAGCTGAGCCTTCAGGGGGAGGAAAAAAGGAAGCTATAACCTTAACCACCTTTAGTAAACTAAATTTTAACACTTTTTAACCTTATTGGACACAACCAGGTTAAGTGTTCAATGTGTGTGGGGGTGGGGAGGGGGGTTGGATCATATGGTTTTAACAATCCAACCTAATTCAGAAAAGCAGTTATGGGTGCTCAACCCATTCTCTTTTCTCACGTGGCCACCACGCATCCAGGCCCTCCTCACTCTCTCCCTGCTCACTTCAGTCCGTCCTATGTGTACTGCTACCACACTGTTCTTCTCGTCACTGACCTCAGCACTTCCCTACGAAATAAACTCCAATGGCTCCATGTTTCCTCTAGGGCTAACTACAAACTCCTCTGCTTCGAATTTAATTCCCTTCTTAACCTGGTTCCAGCCCACATTTCTGGTCTTAGATTAGATTACTCCTCTTCACACCCTCCATGATCTGGCCAAACACTTGATACTCTTATCTCCCATTTCCAAGCCTTTGTCCCATACCTGGAATGTATGCCCTCCTTACCTCCAACTCTAAAAATCCCTAGTTTCCTTTAAAGTGCTACTACTTCTTCTACAGAAGGCCTGTCCATCGTACCCTGTGCCCAGCTGCCAGTGCCTCCCACCATTACCTGGGATTTATGCATCAATGCTGTCTACAACTATTTATGTATGAGTCTTCTCCTATAAAATGTGAGGTCCTTGAAGGCAGGAGTGCATTCACTTTTGCCTTCTTGTCCCCAGTACCTAGCATGGGCCTTGATTATTTTTTCTAGGCATTGTGCTTATGCTGAAGATATCAAATCTCTCTCTCTCTCTCTCTCTCTCTCTCTCTCTCTCTCTCTCTCTCTC